>NW_026562416.1:960000-1000000 GCF_027474105.1 Poeciliopsis prolifica | reverse complement strand
TCCTGTCCACCATCAGCTTCCTGTCTGTCCACCGTCAGCTTCCTGTCTGTCCACCATCAGCTTCCTGTCTGTCCACCGTCAGCTTCCTGTCTGTCCACCATCAGCTTCCTGTCTGTCCACCGTCAGCTTCCTGTCTGTCCACCATCAGCTTCCTGTCTGTCCACCGTCAGCTTCCTGTCTGTCCACGTCAGCTTCCTGTCTGTCTGAAGCTGCTTCCTGTCTGTCCACATCAGCTTCCTGTCTGTCCACCGTCAGCTTCCTGTCTGTCCACCGTCAGCTTCCTGTCTGTCCACCATCAGCTTCCTGTCTGTCTGAAGCTGCTTCCTGTCTGTCCACCGTCAGCTTCCTGTCTGTACACCATCAGCTTCCTGTCTGTCCACCGTCAGCTTCCTGTCTGTCCACCGTCAGCTTCCTGTCTGTCCACCGTCAGCTTCCTGTCTGTCCACCGTCAGCTTCCTGTCTGTCCACATCAGCTTCCTGTCTGTCCACCGTCAGCTTCCTGTCTGTCCACCGTCAGCTTCCTGTCTGTCCACCGTCAGCTTCCTGTCTGTCCACCATCAGCTTCCTGTCTGTCCACCGTCAGCTTCCTGTCTGTCCACCGTCAGCTTCCTGTCTGTCCACCATCAGCTTCCTGTCTGTCTGAAGCTGCTTCCTGTCTGTCTGAAGCTGCTTCCTGTCTGTCCACCGTCAGCTTCCTGTCCACCATCAGCTTCCTGTCTGTCCACCATCAGCTTCCTGTCTGTCTGAAGCTGCTTCCTGTCTGTCCACCGTCAGCTTCCTGTCCACCATCAGCTTCCTGTCTGTCCACCATCAGCTTCCTGTCCACCATCAGCTTCCTGTCTGTCCACCGTCAGCTTCCTGTCTGTCCACCATCAGCTTCCTGTCTGTCCACCGTCAGCTTCCTGTCTGTCCACCATCAGCTTCCTGTCTGTCCACCGTCAGCTTCCTGTCTGTCCACCGTCAGCTTCCTGTCTGTCCACCGTCAGCTTCCTGTCTGTCCACCGTCAGCTTCCTGTCTGTCTGAAGCTGCTTCCTGTCTGTCCACATCAGCTTCCTGTCTGTCCACCGTCAGCTTCCTGTCTGTCCACCGTCAGCTTCCTGTCTGTCCACCATCAGCTTCCTGTCTGTCTGAAGCTGCTTCCTGTCTGTCCACCGTCAGCTTCCTGTCTGTACACCATCAGCTTCCTGTCTGTCCACCGTCAGCTTCCTGTCTGTCCACCGTCAGCTTCCTGTCTGTCCACAGTCAGCTTTCTGTCTGTCCACCATCAGCTTCGTGTCTGTCCACCGTCAGCTTCCTGTCTGTCCACAGTCAGCTTTCTGTCTGTCCACCATCAGCTTCCTGTCTGTCTGAAGCTGCTTCCTGTCTGTCTGAAGCTGCTTCCTGTCTGTCCACCGTCAGCTTCCTGTCCACCATCAGCTTCCTGTCTGTCCACCGTCAGCTTCCTGTCTGTCTGAAGCTGCTTCCTGTCTGTCCACCGTCAGCTTCCTGTCTGTCCACCATCAGCTTCCTGTCTGTCCACCATCAGCTTCCTGTCTGTCCACAGTCAGCTTCCTGTCTGTCTGCCATCAACTTCCTGTCCGTCTGAAGCTGCTTCCTGTCTTCAGTTTTGGGTCTGTGAGGCTCTTGCTCTGTGATGAAAGTAAGTAGTTCTGGTTTGGAGTCCGGTTCTGACGGATCCATGATGTGTTCATGAAGATCCATCAGAACCATCAGCTCACCTTGAAACGTGAAAGAGACGTTTCAGCAGATTCTACAAAAACTGCAGGAAGTTTAAGTTCATTAGAAATGAATCGTCAGACCCAGAAAGCCCGGTTCTGTTTTCTCTCTGCTCCACAGAATGAGAATCTTCTGAAGCAGATTTGGAGAAGTGTGTGTGTGTGTATATCTCTGTGTGTGTATCTCTCTGTGTGTGTGTGTATCTCTCTGTGTGTGTGTGTATCTGTGTGTGTGTATCTGTGTGTGTATCTCTGTGTGTGTGTGTGTATCTCTGTGTGTGTATCTCTCTGTGTGTGTGTGTATCTGTGTGTGTGTGTATCTGTGTGTGTATCTCTGTGTGTGTGTGTGTGTGTGTGTGTGTGTGTGTGTGGGGGGGGGGGTGTATCTGTGTGTGTATCTGTGTGTGTGTGTATCTGTGTGTGTGTGTATCTGTGTGTGTATCTGTGTGTGTATCTGTGTGTGTATCTGTGTGTGTGTGTATCTGTGTGTGTGTGTATCTGTGTGTGTATCTGTGTGTGTGTGTATCTGTGTGTGTGTGTATCTGTGTGTGTATCTGTGTGTGTGTGTATCTGTGTGTGTATCTGTGTGTGTGTGTATCTGTGTGTGTATCTGTGTGTGTATCTGTGTGTGTGTGTATCTGTGTGTGTATCTGTGTGTGTGTGTATCTGTGTGTGTGTGTGTGTATGTGTGTGTGTGTGTGTGTATCTCTGTGTGTGTATCTGTGTGTATCTGTGTGTATCTGTGTGTGTGTCCTGGCGGGTCTGGGCGCCGCTCTGTGTTTGTCTCTGTTTTCGTGGCGGATTGGATCGCTGCCTGCTTCGTGGCGGCGGCGCTCGCTGCTTCCTCCTCGGGGCCAGAGAGACGCTAATGGAGGAGGAGGTGGGAGGAATCCAAATGAGGAGACGCTGGAAGAGCGATGGATGATGGAGGGTGAAGGTGTGAGATGGATGGAGAGGCGGAGCGTGGGCGGAGGAGGTCAGCCACAGGCGGAGGCGGCTGCAGCTCCATCCAGATGTGGCTCCACATCAGATGAATTATTCTGCTGTTAATGTGGAAAATAAACTTGATCCCAGAGTTGATGCATGAAACTGAAACTCTTTAAATGTTTCAGTTTAACGTTTCAGCGGAAACCTGCAGGATATGGTTGGATTCAAACCTGCAACCTGGTTTTCTGTGTTGCTCCATCTTTCTCCAGCTCTCCCAGTTTTACCATCAGACAATAAACCAGCAGGTTCCAGTTCAGCTGCCTACAGATTTTATGTATTTTGAGCCAAATATTAACACTTCAGGCAGATAATCTGGCTTTTATTTCATCGTTTATCGTCTTCCTCGTGGTTTCCAACTTCCCTTTCAGAGTTTGTATCTTTTGGTTTTGCTGCTTTAATCAACTAATCTGCTCATCAGTTTTGCGGCCAAACTTCTGTGACGGCGTCTGCAGTAATCTGCGTCCCGATGCTTCAGTCAACACAGAGCAACTCGCAACATTTGTCTGCAAACCGAAGCCAGAGAGAAACATTAGAGTTATTAAAGAGAGACGTGAAGAACCTGCTGGGCGTTTTGCTGCCTGAGGATGAGGATGATGATGATGATGATGATGATAATGATGATGGCTTGGAATGGTCCGGTTGTTTGTCCAGAAACATCCGGAGGTGCAAACAGGGAAGCGTTGCGGCGGATCGATTCTGTCTCTGGAGAACGCAGCACAGTGATCACAGCAGCAGCAGCTCCTCGCCCCCCCGCTGAGAGGCTTAGTTAAAAATACAAAGAGTGGGTTTTTATCCACACCCCCCACACGTGCATGCTCACATGCACGGCCGGCGCCTGGGAGCAGCATGAGCTGCGTGTGAGGAGGAGATGGAGAGAGGACCGGAGCTGCAGCGCTTCAGGCGAAGCACCAATCGATACTCTGCAGAAAGCTCTCCCACGCTGAAACGCTGACCTCTGCTCTCCATATGCACCGGCAGAAAAACTTTCTCCTTGTTTTCCAGAATTAGACTTTCCAACGTTTCTGTTTAAAAGCTTTTTCATTTCCCTGAAACTCTGGCGAAGGCCACAGTTTGTCTCCAGATTCTGAGTCTTTTCCACGGTGACACGAAGTTCCTGAAGCTGCAGGCAGACAATTCATATTTAGCGTGTCAGTTAAACCCAGGCTTTACTTTCACCATGTTATTCATTTGTTAAAAATGTCACAATTTCAAAATAAATATTTAATTAGCAAACTAACTAGTTAAATATTTTGTTAGCCAGTATTTGTTTAGCTCTGATCTCAGAACCAAATATTTAGTTTGGAGTTAAATATTTAGCTAATTAAATGTTTTGTTAAAAAAAAAATTCATTCATTTTAAATGAATTAATAACAAAGCCCCATTTTTTGTATCTATACCAAATATTTGTAACTTTAAACTTAAAATTGCAGTTTGAAAAATACTTTTATAAAAAGTATTTTTTACATATTTGTTGAAATTTTATGAAACAGATAATCTGTGAAAACTTTTATCTCCAGTGCTAATTAGAAACAACCAATCAGAGCGTTGTCAATCACCTCTCCATGTGGCGCTGCTCCCTTCCTTGCTCCTGTTTGCACACACAGGAGCAAGGAACTAACTATGCTAAGGCTAGTTATCATAGCCACCAATGACAACAGATAAACACTTAATGATAACTTGTTTCTCCACCATTAGCAAATTTAGCAGCGAGTACATGAGGATGATTAAATTCATTTAATTAAAAATGCAAAAATTAACAGAGTTTTTAAAGTTATGTTTATTGCACAACAATAAACCTTTTTAAAAGATGATTAAAGATCTAAAACATGAAAAGGTCTTTGAACTTTTACCTTATTCCAAGAAAAGCAGACAATTTTCATCTTTTCCCAACTTGGTTCTGGTTCTGATGAATGAAATTCACAGATGGAAAAACTTTAACATTTAAAGTTGTGCAGAAAGGAAACTGCAAAAGAAGCCGGCCGGTTTTTCTCAGGCTGATCTTCATCCTCCGTTTATTTGTCCTTTAATTGCCTGAGGTGTTTTTTCCACCACGCCATGTTGGATGTTTTCATTAAACGGCTGATTAGACGGAGGGATTAATAAAAGTAAATCCCTTTAATTAGCTTCACAGCTTCATTATGAACTTTGATTATAAACCAAACAGCAGCAGGAGAAACTCAGCAGAACCAGGAGAATCGGCAGAACCGGCAGGGTTAGCATGTTTAGCATTGTTAGCGTGGTTAGCATTGTTAGCAT
This sequence comes from Poeciliopsis prolifica, assembly GCF_027474105.1. Classification (NCBI taxonomy): domain Eukaryota; kingdom Metazoa; phylum Chordata; class Actinopteri; order Cyprinodontiformes; family Poeciliidae; genus Poeciliopsis; species Poeciliopsis prolifica. Next base: position 995,041 of record NW_026562416.1, on the reverse strand, counting down.
CATTAGCGTGGTTCCTTTGTAAACTCCCAGCTGTTTCTGTATGGAAAGCTGTTTAAACAATAATTTGGGTTTTTAGCCTGTCATAAGAAGAAAAAGTATGAGTTCATTTTTTAAAGTTATATATTTACAGTTTTATTCATTCAGTTGGGAATGTTAGTTTACAAATATTGAAATAGTAATTTAGCTTAGCAACTGAATAATTATTTTGCAAACTAAATATTTAGTTTGAAACTTATTTTGATTGAAAATAAATATTCACTTTGTTTAGTAAATATGGATCTTCAAACTAATTATTTAGCTTGAACATAAATATAGCAGACATGACTGCAAACCTTCATTATGTTAAATATTCTTACTGAAAATGAAAATCATTCAGATTTCCACATTTTTTTCATATTTCCCTCTCGATGTCCAACATGGAGTCCTGCCAGCAGCAGGTGGGGGTGGGGCACTGCATCATCTCATCTGTCACATTGATGGGCCAACTGTTCCTCATCACAGGAAGGCTCCACACACACACACACCTCTGAAAGCTTTTAAACGGCTGTGTGCGCTGACCCAGAGAGCCACTTAATCAGCCGTATGGTCCGACTGGTACCATCTCTCCAGGCCGTTAAGCCCGTTAACGAGTCTGGACCGGATCGGACCGGATCAGGACCCAGGATGTGGTGAGAGATGAGCGAAGAACAGGAACGCTGCAGATAAAATCCAGAACCGAGAGTTTAGGAAGAGTCAGAGTTTAAAGTGTTTACAAACACACACACACACACACACACACACACACACACACACACACACACATACCTCCACAACACAAACACACACACAAACACACACACACACCCATATACCTCCACACACACAAACACACACACAAACACACACACACACAAACACACACACATGCAAACACACACAAACACACACAGAAACAAAACACACACAAACACACACACCTTCAGGGTTGGTCTGACTTTGTGGGACATGAAGATTTTAAACCTTTGAAAGGTTTTCTGACTCGTCGCCTTCGGGTTCTGCTGTTTCCTCGTTTTATTGTGTTTTTCTTCCGTTTTATTCTTTCACTTGTTCTGATTCTTTTATATCTACTTTAATGTCCTTGTGCTGATATGAAGTGAGTGTGAAGCGCCTGTAACAGCCGAGCTGGAGGTCTGTGTGACGGCCGGGGGCTGAAAGCTGCGGGGAGCTTCAGATCCAGCAGCTCAGGGTTTGTTTCCCTGCCGCTGGAACACAAGCTGCTGCTGCTGCTGCTGCTTTTAAGGCTTTGAGGCGCGGGAACGCCGCGCTCCAGTCGGAATCATTCAGCCTCTCCACATCTGAACCGTAACTTTGCAGAAACTGGAGTCGTCCTTCGTTTGCCAGTTTTAACCCTTCGGTTTCGTCTCGTTCCCTCGGGGGGAATCACAACGTTGTGCGGCTTCTGCCAAACCGAACACAGATTTACAGTAACAACCATCTGAAAGCTCAGTTCATCAGAAACAATCACACATCAAACAATCACATCTGAAGGTTTCTTCAGAAAAATAGAATCATGGACAACTCGCCTTCAATTGACCAACTATTGTGACGATTAATCGGATACATCCTGCACATTTTTCATTTAACTCCTTTTACCTTTGTTACACTAAAGGCTCCCAATAAATAATTCAGTTCATTTTTAAATTGAATGTAAGAGCTGAATCTGAATCATTGATCCTGGAGGAGAATTATGGGATGTATTTATTTTTACACCAGATCAATGCGTCCCAACATGTTGCATGTTACAAAATGTGATTTTACAGTAAAACACTCTTTTTCCAAACACTGAGACCTGAAGGTTCGTTCAGCCACATGAAGCAGAAACATGTCAGGCCAGACACACGGAGAGGAAAACCTGAAGTGACCTTTGACCCCCTCATGATATTACTCTACCCGCCCGCTGCGCTGAAGCGCCGCTACTCATTCCTCGGCTCGCAGGAATCAGATGATTCTGGCTGATTTGCTGCTATCTGGGTCACGGTCCTGATGAAATGGGCTGATTCGGAACGAAGCGACTGGAAATGAAATGTCATTAGAAAGAGACTCGTTCAGATCTGAGCCGCTGATTCAGAGTCAAATGAAGCTGGTGCGCGGCAGCGGGCTGCAGATTATGCCTTTTCATTTCCATAAGCAGACATATTCAGCAGAGAGTAAACAGGAATATGATTAGCTTCACATCAGAGCAGATTTAAAGAGACGGCGTTTGGTTCGCTCTGCTGTTGGCTCAGAATCAGATCCATTCGCCGCCACGTTTGTCCTCACAAAGCAGGAACCTGAAACAGGCGTGTGGAAAACCGGAGCCGCTCCTGAACGCAACGTTGAGCCGTTTAACTACCGGTAGGCTAACAGACGATAGCAGCTTCAGTTGGGTTAGCTAGCATCACAAAAGGAAAAGATGTTTCATTCTGTTAGAAATGTCAGTTTAAAGATAAATATTTAATTTACCAGCAAAACTTTTAGCTTAACGCTAAATATTTAGCTAACTGTGTAAATATTTGGTTTCATGCTAACTAGTTAGCTTGCTAACTAAATATTTTCTTAGCATACTAATTTTATTTTTCATCAATTAAATATTTGCCTCCAATTCAAATATTTAGCTTCAAACTGAAACCTTAGTTTGAAATCAGATATTTAGCTAGCTAGCTAGTTAGCTCTGTAACTTCATCTGAAAATTCAGCTAGCATGCTAAACATTTAGCTCTGAGCTCGCGGCTGAAACGTCCGCCTCTGTTTCCTCAGATCTGCTGAATTTTTCCCAGAAATCTTGAGGAACATCAGGAAATGTTCTGATGGATCTGAGCCGGGTCACATTGTTCTTTTGGTTCAGCAGTGGTTCTGGTCTGGGAGCTCCATCTCTTTGTCTCTACCTAATCCTTAGATCCTGACCTCTGACCTTAGCTGAGACAGTGAGGCTTTGAGTGGTTCTGTTGGGTCTGTCTGCAGATCCTGGTTCTGCTGGGGTTCTGGGGAGAACCAGAACCTTACAGATGGTTCTGGAACATTTTTCAATTTGTTTGTTTTGCCGTTTTTAGATCTGGACTCGATGTGCTGCGATTCAGACCTTCTACCTGCTGCCAGGCAGGTTCTGTGTCTTGGTTCTGATCGGGTTTTGGTTTTGCTGGTGAAGTTGAACTACAGGATTGGGATTATTATCTTCAGGAGGAAACCGACTCACAGCAGAAATGTGTCTGCATGTTACTCCCTTCATTAAGAAGTCCAAACAAACAGAACCGTTCTGTGTGAGAGGAGATGATGATTGGATCTTCATCAAGTTGGTTCTCATGTTCTGAGAACCGGCGGTCCAAACAGAGACATGATGGAGTAAACAGAACCAAGGAGGAAAACCGTCTGCAGATGTTTCAGATCAGATGCTGGGAGGTAGCCATGTTTTCTGAAAGCACCAGACAGCTGCCGCCGTGTGTGTGTGCGTGTGTGTGTGGTGTGTGTGTGTGTGTGGGTGTGTGTGTGGGTGTGGGTGTGTGGGTGTGTGTGTGTGTGTGTGTGGGGGGGGGGGGTGTGTGTGGGTGTGTGTGTGTGGGTGTGGGTGTGTGTCTCGTCCTGCAGGCGTCCGTCTGCTCCTCTCCTGGTTTTATGTGGTTAATATCCCGGCTCTGATTGGATAACTTGATTCTGATTCTGAAGACATCCCATAGTCAGGCCTGGTTCCAGTCAGCCTGATGAGAATCAAACATTGCTAGTGGCCTGCCGGAGCCTCACTCATGATTACGTCTTCTGTCTCGTACTGTTTTAACTTTATACTTGCACAAAGTTATTACCGTGACATTATCGTAATTTCACTTCATTCTCTACGACCTTTGACCTGTAATTCTGTTTCCAACCGAATTTCGGGTTTGGTTTTGTCTGAGTCGTAGAGCTCTGTGTCGTCGTATTGTTTCACCTGTTTTCTCTTATGACTTTATTCTCGGATTATTTTAGGTTTTGACTGAACTCTGTTCTTGTCGTATTAATTATGTTTTTTCTCATGTTTAGATTTTCGTCTCGTTTTGAAATGTTTTCACCGCGTCGACGTTTCCTGCTGGAGTTGATTCTGACAAACCAGCAAATCAGAACTTTGACTAGACCACCACAGACCCTTCTGATGTAGATTTGCTGCTGTTTGTCCTACAGACAGGCTTGTGATTGTGACCTTTGACCTTTAATTGAGGCCTGCAGAGTCTGAACCAAAGCTCTGAGGTTTCTGGTCATTTCTCTGAGCTTCAAGCCCTGACCCCTGACCTTTGGTTGAATCTGCTGGGATGTCCAGTCCTGGGAAGGGTAGACATGACCTTTGACCCCTCCCAGATTCTGGCTGATTTAACTCACAGACCACCTGCTGAGAAGAAATAGAAACTCAGACGATTGGCTCAGTGTGTTTGTTTAGGTGTGTGTGCGTGTGCGTGTGTGTGTGTGGTCGTCCCGCGCAGCAGAACCGGATGTCTGCCTGCCAGCTCTCAGTCGTCCTCGGTTTCTGGCAGGAAGTCAGCAGAGCGGATCTTTCTCAGGGTTTCGGTGTCGGTTCTGTAGAGCCGGGATTCTCGCGGCGCCAGGTGGGCTGTGGCTCGGTTCTGACTGACGTGACCCGCCTGGCGGCCGGGTGGCGGTCCAAATGCGAGTCCGGCTGAAAGCAGGAGATAAGTGGGCCGGAACCGGCCACCAACACGGCCGGCGAAAAATGCTTGAGGCGTTTATGATGTCTGCATAATCGGGCCCTGATTTGGGTCCATTCATGCTGGTTCCTGTGTAATGACTCACATTAGAAACTCAATTACAAGCTTCTCACTGGATCCGCGAGGCGGGGCTGGGATCTCCAGAACCGGGCTGGACTGAACCCAGCAGGGTGCAAACAGAACCGGCTTCATTATTCCAAATCTGCATGGCGGCGGGAGCAGGAAGCGGCCGCTTCATTTCCTGGGATTCATCACGGTTCGGCTCAAAGACGCTTTCACCTTTCAGCCCTGATCCAGTAAACGAAACGCTTCCTCTCAACGAAGCAACACTTCCCTCAAAGTTATGATTCATCATCATGTTTACCCGCTTCGCTCTCGCTACGGTGGCCTGCAGGTTCAAACGGCTCAGCTCTGCAGAGACATGAATGATGCAAACTCCAAAACAACTGACGGAGTGTGTGTTACTGACGGAGTGTGTGTTACTGACGGAGTGTGTGTTACTGACGTAGTGTGTGTTACTGACGTAGTGTGTGTTACTGACGTAGTGTGTGTACTGACTGAGTGTGTTACTGACAGAGTGTGTGTTACTGACGTAGTGTGTTACTGACGTAGTGTGTTACTGACGGAGTGTGTTACTGACGGAGTGTGTGTTACTGACGTAGTGTGTGTTACTGACGGAGTGTGTTACTGACGGAGTGTGTTACTGACGGAGTGTGTGTTACTGACGTAGTGTGTGTTACTGACGGAGTGTGTGTTACTGACGGAGTGTGTTACTGACGGAGTGTGTTACTGACGGAGTGTGTTACTGACGTAGTGTGTGTTACTGACAGAGTGTGTGTTACTGACGGAGTGTGTGTTAATGACGGAGTGTGTTACTGACGGAGTGTGTGTTACTGACGGAGTGTTTACTGACGGAGTGTGTTACTGACGGAGTGTGTTACTGACATAGTGTGTGTTACTGACGGAGTGTGTGTTAATGACGGAGTGTGTTACTGACGGAGTGTGTGTTACTGACGTAGTGTGTGTTAATGACGGAGTGTGTTACTGACGGAGTGTGTGTTACTGACGTAGTGTGTGTTACTGACGGAGTGTTACTGACGGAGTGTGTTACTGACGGAGTGTGTTACTGACGGAGTGTGTGTTACTGACGTAGTGTGTGTTACTGACGGAGTGTGTGTTACTGACATAGTGTGTGTTACTGACGGAGTGTGTTACTGACGGAGTGTGTGTTACTGACATAGTGTGTGTTACTGACGGAGTGTGTGTTACTGACGTAGTGTGTGTTACTGACGGAGTGTGTTACTGACGGAGTGTGTGTTACTGACGGAGTGTGTGTTACTGACGGAGTGTGTTACTGACATAGTGTGTGTTACTGACGGAGTGTGTGTTACTGACATAGTGTGTGTTACTGACAGAGAGTGTGTTACTGATGGAGTGTGTGTTACTGACGGAGTGTGTGTTACTGACGTAGTGTGTGTTACTGACGGAGTGTGTTAATGACGGAGTGTGTTACTGACGTAGTGTGTGTTACTGACGGAGTGTGTTAATGACGGAGTGTGTTACTGACGTAGTGTGTGTTACTGACATAGTGTGTGTTACTGACGGAGTGTGTGTTACTGACGTAGTGTGTGTTACTGACGGAGTGTGTTACTGACGGAGTGTGTGTTACTGACAGAGTGTGTGTTACTGACGGAGTGTGTTACTGACGTAGTGTGTGTTACTGACGGAGTGTGTGTTACTGACGTAGTGTGTTACTGACGGAGTGTGTGTTACTGACGGAGTGTGTGTTACTGACGTAGTGTGTGTTACTGACGGAGTGTGTTACTGACGGAGTGTGTTACTGACGGAGTGTGTGTTACTGACGTAGTGTGTGTTACTGACGGAGTGTGTTACTGACGGAGTGTGTGTTACTGACGTAGTGTGTGTTACTGACGGAGTGTGTTACTGACGGAGTGTGTGTTACTGACGGAGTGTGTTAATGACGGAGTGTGTTACTGACGTAGTGTGTGTTACTGACGTAGTGTGTGTTACTGACGGAGTGTGTGTTACTGACGTAGTGTGTGTTACTGACGGAGTGTGTTACTGACGGAGTGTGTGTTACTGACGGAGTGTGTGTTGCTGACGGAGTGTGTTACTGACGGAGTGTGTGTTACTGACGGAGTGTGTTACTGACGGAGTGTGTTACTGACGGAGTGTGTTACTGACGGAGTGTGTGTTACTGACGGAGTGTGTGTTACTGACGGAGTGTGTGTTACTGACGGAGTGTGTTACTGACGGAGTGTGTTACTGACGGAGTGTGTTAATGACGGAGTGTGTTACTGACGTAGTGTGTTACTGACGTAGTGTGTGCTAATAACGGAGTGTGTGTTACTGACGGAGTGTGTTACTGACGGAGTGTGTGTTACTGACGGAGTGTGTGTTACTGACGTAGTGTGTTAATGACGGAGTGTGTGTTACTGACGTAGTGTGTGTTACTGACGGAGTGTGTGTTACTGATGTAGTGTGTTACTGACGGAGTGTGTTACTGACGGAGTGTGTTACTGACGGAGTGTGTTACTGACGGAGTGTGTTAATGACGGAGTGTGTTACTGACGGAGTGTGTGTTAATGACGGAGTGTGTTACTGACGGAGTGTGTTAATGACGGAGTGTGTTAATGACGGAGTGTGTTACTGACGGAGTGTGTTAATGACGGAGTGTGTGTTAATGACGGAGTGTGTGTTACTGACGTAGTGTGTGTTAATGACGGAGAGTGTGTGTTACTGACGTAGTGTGTTAATGACGGAGTGTGTGTTTCTGACGAGTGTGTGTTACTGACGTAGTGTGTTAATGACGGAGTGTGTGTTACTGACGGAGTGTGTTAATGACGGAGTGTGTTAATGACGGAGTGTGTGTTACTGACGGAGTGTGTGTTACTGACGGAGTGTGTTAATGACGGAGTGTGTGTTACTGACGGAGTGTGTTACTGACGTAGTGTGTGTTACTGACAGAGAGTGTGTTACTGACGGAGTGTGTTACTGACGGAGTGTGTGTTACTGACGGAGTGTGTGTTACTGATGGAGTGTGTTAATGACGGAGTGTGTTACTGACGGAGTGTGTTACTGATGGAGTGTGTTAATGACGGAATGTGTTACTGACGTAGTGTGTGTTAATGACGGAGTGTGTGTTACTGACGTAGTGTGTGTTACTGACGTAGTGTGTGTTACTGACGGAGTGTGTTACTGACGGAGTGTGTTACTGACGTAGTGTGTTACTGACGGAGTGTGTTACTGACGGAGTGTGTGTTACTGACGTAGTGTGTGTTACTGAGAGTGTGTTACTGACGGAGTGTGTTACTGACGGAGTGTGTGTTACTGACGTAGTGTGTGTTACTGACGGAGTGTGTGTTACTGACGGAGTGTGTTAATGACGTAGTGTGTTACTGACGGAGTGTGTGTTACTGACGTAGTGTGTTACTGACGGAGTGTGTTACTGACGTAGTGTGTGTTACTGACGTAGTGTGTGTTACTGACGGAGTGTGTGTTACTGACGGAGTGTGTTACTGACGTAGTGTGTGTTACTGACGGAGTGTGTGTTACTGACGGAGTGTGTTACTGACGGAGTGTGTTACTGACATAGTGTGTGTTACTGACGGAGTGTGTGTTACTGACGGAGTGTGTTAATGACGTAGTGTGTTACTGACGGAGTGTGTGTTACTGACGTAGTGTGTGTTACTGACGGAGTGTGTTACTGACGGAGTGTGTTACTGACGGAGTGTGTTACTGACGGAGTGTGTGTTACTGACGTAGTGTGTGTTACTGACGGAGTGTGTGTTACTGACATAGTGTGTGTTACTGACGGAGTGTGTTACTGACGGAGTGTGTGTTACTGACGTAGTGTGTGTTACTGACGGAGTGTGTGTTACTGACGTAGTGTGTGTTACTGACGGAGTGTGTTACTGACGGAGTGTGTGTTACTGACGGAGTGTGTGTTACTGACGGATGTGTTACTGACATAGTGTGTGTTACTGACGGAGTGTGTGTTACTGACATAGTGTGTGTAACTGACAGAGAGTGTGTTACTGACGGAGTGTGTTACTGACGGAGTGTGTGTTACTGACAGAGTGTGTTACTGACGGAGTGTGTTAATGACGGAGTGTGTTACTGACGTAGTGTGTGTTACTGACGGAGTGTGTTAATGACGGAGTGTGTTACTGACGTAGTGTGTGTTACTGACAGAGTGTGTGTTACTGACGGAGTGTGTGTTACTGACGTAGTGTGTGTTACTGACGGAGTGTGTTACTGACGGAGTGTGTGTTACTGACGGAGTGTGTGTTACTGACGGAGTGTGTTACTGACGTAGTGTGTGTTACTGACGGAGTGTGTGTTACTGACGTAGTGTGTGTTACTGACGGAGTGTGTGTTACTGACGTAGTGTGTGTTACTGACGGAGTGTGTTACTGACGGAGTGTGTTACTGACGGAGTGTGTGTTACTGACGTAGTGTGTGTTACTGACGGAGTGTGTTACTGACGGAGTGTGTGTTACTGACGTAGTGTGTGTTACTGACGGAGTGTGTTACTGACGGAGTGTGTGTTACTGACGGAGTGTGTTAATGACGGAGTGTGTTACTGACGTAGTGTGTGTTACTGACATAGTGTGTGTTACTGACGGAGTGTGTGTTACTGACGTAGTGTGTGTTACTGACGGAGTGTGTTACTGACGGAGTGTGTGTTACTGACGGAGTGTGTGTTACTGACGGAGTGTGTTACTGACGTAGTGTGTGTTACTGACGGAGTGTGTGTTACTGACGGAGTGTGTTACTGACGGAGTGTGTTACTGACGGAGTGTGTGTTACTGACGGAGTGTGTTAATAACGGAGTGTGTGTTACTGACGTAGTGTGTTACTGACGTAGTGTGTTAATAACGGAGTGTGTGTTACTGACATAGTGTGTGTTACTGACGGAGTGTGTGTTACTGACGGAGTGTGTGTTACTGACGTAGTGTGTTAATGACGGAGTGTGTGTTACTGACGTAGTGTGTGTTACTGACGGAGTGTGTGTTACTGACGTAGTGTGTTACTGACGGAGTGTGTTACTGACGGAGTGTGTTACTGACGGAGTGTGTTACTGACGGAGTGTGTGTTAATGACGGAGTGTGTTACTGACGGAGTGTGTGTTAATGACGGAGTGTGTTACTGACGGAGTGTGTGTTAATGACGGAGTGTGTTAATGACGGAGTGTGTTAATGACGGAGTGTGTTAATGACGGAGTGTGTGTTAATGACGGAGTGTGTGTTACTGACGTAGTGTGTTAATGACGGAGTGTGTGTTTCTGACGGAGTGTGTGTTACTGACGGAGTGTGTTAATGACGGAGTGTGTGTTACTGACGGAGTGTGTTAATGACGGAGTGTGTTAATGACGGAGTGTGTGTTACTGACGGAGTGTGTGTTACTGACGGAGTGTGTTAATGACGGAGTGTGTGTTACTGACGGAGTGTGTTACTGACGTAGTGTGTGTTACTGACAGAGTGTGTGTTACTGACGGAGTGTGTTACTGACGGAGTGTGTGTTACTGACGTAGTGTGTGTTACTGACGGAGTGTGTTACTGACGGAGTGTGTTACTGACGTAGTGTGTGTTACTGACGGAGTGTGTTACTGACGGAGTGTGTTACTGACGTAGTGTGTGTTACTGACGTAGTGTGTGTTACTGACGGAGTGTGTGTTACTGACGTAGTGTGTGTTACTGACGGAGTGTGTTACTGACGGAGTGTGTGTTACTGACAGAGTGTGTTACTGACGGAGTGTGTTACTGACGTGTGTGTGTTACTGACGGAGTGTGTGTTACTGACATAGTGTGTGTTACTGACGGAGGTGTGTTACTGACGGAGTGTGTGTTACTGACGTAGTGTGTTACTGACGGAGTGTGTTACTGACGGAGTGTGTTACTGACGGAGTGTGTGTTACTGACGTAGTGTGTGTTACTGACGGAGTGTGTTACTGACGGAGTGTGTGTTACTGACGTAGTGTGTGTTACTGACGGAGTGTGTTACTGACGGAGTGTGTGTTAATGACGGAGTGTGTGTTACTGACGGAGTGTGTTAATGACGGAGTGTGTTACTGACGGAGTGTGTGTTACTGACGGAGTGTGTGTTACTGACGGAGTGTGTTACTGACGTAGTGTGTGTTACTGACGGAGTGTGTGTTACTGACGGAGTGTGTTACTGACGGAGTGTGTTACTGACGGAGTGTGTGTTACTGACGGAGTGTGTTAATGACGGAGTGTGTGTTACTGACGGAGTGTGTGTTACTGACGTAGTGTGTTAATAACGGAGTGTGTGTTACTGACGTAGTGTGTGTTACTGACGGAGTGTGTGTTACTGACGTAGTGTGTTACTGACGGAGTGTGTTACTGACGGAGTGTGTTACTGACGGAGTGTGTTACTGACGGAGTGTGTGTTAATGACGGAGTGTGTTACTGACGGAGTGTGTGTTAATGACGGAGTGTGTTACTGACGGAGTGTGTGTTAATGACGGAGTGTGTTAATGACGGAGTGTGTTAATGACGGAGTGTGTTAATGACGGAGTGTGTGTTACTGACGGAGTGTGTTAATGACGGAGTGTGTGTTAATGACGGAGTGTGTGTTACTGACGTAGTGTGTTAATGACGGAGTGTGTGTTACTGACGGAGTGTGTGTTACTGACGTAGTGTGTTAATGACGGAGTGTGTGTTACTGACGGAGTGTGTTAATGACGGAGTGTGTTAATGACGGAGTGTGTGTTACTGACGGAGTGTGTGTTACTGACGGAGTGTGTTAATGACGGAGTGTGTGTTACTGACGGAGTGTGTTACTGACGGAGTGTGTTAATGACGGAGTGTGTGTTACTGACGGAGTGTGTGTTACTGACGGAGTGTGTTAATGACGGAGTGTGTGTTACTGACGGAGTGTGTTACTGACGGAGTGTGTGTTACTGACGGAGTGTGTTACTGACGGAGTGTGTGTTACTGACGGAGTGTGTTACTGACGGAGTGTGTGTTACTGATGGAGTGTGTTAATGACAGAGTGTGTGTGACGGAGTGTGTTTCTGACGGAGTGTGTGTTACTGACTGAGTGTGTTACTGACGGAGTGTGTTACTGACGGAGTGTGTTACTGACGGAGTGTGTGTTACTGATGGAGTGTGTTAATGACGGAGTGTGTTACTGACGGAGTGTGTTACTGACGGAGTGTGTGTTACTGACGGAGTGTGTTACTGACGGAGTGTGTTACTGACGGAGAGTGTTACTTACGGAGAGTGTTACTGACGGAGTGTGTGTTACTGACTTAGTGTGTGTTACTGACGGAGTGTGTTACTGACGGAGTGTGTGTTACTGACGGAGTGTGTGTTACTGACGGAGTGTGTTACTGACGGAGTGTGTGTTACTGACGGAGTGTGTGTTACTGACGGAGTGTGTGTTACTGATGGAGTGTGTTAATGACGGAGTGTGTTACTGACGGAGTGTGTTAATGACGGAGTGTGTTACTGACGGAGTGTGTTAATGACGGAGTGTGTGTTACTGACGGAGTGTGTGTTACTGACGGAGTGTGTGTTACTGACGGAGTGTGTTAATGACGGAGTGTGTGTTACTGACGGAGTGTGTGTTACTGACGGAGTGTGTGTTACTGATGGAGTGTGTTAATGACGGAGTGTGTTACTGACGGAGTGTGTTAATGACGGAGTGTGTGTTACTGACGGAGTGTGTGTTACTGACAGAGTGTGTGTTACTGACGGAGTGTGTTAATGACGGAGTGTGTGTTAATGACGGAGTGTGTTACTGACGGAGTGTGTTACTGACGGAGTGTGTGTTTCTGACGGAGTGTGTGTTACTGACGGAGTGTGTTACTGACGGAGTGTGTTACTGACGGAGTGTGTGTTACTGACGGAGTGTGTTACTGACGGAGTGTGTTACTGACGGAGTGTGTTACTGACTGAGTGTGTTACTGACGGAGTGTGTTACTGACGGAGTGTGTGTTTCTGACGGAGTGTGTGTTACTGACGGAGTGTGTTACTGACGGAGTGTGTTACTGACGGAGTGTGTGTTACTGACGGAGTGTGTTACTGACGGAGTGTGTTACTGACGGAGTGTGTTACTGACGGAGTGTGTTTCTGACGGAGTGTGTGTTACTGACGGAGTGTGTTACTGACGGAGTGTGTTACTGACAGAGTGTGTGTTACTGACGGAGTGTGTTACTGACGGAGTGTGTGTTACTGACGGAGTGTGTTACTGACGGAGTGTGTTACTGACGGAGTGTGTTACTGACGGAGTGTGTGTTACTGACGGAGTGTGTTAATGACGGAGTGTGTTACTGACGGAGTGTGTTACTGACAGAGTGTGTGTTACTGACGGAGTGTGTTACTGACGGAGTGTGTTACTGACGGAGTGTGTGTTACTGACGGAGTGTGTTACTGACGGAGTGTGTTACTGACAGAGTGTGTTACTGACGGAGTGTGTGTTACTGACGGAGTGTGTTACTGACGGAGTGTGTTACTGACGGAGTGTGTGTTACTGACGGAGTGTGTTACTGACGGAGTGTGTGTTACTGACGGAGTGTGTTACTGACGGAGTGTGTGTTACTGATGGAGTGTGTTTCTGACGGAGTGTGTGTTACTGACGGAGTGTGTGTTACTGACGGAGTGTGTTACTGACGTAGTGTGTGTTACTGACGGAGTGTGTTACTGACGGAGTGTGTGTTACTGACGGAGTGTGTTACTGACGGAGTGTGTTAATGACGGAGTGTGTGTTACTGACGGAGTGTGTTACTGACGTAGTGTGTTAATGACGGAGTGTGTGTTACTGACGTAGTGTGTGTTACTGACGGAGTGTGTGTTACTGACGGAGTGTGTGTTACTGACGTAGTGTGTGCTAATAACGGAGTGTGTGTTACTGACGTAGTGTGTGTTACTGACGGAGTGTGTGTTACTGATGGAGTGTGTTACTGACGGAGTGTGTTACTGACGGAGTGTGTTACTGACGGAGTGTGTTACTGACGGAGTGTGTTACTGACGGAGTGTGTTACTGACGGAGTGTGTGTTAATGACGGAGTGTGTTACTGACGGAGTGTGTGTTAATGACGGAGTGTGTTACTGACGGAGTGTGTGTTAATGACGGAGTGTGTTAATGACGGAGTGTGTTAATGACGGAGTGTGTTAATGACGGAGTGTGTGTTAATGACGGAGTGTGTGTTACTGACGTAGTGTTTTAATGACGGAGTGTGTGTTTCTGACGGAGTGTGTGTTACTGACGGAGTGTGTTAATGACGGAGTGTGTGTTACTGACGGAGTGTGTTAATGACAGAGTGTGTTAATGACGGAGTGTGTGTTACTGACGGAGTGTGTGTTACTGACGGAGTGTGTTAATGACGGAGTGTGTGTTACTGACGGAGTGTGTTACTGACGGAGTGTGTTAATGACGGAGTGTGTGTTACTGACGGAGTGTGTGTTACTGACGGAGTGTGTTAATGACGGAGTGTGTGTTACTGACGGAGTGTGTTACTGACGGAGTGTGTGTTACTGACGGAGTGTGTTACTGACGGAGTGTGTGTTACTGACGGAGTGTGTTACTGACGGAGTGTGTGTTACTGATGGAGTGTGTTAATGACGGAGTGTGTTACTGACGGAGTGTGTTTCTGACGGAGTGTGTGTTACTGACGGAGTGTGTTACTGACGGAGTGTGTTACTGACGGAGTGTGTTACTGACGGAGTGTGTGTTACTGATGGAGTGTGTTAATGACGGAGTGTGTTACTGACGGAGTGTGTTACTGACGGAGTGTGTGTTACTGACGGAGTGTGTTACTGACGGAGTGTGTTACTGACGGAGAGTGTTACTTACGGAGAGTGTTACTGACGGAGTGTGTGTTACTGACTTTGTGTGTGTTACTGACGGAGTGTGTTACTGACGGAGTGTGTGTTACTGACGGAGTGTGTGTTACTGACGGAGTGTGTTACTGACGGAGTGTGTGTTACTGACGGAGTGTGTTACTGACGGAGTGTGTGTTACTGACGGAGTGTGTGTTACTGACGGAGTGTGTGTTACTGATGGAGTGTGTTAATGACGGAGTGTGTTACTGACGGAGTGTGTTAATGACGGAGTGTGTTACTGACGGAGTGTGTTAATGACGGAGTGTGTGTTACTGACGGAGTGTGTGTTACTGACGGAGTGTGTGTTACTGACGGAGTGTGTTAATGACGGAGTGTGTGTTACTGACGGAGTGTGTGTTACTGACGGAGTGTGTGTTACTGATGGAGTGTGTTAATGACGGAGTGTGTTACTGACGGAGTGTGTTAATGACGGAGTGTGTGTTACTGACGGAGTGTGTGTTACTGACGGAGTGTGTGTTACTGACGGAGTGTGTTAATGACGGAGTGTGTGTTAATGACGGAGTGTGTGTTACTGACGGAGTGTGTTACTGACGGAGTGTGTTACTGACGGAGTGTGTGTTTCTGACGGAGTGTGTGTTGCTGACGGAGTGTGTTACTGACGGAGTGTGTTACTGACGGAGTGTGTTACTGACGGAGTGTGTTACTGACGGAGTGTGTTACTGACGGAGTGTGTTACTGACGGAGTGTGTTTCTGACGGAGTGTGTGTTACTGACGGAGTGTGTTACTGACGGAGTGTGTTACTGACAGAGTGTGTGTTACTGACGGAGTGTGTTACTGACGGAGTGTGTGTTACTGACGGAGTGTGTTACTGACGGAGTGTGTTACTGACGGAGTGTGTTACTGACGGAGTGTGTGTTACTGACGGAGTGTGTTAATGACGGAGTGTGTTACTGACGGAGTGTGTTACTGACAGAGTGTGTGTTACTGACGGAGTGTGTTACTGACGGAGTGTGTTACTGACGGAGTGTGTGTTACTGACGGAGTGTGTTACTGACGGAGTGTGTTACTGACGGAGTGTGTTACTGACAGAGTGTGTTACTGACGGAGTGTGTGTTACTGACGGAGTGTTACTGACGGAGTGTGTGTTACTGACGGAGTGTGTTACTGACAGAGTGTGTTACTGACGGAGTGTGTGTTACTGACGGAGTGTGTTACTGACAGAGTGTGTTACTGACGGAGTGTGTTACTGACGGAGTGTGTGTTACTGACGGAGTGTGTTACTGACGGAGTGTGTTACTGACGGAGTGTGTGTTACTGACGGAGTGTGTGTTACTGACGGAGTGTGTTTCTGACGGAGTGTGTTACTGACGGAGTGTGTTACTGACGGAGTGTGTGTTACTGACGGAGTGTGTGTTACTGACGGAGTGTGTGTTACTGATGGAGTGTGTTTCTGACGGAGTGTGTTACTGACGGAGTGTGTTTCTGACGGAGTGTGTTTCTGACGGAGTGTGTTACTGACGGAGTGTGTTACTGACGGAGTGTGTGTTAATGACGGAGTGTGTTACTGACGGAGTGTGTTACTGACGGAGTGTGTGTTACTGACGGAGTGTGTTACTGACGGAGTGTGTGTTACTGACGGAGTGTTTACTGACGGAGTGTGTGTTACTGATGGAGTGTGTTTCTGACGGAGTGTGTTACTGACGGAGTGTGTTTCTGACGGAGTGTGTTACTGACGGAGTGTGTTTCTGACGGAGTGTGTTTCTGACGGAGTGTGTTTCTGACGGAGTGTGTTACTGACGGAGTGTGTGTTAATGACGGAGTGTGTTACTGACGGAGTGTGTTACTGACGGAGTGTGTGTTACTGACGGAGTGTGTTTCTGACGGAGTGTGTTTCTGACGGAGTGTGTTACTGACGGAGTGTGTTTCTGACAGAGTGTGTTTCTGACGGAGTGTGTTACTGATGGAGTGTGTTACTGACGGAGTGTGTTACTGACGGAGTGTGTGTTACTGACGGAGTGTGTTAATGACGGAGTGTGTTACTGATGGAGTGTGTTAATGACGGAGTGTGTTACTGACGGAGTGTGTTACTGATGGAGTGTGTTAATGACGGAGTGTGTTACTGACGGAGTGTGTTACTGACGGAGTGTGTTACTGACGGAGTGTGTTTCTGACGGAGTGTGTTACTGACGGAGTGTGTTAATGACGGAGTGTGTTTCTGACGGAGTGTGTTACTGACGGAGTGTGTGTTACTGACGGAGTGTGTTACTGACGGAGTGTGTGTTACTGACGGAGTGTGTTACTGACGGAGTGTGTGTTACTGACGGAGTGTGTTAATGACGGAGTGTGTTACTGACGGAGTGTGTTTCTGACGGAGTGTGTGTTACTGACTGAGTGTGTTACTGACGGAGTGTGTTACTGACGGAGTGTGTTACTGACGGAGTGTGTTACTGATGGAGTGTGTTAATGACGGAGTGTGTTACTGACGGAGTGTGTTACTGACGGAGTGTGTGTTACTGACGGAGTGTGTTACTGACGGAGTGTGTTACTGACGGAGAGTGTTACTTACGGAGAGTGTTACTGACGGAGTGTGTGTTACTGACTTAGTGTGTTACTGACGGAGTGTGTGTTACTGACGGAGTGTGTTACTGACGGAGTGTGTGTTACTGACGGAGTGTGTTACTGACGGAGTGTGTGTTACTGACGGAGTGTGTGTTACTGACGGAGTGTGTGTACTGACGGAGTGTGTGTTACTGATGGAGTGTGTTAATGACGGAGTGTGTTACTGACGGAGTGTGTTAATGACGGAGTGTGTTTCTGACGGAGTGTGTTAATGACGGAGTGTGTGTTACTGACGAGAGTGTGTGTTACTGACGGAGTGTGTGTTACTGACGGAGTGTGTTAATGACGGAGTGTGTGTTACTGACGGAGTGTGTGTTACTGACGGAGTGTGTGTTACTGATGGAGTGTGTTAATGACGGAGTGTGTTACTGACGGAGTGTGTTACTGACGTAGTGTGTGTTACTGACGGAGTGTGTTAATGACGGAGTGTGTGTTAATGACGGAGTGTGTGTTACTGACGGAGTGTGTTACTGACGGAGTGTGTTACTGACGGAGTGTGTGTTACTGACGGAGTGTGTGTTACTGACGGAGTGTGTTACTGACGGAGTGTGTTACTGACGGAGTGTGTTACTGACGGAGTGTGTTACTGACGGAGTGTGTTACTGACGGAGTGTGTTACTGACGGAGTGTGTTTCTGACGGAGTGTGTGTTACTGACGGAGTGTGTTACTGACGGAGTGTGTTACTGACAGAGTGTGTGTTACTGACGGAGTGTGTTACTGATGGAGTGTGTGTTACTGACGGAGTGTGTTACTGACGGAGTGTGTTACTGACGGAGTGTGTTACTGACGGAGTGTGTGTTACTGACGGAGTGTGTTAATGACGGAGTGTGTTACTGACGGAGTGTGTTACTGACAGAGTGTGTGTTACTGACGGAGTGTGTTACTGACGGAGTGTGTTACTGACGGAGTGTGTGTTACTGACGGAGTGTGTTACTGACGGAGTGTGTTACTGACGGAGTGTGTTACTGACGGAGTGTGTGTTACTGACGGAGTGTGTTACTGACGGAGTGTGTTACTGACGGAGTGTGTTACTGACAGAGTGTGTTACTGACGGAGTGTGTGTTACTGACGGAGTGTGTTACTGACGGAGTGTGTTACTGACGGAGTGTGTGTTACTGACGGAGTGTGTTACTGACAGAGTGTGTTACTGACGGAGTGTGTGTTACTGACGGAGTGTGTTACTGACGGAGTGTGTGTTACTGACGGAGTGTGTTACTGACGGAGTGTGTTACTGACGGAGTGTGTTACTGACGGAGTGTGTGTTACTGACGGAGTGTGTTACTGACGGAGTGTGTTACTGACGGAGTGTGTGTTACTGACGGAGTGTGTGTTACTGACGGGTGTGTGTTACTGACGGAGTGTGTGTTACTGACGGAGTGTGTTTCTGACGGAGTGTGTTACTGACGGAGTGTGTGTTACTGACGGAGTGTGTGTTACTGACGGAGTGTGTGTTACTGACGGAGTGTGTTTCTGACGGAGTGTGTTTCTGACGGAGTGTGTTACTGACGGAGTGTGTTTCTGACGGAGTGTGTTTCTGACGGAGTGTGTTACTGACGGAGTGTGTTACTGACGGAGTGTGTGTTAATGACGGAGTGTGTTACTGACGGAGTGTGTTACTGACGGAGTGTGTGTTACTGACGGAGTGTGTTACTGACGGAGTGTGTGTTAATGACGGAGTGTGTTACTGACGGAGTGTGTTACTGACGGAGTGTGTGTTACTGACGGAGTGTGTTTCTGACGGAGTGTGTTTCTGACGGAGTGTGTTACTGACGGAGTGTGTTTCTGACGGAGTGTGTTACTGACGGAGTGTGTTTCTGACGGAGTGTGTTTCTGACGGAGTGTGTTACTGATGGAGTGTGTTACTGACGGAGTGTGTTACTGACGGAGTGTGTTACTGATGGAGTGTGTGTTACTGACGGAGTGTGTTACTGACGTAGTGTGTGTTACTGACGGAGTGTGTGTTACTGACGGAGTGTGTTACTGACGGAGTGTGTGTTACTGACGGAGTGTGTGTTTCTCTCCAGCGTGTCCGCCTGGATCCTACAAGATGTCGTCACGGCAACAGGAGTGTTTTCCGTGTCCGGCCAACAGCGTGGCGGACGAGGAAGGATCGGTGGTGTGTGTGTGTGAAGAAGATCACTTCAGGACTCCTCTGGACAGCCCCTCCACCCCCTGCACAAGTACTGACATCACACACACACACACATTTCTATCCATCTTCCTTCTGCTTTTAACCCGTTTTCATTCCTGCTGATTCCATAAAGATCCATTTATGGATCGCCTGTCCTTCGCCCTGCGACCGCTCCTCTTCCTCCTCCTCCTCCTCCTCCTCCTCCTCTTCCTCTCTCATGTTTAATGTGAATCAATCTTTGGTTTGTCCTGGGAAGATTTCAGAAACGGTGGGACAGAGAGGAAAATGGTCTCACCGTTTCACCGTAAAGTTGTAACTCATGGATGATCAGGACTGAAACACAATCAGGTTTTCATCATTTCCCTGGAAACCAGAAAAATTCTGGTTCAGCAGCAGCAAAGTGATAATCCATAAAATCAGACTTCCACCAAAATGCAATATAAAATATAGAAAAAGTCAAATATTGAAACATTTCAGCTGGGGAAAAATCTAAATGTGTATTAAAACACAACAAAGTATTTATAATAAGTGATGCTGAAATCTGCTAATAGCTGTTCAATAGCAGCAGGGTGTGAATACTTATTGATTCTGCTTCGATCAGGAAGGATCTGGGCGGCGCAGCTTCCTGCTCCCAGGATGCAACAGTCTGTCTCCAGCTGCGTTTCCCTTAAAATGCCTGCATTGAAGTTATGAGAATGAATTTGCTTAACAGGCCAGTTTCACACAAACACGTTGCTGATCAGTTTTGTTTTGGTTTGGAAACCAAAAAAATAAAAATTTATTTTGCAATAAAACCACGAGTCACATGACCAGCAGCCAAAAACTACCGAAGAAAACATAAAAACAATTTTAGTTTTTTTGCATAATCGAGGAAATATTTTACATTTTTCATGAGATTTTTCCATATGAGAATAAAATCCCATATTTTCCTCCTAAGCTAACATGCTAACTCCACCTGCAGTCCTGCTGCCAAGCCGCCATGTCAGATCCTCTTGACCTTTGACCCTGAGGCCATCACTGAGAATGTGTCCCTTTCTGTGTCACCGGTCCGTTTTGAGCCCTCTGCTGGTTCTGGGAGCCGTTCTGACCCGATGCGGCGGGCGAAGGGTCAGCAGGTCTGTGAGCGCTTTAATTACAGCATCGATCTCCCGATCCGGCCCGATGGATCCGGCTAACGAGCGCATTAATTAAAGGATCGATCCGCTGGTTCTGACCGGGCTCAGACTGGGCTAATCTGAGGGTGGAGGGGAGGTCCGAAACGTCTCTGCAGCAGAACCGCAGAACCAGAACAAAACACAAAATCTGAAGCAGAACTAAATTAGTTGATGATCATTTCAATTATCAATTAACCAATTAATCTGATTAATTGTTATAAGTCAGACAATTTCCTCATTACTGCAGATTAATTTCTGGTCCATCATTTGTAAAGAACAACAAGCAGAAATGACCAAACATTTCAATTTTAGATATAAATTCATCAAATCTATAAAAAATTCTGAGGAAAATCTCCAGAATTTTAATTATTTAATTATAATTCTGATGTAAAAATTAAAATGGGATTTATTCATATCAAATTCACTGCTGCAGGAAAAAATACAACAAAAAACTCAGGAGATAAAAGTTTGGAAATGTTTCTGCTGGGTAGACAGAACCAGGCGGAGCATCAGAACTGAATGAGACTCTGGACCAGAACCAGAACCAGAACCAGGCAGCAGGATGAGGACGGCTGGGACTCTGGACCAGAACCAGAACCAGGCAGCAGGATGAGGACGGCTTCAGGAGGTCAAACAGGATGTCGTCTCCAGCACTGTTCTGTTTGTCTGATGCCTGAAGCGAAGGAGGTGTCCTGTTCCGGTCCGGTTCTGTCCTGTCCGGTCCAGTCCGGTTCTGTCTGGTCCGGTCCGATTCTGTCCAGTCCGGTTCTGTCTGTCCAAGCACTCATTAAACGGAGTTGTGACTCGCTGCCGCCAGAGAGACACTCCATATATGGGCGTGAGCGTACTGAGCATGCTCAGTGTGATTGATGGACATTTAAAAGGGGGGGGGTCAGGGGTCAGGTGTCAGATTATCCAGTAGTGAAGTGAAACTGGACCAGAGAATCGATACTCATTTAACCGGACAAGAAAACATTTGAAATTTAAATGAGGTTCAATAAAAACATTTGATTCTGTAAAGAATTAAGTTGAAAAATGTCGGCATATATCAATTAATCAGATTAAATAATTGTGAACTGGTTTAGTAATTAATTAACTGGAGACACTTAAACACACCATTTGCTGAAAGAACAATTTAGAGGAATAATCTGCAAAATATGATTAATCATCAAAACAATCGACTAATCAGCAGAATAATCAATGACTGAAATACTTTATATTCTAATGATCTAAAACTGAAAAAAAACTAATTTGAAAATAAAATGAAATTAAATCAAAATCTGATGATTTGGTCGTTTAGAAATAAAGCGAATAAAAGAATAAAATTAAATGAAACAAACTGGAGATAAAAACCAGTGTAAACATGAGTCTTTAAAAGTTTCATCAGTTTATGTTTTAATTCTCATCAAGTTTGAGGGGTCAAATGTCATGAAACAAGTAACTGCTACAGGAAAACCGGTTATACACTAGAGTGATTGACAGCACTGACACTGTTTGGCTCCATGTTCTGTTTCATCCAGTCATAGTTCATGTTTTCACGCTGGTCTCCCTGACCCCGTGTGACCCCGCAGGGCCGCCCTCCCCGCCCAGGAGCCTGCGCTTCTCCCTGCGGGGATCCTCCCTGGTGCTGGACTGGGCGCCGCCCTCGGACTCCGGGGGCCGCGTGGACCTGACCTACAGCGTGGGCTGCCGGCGCTGCGGCGCGGCCCGCTGCGAGCCCTGCGGCCCCGGCGTGGGCTTCGTGCCGCAGCAGGTGGGGCTGACGGAGCGCTCGGTGACGGTGGTCAACCTGCTGCCCAACACCAACTACACCTTCAGCGTGGAGGCGCTGAACGGCGTGTCGGACCTGCTGCCCAGCAAGAGCTTCTACACACAGGTCAACGTGTCTACCAGCCTGCCCCGTGAGTCCCGGAGCAACCAGAACCGGAGCCGGATCAGAACCGGAACCGCATCAGAACCTGATCAGAGTCCAGACATACATTCACGTGGAGGAAAGCTGAATGCTGGATCTGGTTCAGGGCTGAAATGATTATTTAACTGTGATTAATCGATTCTTGCAGTAATTATCGCTAAAACTAATTTAATAATCGATTAATTATTAACCATATAGAGGAAAGCCGTCGGAGCCTTAATGATCCCAAAACTATAAAAAGATAAAAAACCTTCTTCATAAATCTGTTTTACCCAGAATGCCACAGTGGCAGTTTTACTTTCTGCTAATTAATCACCAGATCAGCTTCACTGATCAATAAGTGCAGAAGGAGCTGCTCAGATATTCACGCTGATGTTCTCCAGCTGCAGGTAATCAATCGATCAATAAAGGAATTATTGACTTTTAGGCAATAAAATGTTTAATCTCAATTTTAAAAAATGATTTATTTGTTTATTTGCAACTCGACTGGTTCTGGTCCGATTGGTTCTGGTCCGATTGGTTCTGGTCCGATTGGTTCTGGTCCGATTGGTTCTGGTCCGATTGGTTCTGGTCCATCTGGTTCTGGTCGGGTTCCATGTTGGTTCTGGTTCTTCAGGCTGTAAAATGTTGTTTGTTTGTTTTATCAGCAGAATGTGAATTTTTATCAGATTAATAAATTAAATAATCAATAATAATATTGAATATTTAATATGGTGGTTAGTCAGAATATTCTTCCCTGCTCTGTTTGGACCAACCAGTGATCAGCAGTTCTGGTTCTGGTTCTATTGGAGACTCAGTGACCTTTAAAAATACTGCTCTCACCTTCCTCACTCCTCATCATCATCACTTTATTACCTCCTCTCCTCTCCTCTCCTCTCCTCTCCTCTCCTCTCCTCTCCTCTCCTCTCCTCTCCTCTCCTCCCTCTCTCCTCTCCTCTCCTCTCTTCCTCTCTCTCCTCTCCTCTCCTCTCCTCTCCTCTCCTCTCCTCTCCTCTCTCTCCTCTCTCTCCTCTCCTCCTCTCTCCTCTCCTCTCCTCCCTCTCCTCTCCTCTCCTCTCCTCTCCTCTCCTCTCCTCCTCTCCTCTCCTCTCCTCTCCTCTCCTCTCCTCTCCTCCCTCCTTTTCTCCGCTGTAAGCCGGTTGGTTCTGCTCTCCAGCGTCTGAAAGCTGCAGGTTTGTGTTTTCTCCTGAACGCTGTGATCCTCTGCTGTTGGTCTACATCTGGGTTTGTGCCGTGACATTAAAGCTCCTAATTGAGCCGCTCGTGCTCAGCAGAGTCTGTGGGGGGTCTGCAGGTTTTATCAGGAGCTTCCAGGCTACCGGGGGAACGGCGGCTCCGTTCGGCCCAAAGCTCCAGGCGGCCACATGAGTGGCTGCTGCGGCGCTGCAGGTCACAGGCTCATCAAACACTCACATTCCTGCGTTTATGTGCTTGAAACGGCTCCGGTAATGACATCCTGCCGCAGGAACCTCCTGAGCTCACGGAGCCACTCGGCCCCAGAGAGAGGAGAGCAGAGCATGCTGGGAGGATGGGGAGGCGGGGCCAGCATTTCCACTTCCTGAGAGGATTATCGACCGGGTGTCAGACGGCAGGACCCACCAGGGGCCGCGCCGGGCCCGGGGGCCACCGGGCTGCAGGGCAATGCTGAGAGGAGACGGGGTGAAGGGCGAGAGGTCAGAGATGCATTGGGAAGTCTACTAACACCTGGAAATACCTGGAAACACCTGGAAACACCTGGAGTCACCAGCTGCACTTTAGACTGGTCTCTGTAAACTGAAGGAAGTGACATCAGCAGGCAGAGAACGTAAAATAAGGTCAAAGATAAAATGTGATTATACATTTCCCACAATGCAATGCAGCATCAGACTAGATGACATAAACATTTAGCCATCGAAAAAAAATTACAGATAAACTCCAAAAAACATTCATATGGTGCCCAGTCCTCCCGGTCGTCCCAGTCCTCCTGGTCCTCCCGGTCCCTCCCGGTCCTCCCAGTCCTCCCAGTCCTCCTGGTCCCTCCCAGTCTTCCCGGTCCTCCCAGTCCTCCTGGTCCTCCCGGTCCCTCCTGGTCCTCCCAGTCCTCCCAGTCCTCCCAGTCCTCCTGGTCCCTCCCCGTCCTCCCGGTCCTCCCAGTCCTCCCAGTCCTCCCAGTCTTCCCGGTCCTCCCGGTCCTCCTGGTCCTCCCGGTTCTCCCAGTCCTCCCAGTCCTCCCAGTCCTCCCGGTCTTCCCGGTCCTCCCAGTCCTCCCGGTCCTCCTGTTCCTCCCGGTCCTCCCGGTCCTCCCAGTCCTCCCAGTCCTCCCAGTCCTCCCGGTCTTCCCGGTCCTCCCGGTCCTCCTGGTCCTCCCGGTTCTCCCAGTAAGTCATAAACTACCAGATTGTTTGGTTTGCTCTACAATCAGAAGGCAGGTTAGCTACATTAGCTTTATCTTTCCTTGTAAAATGTTTTACTCTAATGCATAATCATGAGTTTATTGCAAATGTTTGAATTGTAGAAAAACATTTGGCGTGCAATGCTAAGTCTCACCTGCAGGTGGCAGTGTTTTTATTTCTACCCAAAGTTGGAATATTTTCTGTCTTGAATCTTAAACAGTGGAAAAATCTGGAGGCCACTGGGTGCAGTTCACACTCCTGGCCACTGGGTGGCCAGGAGTGTGCAGATATTTACGCAGAGGAAGGAAGCGAAATGTTCCCTGATTTCAAAACTTTGAATCCAGTTCAAATTCAAACCATTTGATTCAGCTCCACCAGGTGAACAGGTGAAGAACTGTTCACCTGTTCACTGATTCTTTTTGTCCATATCCTGATTTTGAAAAAGGTTTAATGAGAAAAAATGTCCTAAAGTAGCTTCACAGAATCAGAAATGTGGATCGCAAAACTCTGGAAATCCTGTGTGGACAGCAGGTTGTTTGGTTCAGCTGATCAGCAGCGTGGAGACGGCGGCCGGTACCGACACCTGGCCCACAAGGATCTGATCCAGAACCATCAGCTGAGGATCTGGAAGGCGGTTCTGCCCCTGCCGCTCGGATCCCTAATTAGAAGCGATGGGAATGTGAAGCATCAGCAGGCACCAAATGAACAGAGTCATCAAGCCTCCGTCACCCGGCGATGGAGGTTTAATTGCAAACCTCTCAGCTGTAATTGGAGGCGATGAAGAGAAGTCTGAGTTCTGCTGCGGGTTTTTGGGAGGAGCTCCGGCTCTCATGACTCTCTGACTCAGAGCAGAAATCAGAGATCGATTCAAGCTTTAAGGTTCTGTTGGTTCCTACTGGACCCGGCAGGCGGAGACGCAAGTCCTGCTGAGACACGAGAGACGAACTCTGGATCGCTCTGTCTTCATGCTGCTGAGGACACACACTCACACTCACACACACACACACACACACTCACACACACACACACTCACACACTCACACACACACACACACACACACGGTGGGTCTATTTCAGAGTGAACTGGATGAGCCTAATTTCCAGCTGAACTACAGATTAAATTAGTTCTGTGTGTCTGTGATTTCCTCTTCCATCTCACCAGAACCTGTGAGACCGGACCGGGTCGGTAAATGGTGGCAGCAGAACTATTTTTCCTTTAAAGCTTCATCTGAACCTTGGTTTTGACCCGGTGGTTCTGACCCGGTGATTCTGACCCGGTGATTCTGACCCAGTGGTTCTGACCCGGTGATTCTGGCCCGGTGGTTCTGGCCCGGTGATTCTGACCCGGTGGTTCTGGCCCGGTAGATTCCGGGTCATTTATCAGTAGCTTTGCTCCTGATGTGGAACATTAATGGATGTTTTCCTCTTGGTTCTGTGGACCAGAACCGCCTCCGGATCTGGAGGATCAAACCAACGATTAATCGTGATTAAATTGATTTAGTGATTAATCGGCAGAATAATTGCTTTCTAAAACAACAGTTTCAGAGGACCAAACTGTGATCATCTGGAAGGAGAAACTGCAGCCCGACCTTCACTTGGACACCAACCAATCTCAGAAACATGAACCGTTGAGACGCAGTGGAGGCCGATCGGAGACCTGAGGCTCCGACTGATGGCAGCAAACTGTTGCTGTGATTTGCTGCACCTGTGGATCAGCTGCAGGCAGAAGCTGCTGATTCTCCAGAGATCATCACTGCTGATTCCTCCCAACACACACACACACACACACACACACACACACACACACACACACACACTCGCGTGCACACAACTACTGCTCTCACACTCCTCCCCATCTCCTCTTCACACTCTGCAGCAGTCAATAGTGGGTGTGTGTGTGTGTGTGTGTGTGTGTGTGTGTGTGTGGGTGTGTGTGTGTGTGTGTGTGTTTGTGTGTGTGTGTGTGAGATGTGGAGCAGTTTCCTGCTGGCCCCATCAGGGAACCACTGGGTCCCCTGAGTGTAGCAGAGGGTATCTATGACTCTGATAATGAGGCGGCGATGCAGGTCGGTTCTAATCCGACTGAGAGCTGAGCCCACAGTGACAGCCTGGTTTTGACCAATAGGAACCCAGAGATTTGCTAAAGAGATGGAATTGTGTGTCACAGTATTTTTATAACACAATCCAGTAAATATGTTACTGAAACTGCAGCTTCATGACTCCAATAAGAGGCGGAGCTTCATGACTCCAAGAAGAGGCGGAGCTTCATGACTCCAATAAGAGGCGGAGCTTCATGACTCCAATAAGAGGCGGAGCTTCATGACTCCAAGAAGAGGCGGAGCTTCATGACTCCAAGAAGAGGCGGAGCTTCATGACTCCAAGAAGAGGCGGAACTTCATGACTCCAATAAGAGGCGGAGCTTCATGACTCCAAGAAGAGGCGGAGCTTATGGGTTGCTGTTCTGTGAGCAGCCGGTTGCATTACCATCAGTAATCAGGTTGTTTGCTGTGAGCAGCGTCATTAGCACCTTGTTTAGCTTTGTTCAGAACATTCTCGCCGGTGTGACGGGCCAGGCCGAGTCTGACACTAAAACCTCACAGGGGAGATCACAGCAGAACCTCACGGATACTCTGAGCCCAGCTGGCGGTTCTGATCCACTCCTTTTTCTCTGCAGCTCCGTCTCTGATCAGCGAGCTGCGAGCGGAGAAGATCGAAGAGAAGAGCGTCACGCTGGTGTGGAGGGAACCGCCGAACCCAAACAGCAGCCGCACCGAGTATGAGGTCAAGTACTACGAGAAGGTAACCCGACCTGAACCGGACTGAACCTCTGGACCCGACCTGAACCGGACTGAACCTCTAGATTTAAAAATACCCAAAAAAAACTGTGTCTCGCCATCATGTCCTCATGCTGTCCTCTGTCCCTTCAGGACCAGAAGGACCAGAGTTATTCCACGGTGAAGACGGCCGCCACTCGGATCATCGTCAACAACCTGAAACCTGGAACCACCTACGTCTTCCTCATCCGTCCCTTCTTGACTCCGACTCCGTCCTCGTCCTTGTCTTCTTCTGCTCTCTCATCCACCTCTTCTACTTCTGCTTCCTCGCCCTCCTCTTCCTCTTCCACTCCTCCTCCCATCGACTACGGAGCATTCAGCGCGCCGCTGGAGCTGCAGACTCTGGGCGAGTGTGAGTCCTGTTCTACTCAGCATGGAGACCTAATGACCCGGCACCACACAGAAGGATTTAAAAGCTGAATGTGGCGAATCCAGTCTGGATAAATGTGAAAAACTGTCTGGTAAACTGAAACTCCAATTCTGACCAGCATTATTACTCTGATGCCCATTTCTCCTTCCATCAATCCAATCGGCCATCTTAAAGCCGAGCTTCCAGATGTCTTGGGTTGAAACCATTAATCGGATTGTTCATGATTAATTGATTATTGATATTCATGGTTTTAGAAATTCTCTAGAAGACAAACATTAAGCTGTGTTTCACTTCAGCAGTGTGTGGTTTGACTGGTTCTGTTTGTTCTGATTGGTTCTGCTGGTTCTAGTAGCCCTGGCGTCCAGCGAACAGAACCCGGTGGTGATCATCGTCATCGTGTCGGTGGCTGCGCTCATCATGCTGCTGTCCATGGGGGCGGGGCTTCTCATCTGGAGGAGGTAGGCTCAACGTCCATCCATCCATCCATCCATCCATCCATCCATCCATCCATCCATCCATCCATCCATCCATCCATCCATCCATCCATCCATCCATCATCCATCCATCCATCATCCATCCATCCATCCATCCATCCATCCATCCATCCATCCATCCATCCATCCATCCATCCATCCATCCATCCATCCATCATCCATCCATCCATCATCCATCCATCCATCCATCCATCCATCCATCCATCATCCATCATCCATCCATCCATCATCCATCCATCCATCCATCCATCATCCATCCATCCATCCATCCATCCATCC
Source organism: Poeciliopsis prolifica (assembly GCF_027474105.1). Classification (NCBI taxonomy): domain Eukaryota; kingdom Metazoa; phylum Chordata; class Actinopteri; order Cyprinodontiformes; family Poeciliidae; genus Poeciliopsis; species Poeciliopsis prolifica. The sequence goes on along the minus strand of NW_026562416.1, from coordinate 966,339 downwards.
TCCATCCATCCATCCATCCATCCATCATCCATCCATCCATCATCCATCCATCCATCCATCCATCATCCATCCATTCATCATCCATCATCCATCATCCATCCATCCATCATCCATCCATCCATCCATCCATCATCCATCCATCCATCCATCCATCATCCATCCATCCATCATCCATCCATCCATCCATCCATCCATCCATCCATCATCCATCATCCATCCATCCATCATCCATCCATCCATCCATCCATCCATCCATCATCCATCCATCCATCATCCATCCATCCATCCATCATCCATCCATCCATCCATCCATCCATCCATCATCCATCATCCATCCATCCATCATCCATCCATCCATCCATCCATCATCCATCCATCCATCCATCCATCCATCCATCATCCATCCATCCATCCATCCATCCATCCATCCGTCCGTCCGTCTGTCATGCTGCAGAGAAGCACAGTTAAGCCCCTGTACATAATTTCTTTAATAAAATGAAAATAAGATTCTCCAGAACCAAGACTGATGATGCCCCGCCCACCTTTTGCCAGGTGGGCGGGGCTAAGGTCCTACATCGGGTTCGTTTGTCTTTAGGAGCAGCAGACGGTCTGTTGTGGTCAAATGAAGGATCTGTTCCCTTTCTGATGATGTAATCAGCTGGTTGCTGAATAAGCTCCTCTGATTGGTCAGAACAGAGCGCTGCTTCCATCATCCACAGTGAAATGAATTCATCCTGCAGGCTGGGAAGCTTCTCTTTTTCCATAAATCATTCTTTAAATGAGCCTTTCTGCCTCATCCTCCCATCATGAAATCTGTCATCACAGAGCAATAATTAGATTGAAAGTTTAAAGCAAGTAAAAACATATTTTCTCCTGCGGCGACCCGATTCTCAACATTAACATAAAGCACAGGATTAGTCACACATCACATTTTACAGATTACACAGCCCACATTTCAAAAAATGATATTTTAAAAGAAAATGTGCTTTTTAAACCTCAAATGTTTTTAGGTCATTTATTACATTCCTGAACTGAAATTAAGAAAACTGATTTTTATAACAATTTTATAATTATTTTTTCCACAAGAAAAAATAATGTTTCCTGTTAGAATGATTTTATAAATATGAGTAAATTATACTGTAACCTAAAATGCATTTCAATGATACTTGGAAGAAAATTGACGTCGTAACACTAAGCAAGTATTTTGGAAAACTGAAACTTCCAAAATATGGTAAATATGGCCGCCGCAGCGCTCTGTTTACATCAGTAAAGGAGTTGGGACGTGATGCGTTCACTGACGTCTTTGAGCGCTTCGTTACTATCAGACGTTGTTCACGTCCAGATTTACTCATTTCTGACACTGATGACAAACATCAGATAAAATGTGATGTTTGAAAACTATTGGATGCGATGTTGTTGTTCCTGCAATGGAAGCGGGACAGACTGGAAGCTTCATGAAGTTCATGTGAGCAGAAGTCCTGAAAACTGGATGATGTTTGAGAGAAAGGACACACAGCAGGTCTCTGACACACACACACACACACACACACACACACACTGAGCGTCAGAGCTTGACTGAGTCGGATCGATCCGGAGTTTCGGAGCGTCGCTCCATCCCTCTTCAGGAAGCTCAGGCTTGGCTGGTCAGAGCAGGGATTGTTTTTCTGTTCACTGACCACAACTAGCTGAGTGTGTGTGTGTGCGTGCGTGCGTGTGTGTGTGTGTGTGTGTGTGTGTGTGTGTGTGTGTGTGTGTGTGTTTGAGGAGCTGAAGGAAAACAAAGATGCAGGATATTAAAGTGGAGGTTCTGTGGTGAAAACTGGACCGGATCAGCAGATTGCAGGGAGCAGCGCAGGTCAGAACCGTCAGGAGGATCAGCTGATCTCTGATAATCTCTGTTAATCTCCTGATGATCTCAGCTGGATCACATCCACCTGCAGGACGAAGCGCTGCGGCTGGAGAGACGCTGGAGGAGCCAGAAGGAAAAGTTTCCAGCTGCTTGAATTCATCATTAGCAGAAAATCAGATCTCAAATTCTGCAGGAAACTGAAGCTGAAGGTTCTGTTTCACTCATTCATTAAATTCCTGATAAAAAACTGTGGGACATTCAGGCTCCGTTGTTCACACCAAGCCCAGTTCAGTCCATTTTAACCCGACTCCGGTCCGTTTAGAAAATCTGGTCCAGTTGGTGAAGTGTAAACGCTGTTGACCTCTGACCTCTGGTCCTCCAAACCGCTGCGTTCGGTTCAAGTGAACTCTGGTGGCTAGCCTAACACTAGCAGCAGAAATGTCTCCTGAAAACTCGGCACTACACCCCCTGCTGGTCTGGAGGATTTCTGTTTTCTGGCGCCAGTTTGCAGCATTTCAGACATTTTGAAGCATTTTCTTATTAGCAGCGTTTTTCTGTTAGGTTGTTTGTGGTGGAGTTTGTTTTTTCAGCTCATTCCTCTGTTTTTTAGCCACCGCAGGTCGTGACCTCCATCTGATTTCTGCAGAATCATCATAAACTGGGTTTAAAGAGACACAGCAGGCTCCATAATCCATAATCACCTCCTCATTCATATCGTTATGTTGTTCACATTATAAATCTGTGAGTCAGAATGAAATGTTCTGGAGGTTTAATCCGGGTCCTAATTAATCTGGTTCTGAGGTTCTGACCCGTGGTTCTGCTGTCTCTCCCTGCAGACAGTGCGGCTACAGCAAAGCCTCCCAGGAGGGAGACGAGGAGCTCTACTTCCAGTGTGAGTCCTGAATCAGAGCCCATGTTTCGGATCAAACTAACGTTAGCGTCAGAACCGCATCGGATCAGCAGGATCGACCTCTGGAAGGTCAAACTGCAGGTTCCCAGTCAGGCTCAAGTCCAGACTTTGACTGCTGAGTATTTTATTCTAGATTCTGGTGGAAATATCTTATTACATTTGAAATGAGACAAAATGATGTTAAAAATAACATTTCAGCTTCAGCTTGACAGTAATTACTGAGTCTTAAAGGGGCGGTATCGTAAAATCGAGTCTTTAGATTGAAGCAGCAGCAGAACATGAAGCCTCCTCTCTGGAGCTGATTAGATTCTCTGCAGAGTTTCCAGACTGAAAGAAATGATGAGAGTCTGGTTCTGGTTCTGATTGGATCAAATGCTGAACAATCAGAGACCTCTCTTTGTGTTCTGCTGATGGAGCGAGGCAGCGCCAGAGATGACCTGCTCACTTCCTGTCTCAGTGCCTCTGACCCGGTTCTGTTTAACTAGCTCTGGGCTTCTCTGTGATCCAGTTAAGATCCCGACTCGGAGGACCTACATCGACCCGGAGACGTGTGAAGACCTGCTGCAGGCCGTCCACGCCTTCGCCAAGGAGCTGGACAACCAGAGCATCAAGATAGAGAGGATCGTCCACACAGGTACCGAGTTCTGGCTGACTGGACCAGAACCTGACCTGATAGATAGAACCGCAGTTAGCTTGTCGCTGCTTGCAGAGCCAAGAGGGGAAACGGGGATTCATCGTTCAGTCAGTTTCACCCTGTTGATATAACATTTAGTTTGGAGGTAAATATTGACATTTAAGCTCAATATTTAGTTTCTAATTAAATATTTAGCTCAGAGCTAGCTAAGTATTTAGCTTGTAAATTAAATGCTTAGTATGCAAGTTACATATATATTTAACTAAATATTTACTTTAAGCTAAATATTTAGTTGGTAAGTTAACATTTTAGCTTTTAGCTCCATAAATATTTACACAAACTGCATATTTAGTTTTTTCACTAAATATTTAGTTTGAAACTGACATTTATAAATCAACCTCAGAGTTTAGTACAGCGAATCATAAAATTTCTGTTAAATCTCCATCATTTCTACGTTATGTTTTCACCTGCGGCTTAACGCGAAGCTGCTGCTGCCTCTGAACTCAAGGTGGCGCTGTCCGTTTCTCCCATGAACCCTGACGTTTATCAGATCCATTCCTGGTGATAAATCTGCGTTTTCCCTCTTCTCCGCGCCTGTGCTCCGTGTCGCCCCCTGCAGGTGACTTTGGGGAGGTGTGCCGCGGCTGCCTGAAGCTGCCCAGTAAGCGCGAGCTGCCGGTCGCCATCCGGACGCTGCGGGCCGGCTGCTCCGACAAGCAGCGCCGCTCCTTCCTGAGCGAGGCCGGCATCCTGGGCCAGTTCGACCACGCCAACATCATCCGGCTGGAGGGCGTCATCACCACCGGTGAGCCGGGGTCAGGGGTCGGCTCTGCGGAGGCGGGGCAGGAGAGAGGAGCTGCAAATAGCAGCAGCTGCAGATGTGGAGGATCCAGTAATTGGTGCTTCAGACGCAGCAGGAGCTGAGATGCTCTTCAGTCCCTCCCACCGCCTCTCACACACACACACACACACACACATGCACACGCACACACACACACACACACACACACACACAGCCCTCCACCTGCCTCCCTCCCCCGAAACACCTGCTCTCTCTCTCCTGCTCGCCCACACCCTCTCACTGTCAGATGACTAATCTCCTGTTTTCCATCACTGATCCCCCAACGATCCGGATCCTCTGATTGGACCAGATCAGTTCTTTAGTTCAGTTCTCTGGATCAGTTCTTTAGTTCAGTTCTCTGGATCAGTTCTTTAGTTCAGTTCTCTGGATCAGTTCTTTAGTTCAGTTCTCTGGATCAGTTTCTTTAGTTCAGTTCTCTGGATCAGTTCTTTAGTTCAGTTCTCTGGGCCGACGCTGGAACACGGATCCATGTAGAACCATCTGCACCTCTGGATCGTCTGAGTCTGGAGGCTCAACTATGGAGGACTGATGCTGCCAAAACTTCCATTCGCTGTAGAAATAAATAAATAAATGTGTGTGTGAGTGTGTGTTTGAAATACCTAAATACGATTTAGGCGATCATTTTCTGCCGTTTTTGGGTCAAGGTTTAGATTTAGGACAAAGTGGTGCTTTATTTTCTTCTCTAAGGAAAAAGCAAAGAGAAAATATAAATCTGTAGATAAACAGACAAGGTGTGAAAATGATAAGAAATATTACAGACGTTCTTGGTTTTCACTTCTTGGATGTGATAGTACTGACTTTATCAAGCCTTTTATTTATTTCTATTTTGTGTCCAGTTTTGGCAGGATCAGCTTTCCATACAAGTTGATGTTGGAGATAAACACTAATTCAATCAGGCAAAACATTATGACCACTTTCAGGGGAACAACGCTGGTTCTCTTCATCATGGCCGCCGTCAGTTGGCAGACAGTCAAAGTTTTGGTCCGGTTCTGGTCCAGATTCATTCTGCCTGGAAAAGTTTCTGTTTCACAGGATAAAGATTAATCAGTTAGTTTCTGCTCTCATCTCCTCCTGCTGGGTTCCTGAACCCGACCTCTGAGTTAAACCCAGCAGAACCGACTGGACCCGTTTCTCTCTGCGTCTTCAGGAAACACGATGATGATTGTGCAGGAGAGCATGACCAACGGAGCCTTGGACTCCTTCCTCCGGGTACGGCGCCGCACTCACTCATGTTTTTCCCTCCTGACCTTGATGACCTTGAAGGAGGAGCTTCGAGCTAGCTAACGCCGCCTGGTTTCTCCTCAGAAACACGAAGGCCAGCTGAGCGTCATGCAGCTGATGGACATGCTGACCGGAGTGGCTTCAGGGATGAAATATCTCACTGAGATGGGATTCGTCCACAAACGGCTGGCAGCGCACAAGGTGAGGCGGGAGGAGGTCACTTCCTGTTCGAGACAGGAAGTGACCTGAACAAGGTTTCAAAGAAAGAATCACAACATATGAACTTTAGAGAACATTAAACCATAAACATTCATGTAAAACTCTAACATGTGGCAAACATCTAATGTGCAACTGGCACAGCTAACATTTCAATTAGCAATTTTATTAGCATTTAGCGCAATTAGCTTCCCCTCTATGAAATTTTAAATTCTAAACTGCTAATTTACTTTGCTGTTTTTCAGCTAATGTTTATTATTAATGGCTTATGGTTAGCCATGCTAACGGTTTATCTAGCGTGTTAGCTGCTCAGCTAGCATGCTAGCTGTTCAGTGGTTGTGTCTGTAGAGGCAAAACAACCTCAGATGTCTCATCGGGTTCCTCCAGGTTCTGGTGAACTCCAACCTGACCTGCAAGGTGTCGGGCTTCAGGCCACTTCAGGAGGAAAAGATCGACTCCATCTACACCACGCTGGTGAGAGCCGCAGCTTCGCTGCAGCTGGCTCTGAGCGCTGACCCCTGACCTTTACACCCCGTTTGTTCTCCCTGCAGCATGGAGGGAAGAGCGTGGTTCTGTGGACCGCCCCGGAGGCCATCCAGTACCGCCGCTTCTCCTCAGCCTCCGACGTCTGGAGCTTCGGCATCGTC
>NW_026562416.1:917500-955000 GCF_027474105.1 Poeciliopsis prolifica | reverse complement strand
TTACCTGACTGAAGGAAATCTCATGGCTGTTGCAATATTTAAACGTGTTATTAAAAAAGTCCAACACCAGCAGCTGGTTCTGCCTCTTCAGATGCTGAATCAGCTCAGAGAAAAGAAATAATTTATTCTGTCAGACAGAAAAACTCATCTGTTGAGAAATGTCAAAATGAAATGGATAGCCTTAACATTTATTTTCCAAACTAAACATTTTCAGCCTTATATATTCAACTAGCCAACAAAATAATTATGCTGCTAGATAAACGTTGAGCTAGCTGCTAGATAAACGTTGAGCTAGCTGCTACATAAACATTGAGCTAGCTGCTAGATAAATGTTGAGCTAGCTGCTACATAAACATTGAGCTAGCTGCTAGATAAACGTTGAGCTAGCTGCTACATAAACATTGAGCTAGCTGCTAGATAAACGTTGAGCTAGCTGCTTGATAAACGTTGAGCTAGCTGCTAGCTAAACGTTGAGCTAGCTGCTACATAAACGTTGAGCTAGCTGCTAGATAAACGTTGAGCTAGCTGCTAGATAAACGTTGAGCTAGCTGCTAGATAAACGTTGAGCTAGCTGCTAGATAAACGTTGAGCTAGCTGCTAGATAAACGTTGAGCTAGCTGCTAGATAAACGTTGAGCTAGCTGCTAGATAAATATTGAGAACTTTATTTCAGACCAAAATTGTTCAGATTTGTTCTCCTAGTATTTTGGAAAGTCCAAAGATAATTTGCCCCACTTTCCCTCTGATAAATGTGATTTTATTTCCTTGGAGTTTGTTGTGACGTGAAGCCGGAGGAAGAACTGAATGCTAACTGGAGCCCAGTATGACGTCACGTTGCCTCAGGTCACCACACCTGTAGTGAGCCTCCCTGCAGGTCACCGGGTCACGTGACCGCAGGAAGTGACTGAAGTGCAGGTGTTTGCGTGGGAAGCAGCAGCTGCTGAGGTCACAGTGACATCATCTTCTTCATCTCATAAAGGTGCAGCAGGGATCCATCCTGTTTATTACGGTCTTATTGGAGTTTGAGACTTAATGAGTTTCATCTGTGGAGCCGCCCACGCTGCCGCTTTAACTCATCACCGTGGATCGTCTCTCCCACTGAACCCACTGAAACTCAGGCAGCAAGTCTCTTTCTGCTGCTGCTCAGGAAGCTGAGGAGGAGAAGCTGCCGCCATCTTTCCAGGTTTTCCCTGAAAATGAGACTGCGGGTTTCAAACCGGCAACCTGTTCAGTCTGTTAGCATCAGAGCAGCTGACAGAACCACTAAGCTGGGTCTGACACGATGAATTGATTATTGGACCAATATCAACTCGTTTATAGATCGATTGTCTGGCAATCATTTTGAGTTTAATGAATAATTGATTAGTTAGCAATATTTCAATAATTGATTAATCACAATTAATCGTTTCAGAGACACTAATTACTTGTCTTTGGACCCACAGCCCAAGAAGAACACGGTTCTGGTTCTGTTTGGGTCGGTGAGGAGCCGCCGGGCTCCAGGGAGAGCAGATTAACGGAGCTCAGGTCCATCACTAAGCTGCTGTGAAGGAGAAACTTCTAAAGTTCTGATCCGGTCCGGTCCGCTCGGCGGCCCAAAGCGGCTTTAGGAGCTAATCTGAGCTTCATGGAGGAGAAACGGAATGAAGGAGATGAAGGCTCGGAGTTCCTCAGGGATCCTGCTGCGGCCCGGTCCGTTCCCCTCATTATTCTCGCCTTTGTCTTCAGAACCTCATTCAGAACCGGATTCAGAACCTCTGCCTGCTAATCCTCCACCAGACGCTTCAGGATGACTTCAGATTAAACTGAGCGACCCGGCAGAACCTCCAGAACCAGCCAGCACCGCAGAGACCCTGCTACCCGCTTCACCTCTGACCCCTGAGCGCCGCTGCTGCTGGAGCTGCTTTCGCAGAGACACGCTGCCATCCAGTGGCTGCTGGAGGCACTGCAGCCGTTCAGATTGATTTCAGTTTATAATCCGCTCCAGCTCGTTGCCGTGGTGACTGAAATCCTTCCTGCAACCATTCATCTGAGCAGAACTAAAGGAAAAGTTTCCTGGATTATCAAGATCAGCTGCACTGTAAAAACACGTCGCAGCGAGTAAGAGCAGAGAAACTGCAGCGTTTCAGTGGGATGTTGGAGCTCCAGGCAATAATTCCTCAAAACTGAAGAGAATGACTCATTTCAAGATCTTTCCAATTCTGATGTGAAATAATCTGCAAGTGAATATTTCTCATATTTATAGAGCCATGTTTTATTTTTGTTTTCAAGTTTTAAAGTGAATATGGATGTTTCCTTCTGTGGGACGAAGAATGGATCTAAATATCAAGTTTTTTTCCTGTAATTCTGTCCTAGAAAATCAATTTGCTTCCAGAAAATTGCTTAAAAAGTCATGTTATTAAAACTGTTGTTTATTACGTGAAAGTTTTACAGTGTTTTTCAGGTTGGAGCTGATCCCGTCCTGAACTCTACATGAAAAATCAAACAGCTGAAACAACTTCATTTAATTTGTCAGATTATCCAAAAATATTGAGGCGTCGCGCAAAACAAAGGAACATCAAGTAAATAGAGTTGGTTCATGTTTTTCTGTTTTCAGTGTAGATCCTTCAGTGGATCCGTTCTAGTGAAGAATCGACAGGTTCGGTTCAGAACCCGGTCGGGTCTCTGAGCTTCAATCCTTCCAGTCGAGCTGCAGCGTCTCGGCGACGAAGGCGAAGACGTGCGTTTCCTCCAGGATGGCCTTGGCGGTGGGCTTCCCGGCGCCGTGTCCGCTGCGGGTGTCGACGCGCAGCAGGAGCGGCTGGCGCTGCTGCGGGCTGCGGCCCACGCCACGCTGCAGCGCCGCGCAGAACTTCAGCGTGTGCAGCGGAACCACGCGGTCGTCGTGGTCCGCCGTCAGCAGCAGGACGGCTGGGTACGGCGGGCCGGAGTACGGCGCCTCCGGCAGGTTGTGGAGGGGAGAGTACCTGCAGACAGGACAGGGTCCAGACCCGTTCTGCTGGTTCTGATGCAGACTGGGCTGCTCAGACCAGCTGGGAGGTTCTAAACTGAAGGTCAGAGGGCCAAATACGGCCCACCGTAACTTCCTGTCTCTCCAGATTTCCACCAAAATTCACAAAAAATAAATCAAGATTTCCACATTTTTCATGCTGAACTTTTTGCTTCTCGCGGTTTGAGAAACTAAAACGATTATTTCTGCAGTTCAGCCAAAATACACGTTTTTATTTCTCTGCAGACTCGCTGGACAAATGATGCATTTTAATAAAAGTTACAACTAATTTACAGAAAGTCTGGAATTTGTCTAAAAATGTATCATCAATACCAAGAGCGGCGAAGCCCTATGACCTTTGACCTATAGGTCAAAATATTTTAGTAAACTGCAAACAATATAATTAGTGAACATTTTACAGTAATTATGAATTTAACCTAAAATTCATACATTCGGCCATCTTGGTTTTTAATTTCTATAAAATGTTTTATGTAACTGCAAAGCTGAGCCCGGCCTGCAGATGGCAGCGTTTCTCACCTGAACTCCATAATCCATCGTTTCACTCACAAACTAAATATTTAGTTTGAAATTAAACATTTAGTGAGCAAAATAAAATTGTTTTTTCACCTAAATTTTAATTAGTTCAAACTAAATAAAATATTTAGTTTTCAAACTAAATTCTGAGCTGGTTAGTTGGAACCTCACTGCTCTGGTTCTGTTTTGGTTCTGCTCTGGTTCTGCTCTGGTCCTGGTTCTGGTTCTGTTCTGGTTCTGTTCTGGTTCTGCTCTGGTCCTTGTTCTGGTCTTGGTCCTGGTTCTGCTCTGGTTCTGTTCTGGTTCTGTTCTACTTCTGCTCTGGTTCTGCTCTGGTCCTGGTTCTGCTCTGGTCTTGGTTCTGTTCTGGTTCTGGTTCTGCTCTGGTTCTGTTCTATTCTGGTCCTGGTTCTGCTCTGGTTCTGCTCTGGTTCTGTTCTGGTTCTGCTCTGGTCTGGTTCTGGTTCTGCTCTGGTTCTGTTCTGGTCTGGTTCTGGTTCTGCTCTGGTTCTGTTCTGGTTCTGCTCTGGTCCTGGTTCTGCTCTGGTCCTGGTTCTGCTCTGGTTCTGTTCTGCTCTGGTTCTGGTTCTGCTCTGGTTCTGTTCTGCTCTGGTTCTGGTTCTGCTCTGGTTCTGCCCTGGTCCTGGTTCTGCCCTGGTCCTGGTTCTGTTCTACTCTGGTTCTGGTTCTGGTCCTGGTCCTGGTTCTGCTCTGGTCCTGGTTCTGCTCTGGTTCTGGTTCTGCTCTGGTTCTGTTCTGCTCTGGTTCTGGTTCTGCTCTGGTTCTGCCCTGGTCCTGGTTCTGCCCTGGTCCTGGTTCTGTTCTGTTCTGGTTCTGGTTCTGGTTCTGGTCCTGGTCCTGGTTCTGCTCTGGTCCTGGTTCTGCTCTGGTTCTGGTTCTGCTCTGGTTCTGCCCTGGTCCTGGTTCTGTTCTGTTCTGGTTCTGGTTCTGGTCCTGGTCCTGGTTCTGCTCTGGTTCTGGTTCTGCTCTGGTTCTGTTCTGCTCTGGTTCTGGTTCTGCTCTGGTTCTACCCTGGTCCTGGTTCTGTTCTGGTCCTGGTTCTGTTCTACTCTGGTTCTGGTTCTTACTTGATGAGCCACTGGAACTGGACCGGGTCGTCGGCGCAGCCGTAGTCGGTGGTCCAGGCGTGTCCGATGGTGAACTTATGGAACTTCAACATGTCCAGAACTCCGACCTCGGCGACGACGCATCCGAACAGCTCCGGCCGCTGGATCATGCAGGCGGCTGCAACAGAACCGGCAGAACTTCACCGAGTCCGACCCGCAGCAGGAAAACAGCAGCAGAAATAATTTGACCATAAACGTTTCACCAACCAGAAACAAGATGGCCGCCAGCTGGGCCTCAGAACTTGGCGGCAAAAACGAAAATGAGTTGCTAACACTGATTCATCACTGGTCCTAAAACACCCGGCTGAAGGTTCTGCAGAACCCGGTCCCGACCCGGACTCACCGACCAGCAGGCCGCCGTTGGATGCTCCGTTGATGGCGATCTGGCTGGCCGAGGTGAAGCGCTCCCGGATCAGGAACTCCGCCGCGCTCTGGAAGTCATCGAAGCAGTTCTGCTTCCGGTCCAAGGTTCCGGCTGCAGACGGAGAACGTCTTTAGAACAGAAGCGGAACCAGAACCGGGTCTGGAGCCAGAGCCGGCGGTACCTTTGTGCCAGGTGAGGCCATACTCTCCGCCGCCCCGGATGTTGGCCACGGCCAGAACTCCGCCCAGGTGTTTCACGAACAGCAGGTAGGCCACACTGGGTCAGAACCAGAACCACAACTGAGACCCGACACGTTCAAATCACTGAGAAAGAAACATCCGGACCGGACCGGCCACTGACCAAAACCGGGTCGGAACACAAACCGGCCCGGTTCTGGTCCAGAACCCGTTCGGAACCGGCTGATGTCGCTCACTTGTAGTGCGGTTGGACGGAGTTCTCGAAGCCGCCGTAGCCGTACAGAAAGACCGGGTTGGTTCCGTCCCGCTTCAGGTTCCGGGCGTGGACCAGGAACATGGGAACGCTGGTTCCGTCCTTACTGGGGTAGAAAACCTGGGAGAGACACACGGGTCGGAACCGACCCGGTTCTGGTGGGTTATATTAGACTGAAGGGTCAGAACCGACCAGAACCTCCGATCCGTGAGGTCCAGAATCCATCAGAACCTGGGGAGAATTTCAGGTTCTAGAGATATGAGTCGCCTGGGCTCAGTGTCGACCCGTCAGAACCACATAAACGGAGTGAACCATCCAGAACATTCAGGATGGACCGGCTTCACTGAATCCAGTCCATTTTCTACCAGAACTTTCCAAAATTTCTAAGCAACACGCTGGTTCTGGTCCGGTTCTGCTGGTTCTGGTCCAGTTCTGCTGGTTCTGGTCCGGTTCTGCTGGTTCTGGTCCAGTTCTGCTCGGCTGCAGTTGCTGCTTTCCACCAGCAGGTGGAGATGTTTCCTCACATATCGGCCTGGTTCTGTTTGGACCCAGAATCTTCTGGATCTGTTCTGATCAGCCAGCTGATCCACAGCCAGCAGAACCAGGTAGAACCCAGGGTTCAGATCGGACCTCCTGCTGGGTTTGTGAGACCCAACAGAACCAGAACCAGCAGCAGAACCTCAGGCTTAACAATGAAATCTCATTTTTCTTTGTGATTTCTGATTTAATTTTAAAATATTGATTTCTTTTCTAAAACTGAAATAAAACGTTTTGGGTCTTTCAGGCTTTGTCTTCGTATTATTTTGACTTTATTCTTAAATTGAATTCAAATTTAAATAAACAGAAGCTGTAAAAACAAGATGGCCGCCCTGACATCACTGTGAGCCATGAACGGGATTGGTGGAAACATTGAACCAACAAAACGTGTTTCTGTCCCGGTTCTGACCCAACCTTCGGACGGGTCCAGGTGTCCAGAAGGGGGCGGAGCTCACCTGGCTGGTCAGGAAGTCCTCCTGGTTGATGCCTTTGACCTCAACCTCCCTGAAGACCCGGGGCTCAGGGTCGGGCCGGCTCAGGTCCCAGTGGTAGATGATCCCTGATGGAGAGCGGAGGGTAAGATGGAGGCAGGGGGTAAGGGGTCAGAGGTCAGCGGTGGGTTACCCGGCGTGGTGAAGGAGGTGAACTTGTAGAAGAACTCGGAGTGTTTCTTCTTGCAGCTGACCCCGGCCACGGTTCCCACGTCCAGCGGCAGCTGCCGCAGCAGGCGGCCGCTGCTCAGCTCGAACAGCTGCAGCACGTCCTTCACGTCGTGGACGTAGTTCACCAGCAGGTGGCGCTGGTTCACACAGGAGACGAAGCCTGCAGGCCAGAGGGCAGAGGTCAGATTCACAGGTCGACCACGCAGGGGAAGAAACTAAAATTTGATCTGATCCAGGAGTGATTCCCGTGACTCAGCCGCTGTCGTCTGAGACCGGTTTCACTTTTCCGCAGAGTTCCCTCTGACGGAGGCGCGGCCGCCGGCCACCACTTCCTGTCTCTGTGGTCGGACCGCCATCGAAACGCCGGCCAGGAATTCACAGAAAAGCTGTCGCAACGCTCCGACCTGCGGTTCTGAGGACGGGAGCTCTGCGTATCTCTGATGCTGGCGGACTTTTCCCTTCATTCCCAGCACCAGAACCAGCCGCAGGGCGGGACCGGGCCGAACCGAACCGGACCGGACCGGGCCAGTGGCTGCTCACCCAGGACGTCCTTGTCGTGCTGCGGGATCAGCGTGGTCCAGTTCTGCCGGTCCGGGTTCTGGATGTCGATGTTGATGAGACGGTAGCGCGGCGCGTCCAGGTTGGAGCGGAACGTGAACACGCTGCCCTCGTTGGTCACATAGGAGTACTGCGCCTCGAAGTCGTCCACCAGCCGGACCCACGGCAGCAGACCTGCAGAACCAGAACACTTTCACAACCAGACACAGCAGGAAGTGTCGACACAGGCGCAGACTCTTCCCACAACCCAACGACGTCCGCAGGCCCAAGGAAGCTGTGAGGAAACCAGAACTGGAGTTTCATCAGCTGCATGCAGACACAGAGAACCCAACAGAACCAACAGAACCTCTGCAGAACCCAGTGGAACCTGCTGCAGCCAGTGAAGCAGCTGCTGCTGAATATCACCAGAAATATGTTTATCAGGATTAATGCATGTTTTCATCAATATGTTAAGAATCGGTTATTTTAACCATTAATCAATTGTTCTGATTATAGGATAAATAAATGGCCACATTCCACAGATTTTTCATTTTACTACTGTTTTATACAAGATTAGAAAAATGTTAAAAGATTCAAATAAATAAATAATTATGTTTCTTTGTAAAATAAGAACAGCAACATTAGATGTCTAAAAGTTTCTTTAGTTTATCAATCTGCAGGTAAAAATCCTTCAACCTGCGAAAAGTTCAGGCTTTTCTGCTAAAAGTCCAAAGTTTTAATCTTCAATCTTTATATTTTTATACAGTTTTGCTTCATTGCTGCTCTGATTCTTGTTCTTCCAGCAAACAGTTGGTATGTTCCAGTTAACTACGCATTAATTATTCCAATAATCAATTAATCGTGATGAATCGTTCCGCCGCAATGGAAATTCTGCTTCAGAAACCAGGAAACATGTTTATTCAGAATGGAAAAACTGGGATGAGTTAAAGCCGCCGGGAGCAAAGTTCCACCTCAGAGTCGTGGCTGCAGAATGCAACAGAACCGGTCCGGTTCCGGATTTCTGTGGAAACACTCCGGAGGAAAAACAAGGGAGGATTTTTACCTTCGTGTGAAAAAACACCTGCAGAAACGACACAGCAGATTGACTCACTCACTCACTCACTCACTCACTCACTCACTCACTCACTCACTCACTCACTCACTCACTCACTCACTCTCACTCACTCACTCACTCACTCACTCACTCACTCACTCACTCACTCACTCCCTCACTCACTCACTCACTCACTCACTCACTCACTCTCACTCACTCACTCACTCACTCACTCACTCACTCACTCACTCACTCACTCACTCACTCACTCACTCACTCACTCACTCACTCACTCACTCACTCACTCACTCACTCACTCACTCACTCACTCACTCACTCACTCACTCACTCACTCACACACTCACTCACTCACTCACTCACTCACTCACTCACTCACTCACTCACTCACTCACTCACTCACTCACTCACTCACTCACTCACTCACTCACTCACTCACTCACTCACTCACTCACTCACTCACTCACTCACTCACTCACTCACTCACTCACTCACTCACTCACTCACTCACTCCTCACCACTCACTCACTCACTCACTCACTCACTCACTCACTCACTCACTCACTCACTCACTCACTCACTCACTCACTCACTCACTCACTCACTCACTCACTCACTCACTCACTCACTCACTCACTCACTCACTCACTCACTCACTCACTCACTCACTCACTCACTCACTCACTCACTCACTCACTCACTCACTCACTCACTCACTCACTCACTCACTCACTCACTCACTCACTCACTCACTCACTCACTCACTCATCACTCACTCACTCACTCACTCACTCACTCACTCACTCACTCACTCTCACTCACTCACTCACTCACTCACTCACTCACTCACTCACTCACTCACTCACTCACTCACTCACTCACTCACTCACTCACTCACTCACTCACTCACTCACTCACTCACTCACTCACTCACTCACTCACTCACTCACTCACTCACTCACTCACTCACTCACTCACTCACTCACTCACTCACTCACTCACTCACTCACTCACTCACTCACTCACTCACTCACTCACTCACTCACTCACTCACTCACTCACTCACTCACTCACTCACTCACTCACTCACTCACTCACTCACTCACTCACTCACTCACTCACTCACTCACTCACTCACTCACTCACTCACTCACTCACTCACTCACTCACTCACTCACTCACTCACTCACTCACTCACTCACTCACTCACTCACTCACTCACTCACTCACTCACTCACTCACTCACTCACTCACTCACTCACTCACTCATCACTCACTCACTCACTCACTCACTCACTCACTCACTCACTCACTCACTCACTCATCACTCACTCACTCACTCACTCACTCACTCACTCACTCACTCACTCACTCACTCACTCACTCACTCACACTCACTCACTCACTCACTCACTCACTCATCACTCACTCACTCACTCACTCACTCACTCACTCACTCACTCACTCACTCACTCACTCACTCATCACTCACTCACTCACTCTCACTCACTCACTCACTCACTCACTCACTCACTCACTCACTCACTCACTCACTCACTCACTCACTCACTCACTCACTCACTCACTCACTCACTCACTCACTCACTCACTCACTCACTCACTCACTCACTCACTCACTCACTCACTCACTCACTCACTCACTCACTCACTCACTCACTCACTCACTCACTCACTCACTCACTCACTCACTCACTCACTCACTCACTCACTCACTCACTCACTCACTCACTCACTCACTCACTCACTCACTCACTCACTCACTCACTCACTCACTCACTCACTCACTCACTCACTCACTCACTCACTCACTCACACTCACTCACTCACTCACTCACTCACTCACTCACTCACTCACTCACTCACTCACTCACTCACTCACTCACTCACTCACTCACTCACTCACTCACTCACTCACTCACTCACTCACTCACTCACTCACTCACTCACTCACTCACTCACTCACTCACTCACTCACTCACTCACTCACTCACTCACTCACTCACACTCACTCACTCACTCACTCACTCACTCACTCACTCACTCACTCACTCACTCACTCACTCACTCACTCACTCACTCACTCACTCACTCACTCACTCACTCACTCACTCACTCACTCACTCACTCACTCACTCACTCACTCACTCACTCACTCACTCACTCACTCTCACTCACTCACTCACTCACTCACTCACTCACTCACTCACTCACTCACTCACTCACTCACTCACTCACTCACTCACTCCACTCACTCACTCACTCACTCACTCACTCACTCACTCACTCACTCACTCACTCACTCACTCACTCACTCACTCACTCACTCACTCACTCACTCACTCACTCACTCACTCACTCACTCACTCACTCACTCACTCACTCACTCACTCACTCACTCACTCACTCACTCACTCACTCACTCACTCACTCACTCACTCACTCACTCACTCACTCACTCACTCACTCACTCACTCACTCACTCACTCACTCACTCACTCACTCACTCACTCACTCACTCACTCAGGTTCACATTTTCTCACCAGAGTTTCAACATCCTGAAGTTTCTTCACTTGTTAGGCCCGAGCAGCTAAGCGCTGCGAAGGCCTATTGTTTCTGTACTGTTTCTTCTTATTATTACGATTCTCCCTATATTGTTTCTGTACTGTTTCTTATTTAAGCCCCCTTATTAGGCCCGAGCAGCTAAGCGCTGCGAAGGCCTATTGTATCTGTACTTTTATTAGGCCCGAGCAGCTAAGCGCTGCGAAGGCCTATTGTATACTGTTATTATTATTATTAGGCCGAGCAGCTAAGCGCTGCGAAGGCCTTTTCCTACTGTTTCTTATTATTATTATTCTCCCTCCAAATGAATTGGCTTTTTGGGGGCTTTATCATATTCAAAAACTCACCAAACTTGGCGGAGGCCTTAAGCCTGTTTCAAATTTACGTATTTTAAAGTCGTCGCAAAAATTCCACAAGAAATGGCTCAATAGCGCCACCTAGAAATTTTCAAAGGACCCTTTGCTATTCACTTACTTCATCGTAGAGACATGAAATTTGGTACACTTGTAGAGCTCCCCAAGATGCTCAAAATTTACAATTAATGTCATAGTGCAAGTATCACAGGAAGTCGGCCATTTTGGATTGAAGGTCCAATTTTGAGCCCATTTTTGCCGTTTACAGCCTCCGTATTTGATCGAACTCCTCCTAGGGATTTCCATTGACCGGCTTCAAACTCGGTCAGTCTGTTCATAAGGCATGTCCCATCTAAAGTTATCAAAACGGTGAGTTTTTGAGTATGCTGAAGGGGGGTTAGCAGGGGTCAAAGTTCACCTACTCGCCGTAAAAAAATAATCTGCTATATCTCCTACACAGAAACTCACAGAGGCACCAAAGTTACTGTGATTGATCATCATCGGCTGCCCTACAATACCCTATGGTCGAATGATGACATCACTTAGGCCACGCCCCCTGAGAACAGGAAGTGTCATGTTTTACTGTGAACTGTCGCTATCTGACCCCTTTGACCTCATCAACATGAAACTGTGCCCAGACACAGAAAACATGTTGGTGTATTGAGGATTCCAACCCCGACCAGCTTCGATGGAGCAGGTGGGCGTGGCGGCGTGGCGAAGTGACCTGTAACGCCATCGCCATACGTTTGGCTCTCAATTCCACATTTTCGGGCCCAGCTGCTGCAAACTCACAAGGATGGATCCTCCTCCACTCCCCGACAGGAATCCATCACAATATTTGGTGGGTGTGGCCTAATTTCTCTATAGCGCCCCCTAGAACACTTTAAATGATCAGCCCCAAGCCATGCTTTAACCTACAATTACGAAACTTTGTACACGTGTGTACCTTGTCAGGACTTACAAAAAAGTCTCTTGGAGCCATTGTCTAAACCCCACAGGAAGTCAGCCATTTTGGATTGAAGTTTGGATTTTGACCCATTTTTGCCGTTTACAGCCTTCGTATTTGATCAAACTCCTCCTAGGGATTTCGATTGATGGGCTTCAAACTCCGTCAGTCTGTTCATAAGGCATGTCCCATCTAAAGTTATCAAAACGGTGAGTTTTTGAGTATGCTGAAGGGGGGTTAGCAGGGGTCAAAGTTCACCTACTCCCCAAAAAAATAAACTGCTATATCTCCTACACAGAAACTCACAGAGGCACCAAAGTTTCTGTGATTGATCATCATCGGGTGTCCTACAATACCCTATGGTCGAATGATGACATCACTTAGGCCACGCCCCCTGAGAACAGGAAGTGTAATGTTTTACTGTGGACGGTCGCTATCTGACCCCTTTGACCTCATCAACATGAAACTGTGCCCAGACACAGAAAACATGTTGGTGTATTGAGGATTCCAACCCCGACCAGATTCGATGGAGCAGGTGGGCGTGGCGGCGTGGCGAAGTGACCTCTAACGCCATCGCCATACGTTTGGCTCTCAATTCCACATTTTCGGGCCCAGCTGCTGCAAACTCACAAGGATGGATCGACATCACCTCCCCGACAGGAATCCATCACAATATTTGTGGGGCGTGGCCTAATTTCTCTATAGCGCCCCCTAGAAAACTTTAAATGATCAGCCCCAAGCCATGCTTTAACCTACAATTACAAACCGTTGTACACGTGTGTACCTTGTCAGGACTTACAAAAAAGTCTCTTGGAGCCATGGTCTAAACCCAACAGGAAGTCGGCCATTTTAGATTGAAGTTCAGATTTTGACCCCATTTTTGCCATTTACAGCCTTCCTATTTGATCGAACTCCTCCTAGGGATTTCGATTGATCGGCTTCAAACTCGGTCAGTCTGCTCATAAGGCATGTCCCATCTAAAGTTATCAAAACGGTGAGTTTTTGAGAATGCTGAAGGGGGGTTAGCAGGGGTCAAAGTTCACATACTCCCCATAAAAAATCAACTGCTATATCTCCTACACAGAAACTCACAGAGGCACCAAAGTTTCTGTGATTGATCATCATCGGGTGTCCTACAATACCCTATGGTCGAATGATGACATCACTTAGGCCACGCCCCCTGAGAAAAGGAAGTGTCATGTTTTACTCTGAACGGTCGCTATCTGACCCTTTGACCTCATCAACATGAAACTGTGCCCAGACACAGAAGACATGTTGGTGTGTTGAGGATTCCAACCCCGACCAGCTTCGATGGAGCAGCTGGGCGTGGCGGCGTGGCGAAGTGACCTGTAACGCCATCGCCATACGTTTGGCTCTCAATTCCACATTTTTGGGCACAGCTGCTCCAAACTCACAAGGATGGATCTTCATCCACTCCCCGACAGGAATCCATCACAATATTTGTAGGGTGTGGCCTAATTTATCTATAGCGCCCCCTAGAAAATTTTAAATGATCAGCCCCAAGCCATGCTTTAACCTACAATTACGAAACTTTGTACACGTGTGTACCTTGTCAGGACTTACAAAAAAGTCTCTTGGAGCCATGGTCTAAACCCCAGAGGAAGTGAGCCATTTTAGATTGAAGTTCAGATTTTGATCCCATTTTTGGCGTTTATAAACCATTTCAGTAATTCGCCACTTGGGGTCAGTATTGCTCCAAATGAAACAGCAGATAAACAGAATGAAGAACAATATCAGTATTTCGCCAGTAGGTGTCAGTGTTCCTCCACCAATGACAAACAGATCCACGGGCGGATGGGCGTGAAAACTTTGTGAGAGCGTTGCCATGAAATTTCTAAAAGGATAGAAATGTCTCAGATAATTTTTGTTGAATTAAATCATGCAGTAAATGTAGCGTTTTCTTACTTCTTACAAACCATTTCAGTAATTCGCCACTCTGAGTAAGTATTACTCCAACAATGAAATAGAGTTCTTTAGAAACACAGCTGAAAATGATGAAAAATGACGAACTGTAATACTTCGTCATGTGCATATGATCGGCTGTAAATGACACGTGGATCATCCGACTGACGCCAAATTGGATACGTATGACCTTTGTTGACCTCTAAAGAGAACAACAGCATTGAAATATATTTTGACTCCACTGCGCGTCCTACATTAATCCGCCAGCTATATTTCCTCGCTAAACCAATGAATCTGCACCACATTTTTTGCATCGTCAAGGAGCGCATCCGAACGCATCTGTGCGTACCGCCTGGTGGACGGGCGCGGAAACTGCGCAACAACTTCTGTGTTAGCACGTGGCCAGCGTTGATGGAATCTGAGCAACAGCTTCCGCGGTGCGGGCGGAGGCGCTGAAAACTGCGTGAGAGCTTCTGTGGTGGCTGGCGTGAGGCGGCGGTTGCTCGTACCCCGCGGTGGCAATAGGCCGGAGCGGCGCTTGGCTGCGAGGGCCGTTCGAGGCTGCTTGCAGCTTTAATTATTATTATTATTATTATTTTTCTTCCCACCTCTTTGGGGGGCTTTTTGGGGGCCTTATCATATTGGAAAACTCACCAAACTTGGCGGAAGCCTTAAGCCTGTTTAAAAATTTTGATTTTTAAGGTCATCACAAAAATCCCACAAGA
This sequence comes from Poeciliopsis prolifica, assembly GCF_027474105.1. Classification (NCBI taxonomy): domain Eukaryota; kingdom Metazoa; phylum Chordata; class Actinopteri; order Cyprinodontiformes; family Poeciliidae; genus Poeciliopsis; species Poeciliopsis prolifica. The sequence continues at coordinate 940,205 of NW_026562416.1, read as the reverse complement.
AATGGCTCAATAGCGCCACCTAGAAATTTTCAAAGGACCCTTTGCTATTCACTTACTTTATCCTAGAGACATGAAATTTGGTACACTTGTAGAGCTCCCCAGGACGCTCAAATTTACAATTAATGTCATAGTGCAAGTATCACAGGAAGTCGGCCATTTTGGATTGAATGTCCAATTTTGAGCCCATTTTTGCCGTTTACAGCCTCCGTATTTGATCAAACTCCTCCTAGGGATTTCGATTGATCGGCTTCAAACTCGGTCAGTCTGTTCATAAGGCATGTCCCATCTAAAGTTATCAAAACGGTGAGTTTTTGAGTATGCTGAAGGGGGGTTAGCAGGGGTCAAAGTTCACCTACTCGCCATAAAAACATAAACCGCTATATCTCCTACACAGAAACTCACAGAGGAACCAGAGTTACTGTGATTAATCATCATTGGCTGCCCTACAATACCCTATGGTCGAATGATGACATCACTTAGGCCACGCCCCCTGAGAAAAGGAAGTGTCATGTTTTACTCTGAATGGTCGCTATCTGACCCCTTTGACCTCATCAACATGAAACTGTGCCCAGACACAGAGAACATGTTGGTGTGTTGAGGATTCCAACCCCGACCAGCTTTGATGGAGCAGGTGGGCGTGGCGGCGTGGCGAAGTGACCTGTAACGCCATCGCCATACGTTTGGCTCTCAATTCCACATTTTCAGGCCCAGCTGCTCCAAACTCACAAGGATGGTCCCTCATCTACTCCCCTACAGGAATCCATCACAATATTTGGTGGGCGTGGCCTAATTTCTCTATAGCGCCCCCTAGAAAACTTTAAATGATCAGCCCCAAGCCATGCTTTAACCTACAATTACGAAACGTTGTACACATGTGTACCTTGTCAGGTCTTACAAAAAAGTCTCTTGGAGCAATGGTCGAAACCCCACAGGAAGACGGCCATTTTAGATTGAAGTTCAGATTTTGACCCCATTTTTGCCGTTTACAGCCTCCGTATTTGATCGAACTCCTCCTAGGGATTTCGATTGATCGGCTTCAAACTCGGTCAGTCTGCTCATAAGGCATGTCCCATCTAAAGTTATAAAAACGGTGAGTTTTTGAGAATGCTGAAGGGGTTAGCAGGGGTCAAAGTTCACCTACTCCCCATAAAAAATAAACTGCTATATCTCCTACACAGAAACTCACAGAGGCACCAAAGTTTCTCTGATTGATCATCATCGGGTGTCCTACAATACCCTATGGTCGAATGATGACATCACTTAGGCCACGCCCCCTGAGAAAAGGAAGTGTCATGTTTTACTCTGAATGGTCGCTATGTGACCCCTTTGACCTCATCAACATGAAACTGTGCCCAGACACAGAAGACATGTTGGTGTGTTGAGGATTCCAACCCCGACCAGCTTCGATGGAGCAGCTGGGCGTGGCGGCATGGCGAAGTCACCTGTAACGCCATCGCCATACGTTTGGCTCTCAATTCCACATTTTTGGGCGCAGCTGCTCCAAACTCACAAGGATGGATCTTCATCCACTCCCCGACAGGAATCCATCACAATATTTGTAGGGTGTGGCCTAATTTCTCTATAGCCCCCTAGAAAATTTTAAATGATCAGCCCCAAGCCATGCTTTAACCTACAATTAAACTTTGTACACGTGTGTACCATGTCAGGACGTACAAAAAAGTCTCTTGGAGCCATGGTCTAAACCCCAGAGGAAGTCGGCCATTTTAGATTGAAGTTCAGATTTTGATCCTATTTTTGGTGTTTATAAACCATTTCAGTAATTCGCCACTTGGGTCAGTATTGCTCCACAAATGAAACAGCAGATAAACAGGATGAAGAACAATATCAGTATTTCGCCAGTAGGTGTCAGTGTTCCTCCACCAATGACAGATCCATGGGCGGATGGGCGCGAAAACTTTGTGAGAGCGTTGCCATGAAATTTAAAAGGATAGAAATGTCTCAGATAATTTTTATTGAATTAAATCATGCAGTAAATGTAGCGTTTTCTTACTTCTTACAAACCATTTCAGTAATTCGCCACTCTGAGTAAGTATTACTCCAACAATGAAATAGAGTGCTTTAGAAACACAGCTGAAAATGATGAAAAATGACGAACTGTAGTACTTCGCCATGTGCATATGATCGGCTGTAAATGACACGTGGATCATCCGACTGACGCCAAATTGGATACGTATGACCTTTGTTGACCTCTAAAGAGAACAACAGCATTGAAAGATATTTTGACTCCACTGCGCGTCCTACATTAATCCGCCAGCTATATTTCCTCGCTAAACCAATGAATCTGCACCACATTTTTTGCATCGTCAAGGAGCGCCTCCGAACGCATCAGTGCGTACCGCCTGGTGGACGGGCGCGGAAACTGCGCAACAACTTCTGTGTTAGCACGTGGCCAGCGTTGATGGAAACTGAGCAACAGCTTCCGCGGTGCAGGCGGAGGAGCTGAAAACTGCGTGAGAGCTTTTGTGGTGGCTGACGTGAGGCACCGGTTGCTAGTACCCCGCGGTGGCAATAGGCCGGAGCGGCGCTTGGCTGCGAGGGCCGTTCGAGGCTGCTTGCAGCTTTAATTATTATTATTATTCTGCCCCCCTAAAGAGGGGCCTTTTTGGGGGCTTTATCATTTTCAAAAACTCACCCAAACTTGGCAGACGCGTAAAGGGAGTTTCAAAATTTTGTATTTTAAGGTCATTGCAAAAATCCCATAAAAAAATGGCTCAATAGCGCCACCTACAAATTTTCAAAGGACCCTTTGCTATTCACTTAATTTATCCTAGAGACATGAAATTTGGTACACTTGTAGAGCTCCCCAAGATGCTCAAAATTTACAATTAATGTCATAGTGCAAGTATCACAGGAAGTCAGCCATTTTGGATTGAAGGTCCAATTTTGAGGCCATTTTTGCCGTTTACAGCCTCCGTATTTGATCGAACTCCTCCTAGGGATTTCGATTGATCGGCTTCAAACTCGGTCAGTCTGTTCATAAGGCATGTCCCATCTAAAGTTATCAAAACGGTGAGTTTGAGTATGCTGAAGGGGGTTAGCAGGGGTCAAAGTTCACCTACTCGCCATAAAAAAATAAACTGCTATATCTCCTACACAGAAACTCACAGAGGCACCAAAGTTTCTGTGATTGTTCATCATCGGGTGTCCTACAATACCCTATGGTCGAATGATGACATCACTTAGGCCACGCCCCATGAGAACAGGAAGTGTAATGTTTTACTGTGGACCTTCGCTATCTGACCCCTTTGACCTCATCAACATGAAACTGTGCCCAGACACAGAAGACAGTTGGTGTATTGAGGATTCCAACCCCGACCAGATTCGATGGAGCAGCTGGGCGTGGCGGCGTGGCGAAGTGACCTCTAACGCCATCGCCATACGTTTGGCTCTCAATTCCACATTTTCGGGCCCAGCTGCTGCAAACTCACAAGGATGGATCTTCATCCACTCCCCGACAGGAATCCATGACAATATTTGGTGGGCGTGGCCTAATTTCTCTATAGCGCCCCCTAGAAAAACTTTAAATGATCAGCCCCAAGCCATGCTTTAACCTACAAATACGAAACTTTGGACACATGTGTATCATGTCAGGACTTACAAAAAGTCTCTTGGAGCCATGGTCTAAACCCCACAGGAAGTCGGCCATTTTAGATTGAAGTTCAGATTTTGACCCCATTTTTGCCGTTTACAGCCTCCGTATTTGATCGAACTCCTCCTAGGGATTTCGATTGATCGGCTTCAAACTCGGTCAGTCTGCTCATAAGGCATGTCCCATCTAAAGTTATCAAAACGGTGAGTTTTTGAGAATGCTGAAGGGGGGTTAGGAGGGGTCAAAGTTCACCTACTCGCCGTAAAAAATAAACTGCTATATCTCCTACACAGAAACTCACAGAGGCACCAAAGTTTTCTGTGATTGATCATCATCGGGTGTCCTACAATACCCTATGGTCGAATGATGACATCACTTAGGCCACGCCCCCTGAGAAAAGGAAGTGTAATGTTTTACTTTGAATGGTCGCTATCTGACCCCTTTGACCTCATCAATATGAAACTGTGCCCAGACACAGAAGACATGTTGGTGTGTTGAGGATTCCAACCCCGACCAGCTTCGATGGAGCAGCTGGGCGTGGCGGCGTGGCGAAGTGACCTGTAACGCCATCGCCATACGTTTGGCTCTCAATTCCACATTTTTGGGCGCAGCTGCTCCAAACTCACAAGGATGGATCTTCATCCACTCCCCGACAGGAATCCATCACAATATTTGTAGGGTGTGGCCTAATTTCTCTATAGCGCCCCCTAGAAAATTTTAAATGATCAGCCCCAAGCCATGCTTTAACCTACAATTACAAAACTTTGTACACATGTGTACCATGTCAGGACTTACAAAAGTCTCTTGGAGCCATGGTCTAAACCCCAGAGGAAGTCGGCCATTTTAGATTGAAGTTCAGATTTTGATCCCATTTTTGGCGTTTATAAACCATTTCAGTAATTCGCCACTTGGGGTCAGTATTGCTCCACAAATGAAACAGCAGATAAAACAGGATGAAGAACAATATCAGTATTTCGCCAGTAGGTGTCAGTGTTCCTCCACCAATGACAAACAGATCCACGGGCGGATGGGGCGAAACTTTGTGAGAGCGTTGCCATGAAATTTCTAAAAGGATAGAAATGTCTCAGATAATTTTTGTTGAATTAAATCATGTAGTAAATGTAGCGTTTTCTTACTTCTTACAAACCATTTCAGTAATTCGCCAATCTGATAAGAATTACTCCAACAATGAAATAGAGTGCTTTAGAAACACAGCTGAAAATGATGAAAAATGACGAACTGTAATACTTCGCCATGTGCATATGATCGGCTGTAAATTACACGTGGATCTTCCGACTGACGCCAAATTGGATACGTATGACCTTTGTTGACCTCTAAAAGAGCAAAACAGCATTGAAAACGTAGTTTGACTCCACTGCGCCCGTACATTAATCCGCCAGCTATATTTCCTCGCTAAACCAATGAATCTGCACCACATTTTTTTGGCATCATCAAGGAGCGCAGCCGAACGCATCGATGCGTACCACCTGGTGGACGGGCGCAGAAACTGCGCAACAACTTCTGTGTTAGCACGTGGGCAGCGTTGATGGAAACTGAGCAACAGCTTCCGCGGTGCGGGCAGAGGCGCAGAAAACTGCGTGAGAGCTTCTGTGGTGGCTGGCGTGAGGCGATGGTTGCTAACCCGCGGTGGCAATAGGCCGGAGCGGCGCTTGGCTGCGAGGGCCGTTCGAGGCTGCTTGCAGCTTTAATTAGGCCCGAGCAGCTAAGCGCTGCGAAGGCCTATTGTTTCTGTACTGTTTCTTATTATTATTATTATTATTTATTATTATTATTCTTCCACCCAAATGAATTGGCTTTTGAGGGCTTTATCATATTCAAAAAACTCACCAAACTTGGCGGACGCGTAAAGGGAGTTTCAAAATTTGTATTTTAAGGTCATTGCAAAAATCCCATAAGAAATGACTCAATAGCGCCACCTAGAAATTTTCAAAGGACCCTTTGCTATTCACTTACTTTATCCTAGAGACATGAAATTTGGTACTCTTCTAGAGCTCCCCAGGACGCTCAAAATTTACAATTAATGTCATAGTGCAAGTATCACAGGAAGTCGGCCATTTTGGATTGAAGGTCCAATTTTGAGGCCATTTTTGCCGTTTACAGCCTTCGTATTTGATCGAACTCCTCCTAGGGATTTCGATTGATCGGCTTCAAATTCGGTCAGTCTGTTCATAAGGCATGTCCCATCTAAAGTTTAAAAACTGTGAGTTTTTGAGTATGCTGAAGGGGGTTTAGCAGGGGTCAAAGTTCACCTACTCGCCATAAAAACATAAACTGTTATATCTCCTACACAGAAACTCACAGAGGCACCAGAGTTACTGTGATTAATCATCATTGGCTGCCCTACAATACCCTGTGGTCGAATGATGACATCACTTAGACCACGCCCCCTGAGAACAGGAAGCGTCATGTTTTACTGAGAACGGTCGCTATCTGACCCCTTTGACCTCATCAACATGAAACTGTGCCAAGACAGAGAACATGTTGGTGTGTTGACGATTCCAACCCCGACCAGCTTTGATGGAGCAGATGGGCGTGGCGGCGTGGCGAAGTGACCTGTAACGCCATCGCCATACGTTTGGCTCTCAATTCCACATTTTCAGGCCCAGCTGCTCCAAACTCACAAGGATGGTCCCTCATCTACTCCCCTACAGGAATCCATCACAATATTTGGTGGGCGTGGCCTAATTTTTCTATAGCGCCCCTAGAAAACTTTAAATGATCAGCCCCAAGCCATGCTTTAACCTACAATTACGAAACTTTGTACACATTTGTATCATGTCAGGACTTAAAAGAAAGTCTCTTGGAGCCATGGTCTAAACCCCACAGGAAGTCAGCCATTTTGGATTGAAGTTCAGATTTGACCCCATTTTTGCCGTTTACAGCCTTCCTATTTGATCGAACTCCTCCTAGAGATTTCGATTGATCGGCTTCAAACTCGGTCAGTCTGTTCATAAGGCATGTCCCATCTAAAGTTATCAAAACGGTGAGTTTTTGAGAATGCTGAAGGGGGGTTAGCAGGGGTCAAAGTTCACCTACTCACCGTAAAAAAATAAACTGCTATATCTCCTACACAGAAACTCACAGAGGCACCAAAGTTTCTGGGATTGATCATCATCGGGTGTCCTACAATACCCTATGGTCAAATGATGACATCACTTAGGCCACGCCCCCTGAGAACAGGAAGTGTAATGTTTTACTGTCAATGGTCGCTATCTGACCCCTTTGACCTCATCAACATGAAACTGTGCCCAGACACAGAAGACATGTTGGTGTGTTAAGGATTCCAACCCCGACCAGCTTCGATGGAGCAGCTGGGCGTGGCGAAGTTACCTGTAACGCCATCGCCATACGTTTGGCTCTCAATTCCCACATTTTTGGGCACAGCTGCTCCAAACTCACAAGGATGGATCTTCATCCACTCCTCTACAGGAATCCATCACAATATTTGTAGGGTGTGGCCTAATTTCTCATAGCGCCCCCTAGAACACTTTAAATGATCAGCCCCAAGCCATGCTTTAACCTACAATTACGAAACTTTGTACACGTGTACCTTGTCAGGACTTACAAAAAAGTCTCTTGGAGCCATGGTCTAAACCCCACAGGAAGTCAGCCATTTTGGATTAAAGTTTGGATTTGACCCATTTTTGCCGTTTACAGCCTTCGTATTTGATCGAACTCCTCCTAGGGATTTCGATTGATCGGCTTCAAACTCCGTCAGTCTGTTCATAAGGCATGTCCCATCTAAAGTTATCAAAACGGTGAGTTTTTGAGTATGCTGAAGGGGGGTTAGCAGGGGTCAAAGTTCACCTACTCCCCATAAAAAATAAACTGCTATATCTCCTATACAGAAACTCACAGAGGCACCAAAGTTACTGTGATTGATCATCATCGGCTCTCCTACAACACCCTATGGTCGGATGATGACATCACTTAGGCCACGCCCCCTGATAACAGGAAGTGTAATGTTTTACTGTTAACGGTCGCTATCTCACCCCTTTGACTCATCAACATGAAACTGTGCCCAGACACAGAAGACATGTTGGTGTATTGAGGATTCCAACCCCGACCAGCTTCAATGGAGCAGCTGGGCGTGGCGGCGTGGCGAAGTGACCTGTAACGCCATCGCCATACGTTTGGCTCTCAATTCCACATTTTTAGGCCCAGCTGCTCCACACTCACAAGGATGGATCCTCATCCACTCCCTGACAGGAATCCATCAGAATATTTGGTGGGCGTGGCCTAATTTCTCTATAGCGCCCCCTAGAAACTTTTAAATGATCAGCCCAAGCCATGCTTTAACCTACAATTACGAAACTTTGTACACATGTGTACCATGTCAGGACTTACAAAAAAGTCTCTTGGAGCCATGGTCTAAACCCCACAGGAAGTCCGCCATTTTAGATTGAAGTTCAGATTTGACCCCATTTTTGGCGTTTATAAACCATTTCAGTAATTCGCCACTTGGGGTCAGTATTGCTCCACAAATGAAACAGCAGATAAACAGGATGAAGAACAATATCAGTATTTCGCCAGTTGGTGTCAGTGTTCCTCCACCAATGACAGATCCATGGGCGGATGGGCATGAAAACTTTGTGAACGTTGCCGTGAAATTTCTAAAAGGATAGAAATGTCTCAGATAATTTCTGTTGAATTAAATCATGTAGTAAATGTAGCATTTTCTTACTTCTTACAAACCATTCAGTAATTCCCCACTCTGAGTAAGTATTACTCCAACAATGAAATAGAGTTCTTTAGAAACACAGCTGAAGATGATGAACAATGACGAACTGCAGTACTTCGCCATGTGCATCGATCGGCTGTAAATGACACGCGGATCATTCGACTGGCGCCAAATTGAATATGTATGAACTTTGTTGACCTCTAAAGAGCAAAAGTATTGAAATGTATTTTGACTCCACTGCGCCCCCTACATTAATCCGCCAGCTATATTTCCTCGCTGAACCAATGACTCTGCACCACATTTTTTAGCATCGTCAAGGAGCGCGCCGCCGAACGCATCGATGCGTACCGCCTGGACGGGCGCGGAAACTGCGCAACAACTTCTGTGTTGGAACGTGTGAAGCGTTGATGGAAACTCAGCAACAGCTACCGCGGTGTAGGCGGAGGCGTTGAAAACTGCGTGAGAGCTTCTGTGGTGGCTGGCGTGAGCGACGGTTGCTAGTACCCCGCGGTGGCAATAGGCCGGAGCGGCGCTTGGCTGCGAGGGCCGTTCGAGGCTGCTTGCAGCTTTAATTATTATTATTATTATTATTATTATTTTCTTCCCACCTCTTTGGGGGGCTTTTTGGGGGCTTTATCATATTGGAAAACTCACCAAACTTGGCGGAGGCCTTAAGCCTGTTTAAAATTTTGATTTTTAAGGTCATACAAAAATCCAACAAGAAATGGCTCAATAGCGCCACCTAGAAATTTTCAAAGGACCCTTTGCTATTCACTTACTTTATCCTAGAGACATGAAATTTGGTACACTTGTAGAGCTCCCCAGGACGCTCAAAATTTACAATTAAATGTCATAGTGCAAGTATCACAGGAAGTCGGCCATTTTGGATTGAAGGTCCAATTTTGAGGCCATTTTTGCTGTTTACAGCCTCCGTATTTGATCGAACTCCTCCTAGGGATTTCGATTGATCGGCTTCAAACTCGGTCAGTCTGTTCATAAGGCATGTCCCATTGAAAGTTATCAAAACTGTGAGTTTTTGAGTATGCTGAAGGGGGGTTAGCAGGGGTCAAAGTTCACCTACTCGCCATAAAAACATAAACTGCTATATCTCCTACACAGAAACTCACAGAGGAACCAGAGTTACTGTGATTAATCATCATTGGCTGCCCTACAATACCCTATGGTCGAATGATGACATCACTTATACCACACCCTCTGAGAACAGGAAGTATCATGTTTTACTGAGAACGGTCGCTATCTGACCCCTTGACCTCATCAACATGAAACTGTGCCCAGACACAGAGAACATGTTGGTGTGTTGAGGATTCCAACCCCGACCAGCTTTGATGAGCAGGTGGGCGTGGCGGCGTGGCGAAGTGACCTGTAACGCCATCGCCATACGTTTGGCTCTCAATTCCACATTTTCAGGCCCAGCTGCTCCAAACTCAAGGATGGTCCCTCATCTACTCCCCTACAGGAATCCATCACAATATTTGGTGGGCGTGGCCTAATTTCTCTATAGCGCCCCTAGAAAACTTTAAATGATCAGCCCCAAGCCATGCTTTAACCTACAATTACGAAACGTTGTACACATGTGTACCTTGTCAGGACTTACAAAAAGTCTCTTGGAGCCATGGTCGAAACCCCACAGGAAGTCGGCCATTTTGGATTGAAGTTCAGATTTGACCCCATTTTTGCCATTTACAGCCTTCCTATTTGATCGAACTCCTCCTAGGGATTTCGATTGATCGGCTTCAAACTCGGTCAGTCTGCTCATAAGGCATGTCCCATCTAAAGTTATCAAAACGGTGAGTTTTTGAGAATGCTGAAGGGGGGTTAGCAGGGGTCAAAGTTCACCTACTCCCCATAAAAAATAAACTGCTATATCTCCTACATAGAAACTCACAGAGGCACCAAAGTTTCTGTGATTGATCATCATCGGGTGTCCTACAATACCCTATGGTCGAATGATGACATCACTTAGGCCACGCCCCCTGAGAAAAGGAAGTGTCATGTTTTACTCTGAACGGTCGCTATCTGACCCCTTTGACCTCATCAACATGAAACTGTGCCCAGACACAGAAGACATGTTGGTGTGTTGAGGATTCCAAACCGACCAGCTTCGATGGAGCAGCTGGGCGTGGCGGCGTGGCGAAGTCACCTGTAACGCCATCGCCATACGTTTGGCTCTCAATTCCACATTTTTGGCCACAGCTGCTCCAAACTCACAAGGATGGATCTTCATCCACTCCCCGACAGGAATCCATCACAATATTTGTAGGGTGTGGCCTAATTTATCTATAGCGCCCCCTAGAAAATTTTAAAAGATCAGCCCCAAGCCATGCTTTAACCTACAATTACGAAACTTTGTACACGTGTGTACCATGTCAGGACTTACAAAAAAGTCTCTTGGAGCCATGGTCTAAACCCCAGAGGAAGTCGGCCATTTTAGATTGAAGTTCAGATTTTGATCCCATTTTTGGCGTTTATAAACCATTTCAGTAATTCGCCACTTGGGGTCAGTATTGCTCCACAAATGAAACAGCAGATAAACAGGATGAAGAACAATATCAGTATTTCGCCAGTAGGTGTCAGTGTTCCTCCACCAATGACAAACAGATCCACGGGCGGATGGGCGTGAAAACTTTGTGAGAGCGTTGCCATGACATTTCTAAAAGGATAGAAATGTCTCAGATAATTTTTTGTTGAATTAAATCATGCAGTAAATGTAGCGTTTTCTTACTTCTTACAAACCATTTCAGTAATTCGCCACTCTGAGTAAGTATTACTCCAACAATGAAATAGAGTGCTTTAGAAACACAGCTGAAAATGATGAAAAATGACGAACAGTAGTACTTCGCCATGTGCATATGATCGGCTGTAAATGACACGTGGATCATCCGACTGACGACAAATTGGATACGTATGACCTTTGTTGACCTCTAAAGAGAACAACAGCATTGAAATATATTTTGACTCCACTGCGCGTCCTACATTAATCCGCCAGCTATATTTCCTCGCTAAACCAATGAATCTGCACCACATTTTTTGCATCGTCAAGGAGCGCCTCCGAACGCATCAGTGCGTACCCTGGGACGGGCGCGGAAACTGCGCAACAACTTCTGTGTTAGGGTGGCCAGCGTTGATGGAAACTGAGCAACAGCTTCCGCGATGCGGGCGGAAGAGCTGAAAACTGTGAGAGCTTCTGTGGTGGCTGGCGTGAGGCGCCGGTTGCTAGTACCCCGCGGTGGCAATAGGCCGGAGCGGCGCTTGGCTGCGAGGGCCGTTCGAGGCTGCTTGCAGCTTTAATTATTATTATTATTATTATTATTATTATTATTATTATTTTTCTTCCCACCTCTTTGGGGGGCTTTTTGGGGGCCTTATCATATTGGAAAACTCACCAAACTTGGCGGAGGCCTTAAGCCTGTTTAAAAATTTTGATTTTTAAGGTCATCACAAAAATCCCACAAGAAATGGCTCAATAGCGCCACCTAGAAATTTTCAAAGGACCCTTGCTATTCACTTACTTTATCCTAGAGACATGAATTTGGTACACTTGTAGAGCTCCCCAGGACGCTCAAAATTTACAATTAATGTCATAGTGCAAGTATCACAGGAAGTCGGCCATTTTGGATTGAAGGTCCAATTTTGAGGCCATTTTGGCCGTTTACAGCCTTCGTATTTGATCGAACTCCTCCTAGGGATTTCGATTGATCGGCTTCAAATTCGGTCAGTCTGTTCATAAGGCATGTCCCATCTAAGTTATCAAAACTGTGAGTTTTTGAGAATGCTGAAGGGGTTTTGCAGGGGTCAAAGTTCACCTACTCGCCATAAAAACAAAACTGCTATATCTCCTACACAGAAACTCACAGAGGCACCAGAGTTACTGTGATTAATCATCATTGGCTGCCCTACAATACCCTGTGGTCGAATGATCACATCACTTAGACCACGCCCCCTAAGAACAGGAAGTGTCATGTTTTACTGAGAATGGTCGCTATCTGACCCCTTTGACCTCATCAACATGAAACTTTGCCAAGACACAGAGAACATGTTGGTGTGTTGAGGATTCCAACCCCGACCAGCTTTGATGGAGCAGGTGGGCGTGGCGGCGTGGCGAAGTGACCTGTAACGCCATCGCCATACGTTTGGCTCTCAATTCCACATTTTCAGGCCCAGCTGCTCCAAACTCACAAGGATGGACCCTCATCTACTCCCCGACAGGAAACCATCACAATATTTGGTGGGCGTGGCCTAATTTCTCTATAGCGCCCCCTAGAAAACTTTAAATGATCAGCCCCAAGCCTTTAACCTACAATTACGAAACTTTGTACACATTTGTATTGTACATTTGTATTGTACTTAAAAGAAAGTCTCTTGGAGCCATGGTCTAAACCCCACAGGAAGTCGGCCATTGTGGATTGAAGTTCAGATTTTGACCCCATTTTTGCCGTTTACAGCCTTCCTATTTCATCGAACTCCTCCTAGGGATTTCGATTGATCGGCTTCAAACTCGGTCAGTCTGCTCATAAGGCATGTCCCATCTAAAGTTATCAAAACGGTGAGTTTTTGAGAATGCTGAAGGGGGGTTAGCAGGGGTCATAGTTCACCTACTCGCCGCAAAAAAATAAACTGCTATATCTCCTACACAGAAACTCACAGAGGCACCAAAGTTTCTGTCATTGATCATCATCGGGTGTCCTACAATACCCTATGGTCGAATGATGACATCACTTAGGCCACGCCCCATGAGAACAGGAAGTGTAATGTTTTACTGTGGAAGGTCGCTATCTGACCCCTTTGACCATCAACATGAAACTGTGCCCAGACACAGAAGACATGTTGGTGTATTGAGGATTCCAACCCCGACCCAGATTCGATGGAGCAGCTGGGCGTGGCGGCGTGGCGAAGTGACCTGTAACGCCATCGCCATACGTTTGGCTCTCAATTCCACATTTTCGTGCCAGCTGCTCCAAACTCAAGGATGGATCCTCATCCACTCCCCGACAGGAATCCATCACAATAATATTTGGTGGGCGTGGCCTAATTTCTCTATAGCGCCCCCTAGAAAACTTTAAATGATCAGCCCCAAGCCATGCTTTAACCTACAAATACGAAACTTTGTACACATGTGTATCATGTCAGGACTTACAAAAAAGTCTCTTGGAGCCATGGTAAACCCCACAGGAAGTCGGCCATTTTAGATTGAAGTTCAGATTTTGACCCCATTTTTGCCGTTTACAGCCTCCGTATTTGATCGAACTCCTCCTAGGGATTCGATTGATCGGCTTCAAACTCGGTCAGTCTGCTCATAACGCATGTCCCATCTAAAGTTATCAAAACGGTGACTTTTTGAGAATGCTGAAGGGGGTTAGCAGGGGTCAAAGTTCACCTACTCGCCGTAAAAAATAAACTGCTATATCTCCTACACAGAAACTCACAGAGGCATCAAAGTTTCTGTGATTGATCATCATCGGGTGTCCTACAATATCAGTGCGTACCGCCTGGTGGACGGGCGCGGAAACTGCGCAACAACTTCTGTCTTAGCACGTGGCCAGCGTTGATGGAAACTGAGCAACAGCTTCTGCGGTGCGGGCGGAGGAGCTGAAAACTTCGTGAGAGCTTCTGTGGTGGCTGGCGTGAGGCGGCGGTTGCTCGTACCCCGCGGTGGACAATAGGCCGGAGCGGCGCTTGGCTGCGAGGGCCGTTCGAGGCTGCTTGCAGCTTTAATTATTATATTTTTCTTCCCACCTCTTTGGGGGGCTTTTTGGGGGCCTTATCATATTGGAAAACTCACCAACTTGGCGGAGGCCTTAAGCCTGTTTAAAAATTTTGATTTTTAAGGTCATCACAAAAATCCCACAAGAAATGGCTCAATAGCGCCACCTAGAAATTTTCAAAGGACCCTTTGCTATTCACTTACTTTATCCTAGAGACATGAAATTTGGTACACTTGTAGAGCTCCCAGGACGCTCAAAATTTACAATTAATGTCATAGTGCAAGTATCACAGAAAGTCGGCCATTTTGGATTGAAGGTCCAATTTTGAGGCCATTTTTGCCGTTTACAGCCTTCGTATTTGATCGAACTCTCCTAGGGATTTCGATTGATCGGCTTCAAACTCGGTCAGTCTGTTCATAAGGCATGTCCCATCTAAAGTTATCAAAACTGTGAGTTTTTGAGTATGCTGAAGGGGGGTTAGCAGGGGTCAAAGTTCAAGTACTCGCCATAAAAACATAAACTGCTATATCTCCTACACAGAAACTCACAGAGGCACCAGAGTTACTGTGATTAATCATCATTGGCTGCCCTACTATACCCTATGGTCGAATGATGACATCACTTAGACCCACGCCCCCTGAGAACAGGAAGTGTCATGTTTAACTGGGAACGGTCGCTATCTCACCCCTTTGACCTCATCAACATGAAACTGTGCCCAGACACAGAAGACATGTTGGTGTATTGAGGATTCCAACCCCGACCAGCTTTGATGGAGCAGGTGGGCGTGGCGGCGTGGCGAAGTGACCTGTAACGCCATCGCCATACGTTTGGCTCTCAATTCCACATTTTCAGGCCCAGCTGCTCCACACTCACAAGGATGGATCCTCATCCACTCCCTGACAGTAATCCATCAGAATATTTGGTGGGCGTGGCCTAATTTCTCTATAGCGCCCCCTAGAAACTTTTAAATGATCAGCCCCAAGCCATGCTTTAACCTACAATTACGAACCTGTGTACACATGTGTACCATGTCAGGACTTACAAAAAAGTCTCTTGGAGCCATGGTCTAAACCCCACAGGAAGTCGGGCATTTAGATTGAAGTTCAGATTTTGACCCCATTTTTGCCGTTTACAGCCTTCCTATTTGATCGAACTCCTCCTAGGGATTTCGATTTATCGGCTTCAAACTCGGTCAGTCTGCTCATAAGGCATGTCCCATCTAAAGTTATCAAAATGGTGAGTTTTTGACAATGCGGAAGGGGGGTTAGCAGGGGTCAAAGTTCACCTACTCGCCGTAAAAAAATAAACTGCTATATCTCCTACACAGAAACTCACAGAGGCACCAAAGTTTCTGTGATTGATCATCATCGGGTGTCCTACAATACCCTATGGTCGAATGATGACATCACTTAGGCCACGCCCCCTGAGAAAGGAAGTGTCATGTTTTACTCTGAACGGTCGCTATCTGACCCCTTTGACCTCATCAACATGAAACTGTGCCCAGACACAGAAGACATGTTGGTGTGTTGAGGATTCCAACCCCGACCAGCTTCAATGGAGCAGGGGGCGTGGCGCCGTGGCGAAGTGACCTGTAACGCCATCGCCATACGTTTGGCTCTCAATTCCACATTTTTGGGCCCAGCTGCTCCAAACACACAAGGATGGATCTTCATCCTCTCCCCGACAGAAATCCATCACAATATTTGTAGGGTGTGGCCTAATTTCTCTATAGCGCCCCCTAGAAAATTTTAAATGATCAGCCCCAAGCCATGCTTTAACCCAATTACGAAACTTTGTACACGTGTGTACCATGTCAGGACTTACAAGAAAGTCTCTTGGAGCCATGGTCTAAACCCCAGAGGAAGTCGGCCATTTTAGATTGAATTTCAGATTTTGATCCCATTTTTGGCGTTTATAAACCATTTCAGTAATTCGCCACTTGGGGTCAGTATTGCTCCACAAATGAAACAGCAGATAAACAGGATGAAGAACAATATCAGTATTTCGCCAGTAGGTGTCAGTGTTCCTCCACCAATGAGAAACAGATCCACGGGTGGGATGGGCGTGAAAACTTTGTGAGAGCATTGCCATGAAATTTCTAAAAGGATAGAAATGTCTCAGATAATTTTTGTTGAATTAAATGATGCAGTAAATGTAGCGTTTTCTTACTTCTTACAAACCATTTCAGTAATTCGCCACTCTGAGTAAGTATTACTCCAACAATAAAATAGAGTGCTTTACAAACACAGCTGAAAATGATGAAAAATGACGAACTGTAGTACTTCGCCATGTGCATATGATCGGCTGTAAATGACACGTGGATCATCCGACTGACGCCAAATTGGATACGTATGACCTTTGTTGACCTCTAAAGAGAACAACAGCATTGAAATATATTTTGACTCCAATGCGCGTCCTACATTAATCCGCCAGCTATATTTCCTAGCAAACCAATGAATCTGCACCACATTTTTTGCATCGTCAAGGAGCGCCTCCGAACGCATCAGTGCGTACCGCCTGGTGGACGGGCGCGGAAACTGCGCAACAACTTCTGTGTTAGCACGTGGCCAGCGTTGATGGAAACTGAGCAACAGCTTCCGCGGTGCGGGCGGAGAAGCTGAAAACTGCGTGAGAGCTTCTGTGGTGGCTGACGTGAGGCGACGGTTGCTAGTACCCCGCGGTGGCAATAGGCCGGAGCGGCGCTTGGCTGCGAGGGCCGTTCGAGGCTGCTTGCAGCTTTAATTATTATTACGATTCTCCCTCCAAATGAATTGGCTTTTTGGGGGCTTTATCATATTCAAAAACTCACCAAACTTGGCGGAGGCCTTAAGCCTGTTTCAAATTTACGTATTTTAAAGTCGTCGCAAAAATTCCACAAGAAATGGCTCAATAGCGCCACCTAGAAATTTTCAAAGGACCCTTTGCTATTCACTTACTTCATCGTAGAGACATGAAATTTGGTACACTTGTAGAGCTCCCCAAGATGCTCAAAATTTACAATTAATGTCATAGTGCAAGTATCACAAGAAGTCAGCCATTTTGGATTGAAGGTCAAATTTTCACCCCATTTTTGCCGTTTACAGCCTTCGTATTTGATCGAACTCCTCCTAGGGATTTCGATTGATCGGCTTCAAACTCGGTCAGTCTGTTCATAAGGCATGTCCCATCTAAAGTTATCAAAACGGTGAGTTTTTGAGTATGCTGAAGGGGGGTTAGCAGGGGTCAAAGTTCACCTACTCGCCATAAAAAAATAAACTACTATATCTCCTACACAGAAACTCACAGAGGCACCAAAGTTACTGTGATTGATCATCATCGGCTGCCCTACAATACCCTATGGTCGAATGATGACATCACTTAGGCCACGCCCCCTGAGAACAGGAAGTGTAATGTTTTACTGTGAACTGTCGCTATCTGACCCCTTTGACCTCATCAACATGAAACTGTGCCCAGACACAGAAAACATGTTGGTGTATTGAGGATTCCAACCCCGACCAGCTTCGATGGAGCAGGTGGGCGTGGCGGCGTGGCGAAGTGACCTGTAACGCCATCGCCATACGTTTTGCTCTCAATTCCACAGTTTCTGTTCCAGCTGCTCCAACCTCACAAGGATGGATCTTCATCCACTCCCCGACAGGAAGCCATCACAATAGTTGGTGGGCGTAGCCTAGTTTCTCTATAGCGCCCCCTAGAAAACTTTAAATGATCAGCCCCAAGCCATGCTTTAACCTACAATTACGAAACGTTGTACACATGTGTACCTTGTCAGGACTTACAAAAAAGTCTCTTGGAGCCATGGTCTAAACCCCACAGGAAGTCGGCCATTTTAGATTGAAGTTCAGATTTTGACCCCATTTTTTGCCGTTTACAGCCTCCGTATTTGATCGAACTCCTCCTAGGGATTTCGATTGATCGGCTTCAAACTCGGTCAGTCTGTTCATAAGGCATGTCCCATCTAAAGTTATCAAAACGGTGAGTTTTTGAGAATGCTGAAGGAGGGTTAGCAGGGGTCAAAGTTCACCTACTCGCCATAAAAACATAAACTGCTATATTTCCTACACAGAAACTCACAGAGGCACCAAAGTTACTGTGATTGATCATCATCGGGTGTCCTACAATACCGTATGGTCGAATGATGACATCACTTAGGCCACGCCCCCTGAGAACAGGAAGTGTAATGTTTTTACTGTGAAAGGTCGCTATCTGACCCCTTTGACCTCATCAACATGAAACTGTGCCCAGACACAGAAGCCATGTTGGTGTGTTGAGGATTCTAATCCCGACCAGCTACGATGGAGCAGGTGGGCGTGGCGGCGTGGCGAAGTGTCCTGTAACGCCATCGCCATACGTTTGGCTCTCAATTCCACATTTTTGGGCGCAGCTGCTCCAAACTCACAAGGATGGATCTTCATCCACTCCCGACAGGAATCCATCACAATATTTGTAGGGTGTGGCCCAATTTCTCTATAGCGCCCCCTAGAAAATTTAAAATGATCAGCCACAAGCCATGCTTTAACCTACAATTACGAAACTTTGTACACATGTGTACCATGTCAGGACT
The DNA here is from genome assembly GCF_027474105.1 of Poeciliopsis prolifica. Lineage (NCBI taxonomy): Eukaryota > Metazoa > Chordata > Actinopteri > Cyprinodontiformes > Poeciliidae > Poeciliopsis > Poeciliopsis prolifica. The sequence goes on along the minus strand of NW_026562416.1, from coordinate 921,609 downwards.
TACAAAAAAGTCTCTTGGAGCCATGGTCCAAACCCCAGAGGAAGTCGGCCATTTTAGATTGAAGTTCAGATTTTGATCCCATTTTTGCCGTTTATTAACCATTTCAGTAATTCGCCACTTGGGGTCAGTATTGCTCCACAAATGAAACAGCAGATAATCAGGATGAAGAACAATATCAGTATTTCGCCAGTAGGTGTCAGTGTTCCTCCACCGATGATAAACAGATCCACGGGCGGATGGGCGTGAAAACTTTGTGAGTGTGTTGCCATGACATTTCTAAAAGGATAGAAATGTCTCAGATAATTTTTGTTGAATTAAATCATGCAGTAAATGTAGCGTTTTCTTACTTCTTCCAAACCATTTCAGTAATTCGCCATTCTGAGTAAGTATTACTCCAACAATGAAATAGAGTGCTTTAGAAACACAGCTGAAAATGATGAAAAATGACGAACTGTAGTACTTCGCTATGTGCATATGATCGGCTGTAAATGTCACGTGGATCATCCGACTGACGCCAAATTGGATACGTATGACCTTTGTTGACCTCTAAAGAGAACAACAGCATTGAAATATATTTTGACTCCACTGCGCGTCCTACATTAATCCGCCAGCTATATTTCCTCGCTAAAGCAATGAATCTATACCACATTTTTTTGCATCGTCAAGGATAGCCGCCGAACGCATAGATGCGTACCGCCTGGTGGACGGGCGTGGAAACTGCGGAACAACTTCTGTGTTGGAACGTGGGAAGCATTGATGGAAACTCAGCCACAGCTTCCGCAGTGCGGCCGGAGGTGCTGAAAACTGCGTGAGAGCTTCTGTGGTGGCTTCGGGGTACTGCGATTGCTCGTACCCCGCGGTGGACAATAGGCCGGAGCGGCGCTTGGCTGCGAGGGCCGTTCGAGGCTGCTTGCAGCTTTAATTGAAATTCTTTTTCCTCAAAAACTCGGCAGCTTCACTAAACGTGATCTGAAGCAGAGCAGCTGCTGCAGTCCAGTCCAGTCAGTCCAGTCCAGTCCAGTCAGTCCAGTCCAGTCCAGTCAGTCCAATCCAGTCCGGTCCGGTCCAGTCCGGTCCAGTCAGTCCAGTCCAGTCCAGTCAGTCCAGTCCAGTCCAGTCAGTCCAATCCAGTCCGGTCCGGTCCAGTCCAGTCCGGTCCAGTCAGTCCAGTCAGTCCGGTCCAGTCAGTCCAGTCCAATCCAGTCCGGTACAGTCCAGTCCAGTCCGGTCCAGTCCAGTCCAGTCCAGTCCAGTCCAATCCAGTCCGGTCCGGTCCAGTCCAGTCCGGTCCAGTCAGTCCGGTCCAGTCCAGTCCAGTCCAGTCCAGTCCAGTCCAGTCCAGTCCAGTCCAATCCAGTCTGGTCCAGGCTAGTCAGTCCGGTCCGGTCTCCAGGGATCCCTGACCCACCTTGGATCCCGTCCGGAAGCGCCTGCAGGTCGCAGTACCAGAGCCGGTTGACGGGTCGGCAGCCCTCGGTGATGGACAGAACCGCGTACCGGCCGTCATCTGATACCTGCAGGAGAACCGAACACGCAGCGTCAGCCGGTCCGAAACCCAGAAGAACCAAAACCTGGAGCCGGATTCTCCTAGCGAGTCAATCCTGAAAGGTTTCAGAACCTGGACCCACTAATGCACCAGAACCAAACCAGAACCGGGTCGACACAGAAATATCTGGGTTTTTTCTCCAGGTCATTAAACACAACAGAATTGGATCTGGTTCCGACCCAATACGAACCAGTTTGGACTGGTTCTGATCCGTAAACATTTTTATGAAAATGTCTGAATCAGGAAGCTCAGACTGGTTCTGATTGGACCTGAACTGGTTCTGTTTGGAACTGGACTAGTTCTGATTCTGATTGGAACTGAACTGTTTCTAATTGGACCTGGACTGGTACTGGGCCAGAATGAGTGTTTGCAGGGTTCTGATGGTTCTGGTGGTTCTGGTGGTCCGGCCCGTCTCACAGTGAATGCACTCTTTGGTGCCTGGTTCTGGTCGGACTCACCGTAACCGAGCTGTGCCATTTGGGATGGTCCGGGAACTCGGCCACCAGAACGTCGTCGGACTGCTCGGTTCCGATCCGATGGTAGAAGAGCTTCTGGTTGATGTTGGACGTGGTCTCGGTGCCTGAGGGACAACAGCAGCTGGTTACTCTGGTTCTGTTGGTCTGGTTCTGATCTGGAGCCAGACCTGGGTGGTTCTGGTTTGTTGTCAGAACCAGAACCGGGTCGGGTTCTGACCGTCAGCCTTGCCGTCCTGAGGCGGGTAGCAGTTGTAGAAGATTCCCCGGGCGTCGTGGGTCCAGGCCAGGCAGCTGAACTTGACCCGCTCCAGAACATCGGGCAGCGGCGCCAGACTGACCGGGTTCAGGAAGCGCAGCGTGACCCAGTCCGACCCGGCACTGCTCAGCCCGTACGCAAAGTACTCACACTCCTCAGACAGCCGGCCCACTGCGGAGACAGAGGATTAGAGCGGTTCCGGAGCGGTTCCGGAGCGGTTCCGGAGCGGTTCCGGTTCTCAGCCGGACTCACTCTTCAGCGCCACGGTTCCGTCTTCAGACAGCGAGTTCGGGTCAAAGAACACGGAGGCCGGCGCGTCCAGCGAGTCCTGGACGTACAGAACGTCCTGGTTCTGGAGGCCCGAGTTGTGGAAGTAGAAATACCTGCAGGGAGAATCTGGAATAATCTGGAATAATCTGGAATAATCTGGAATAAAATGTCTGAACCTTCAGTGAAAATCACATTTTTACTGAATTTATTTTATTAAATTCTAATTTTCTGCTTTAAAGTCACTGAAGTTCAAAATAGTTGAACGGTTTTCAGATCATCTGATGAAACTTTAGCAGCTAGCTTCTCCTGTTAGCATGGGAGAGCTTCAAAATGAAATAACTTTATTAGCAAACGACAACAAACAGGAAGAAGCTGGTCGACTAAAACCAACGAAACTATTAAATACATAAACAAGAAGAAAGTTGCAGTTTTATGACTAATATTATGACATCATTCTCATTATTTTCACTTTATTCAATTAATGAATAAAGTCAAAATAATAACTTTATTATTAGTATTAAGTTTATTCTCTTAATGCTACGACTATTTATGGTAGTATTTTTATTTTTATTAGAATCGTGTTGCTTTGTGAACATTTAAAATGCTGCAGTAATTTTAACATCTTGCTGAATTATTTCTGTTTAACTGAGTTTATGTCAAAACCTGCATCTGAACTAAACTTCACTTTTTACAGTGTTTTATTGACTCAACAATATCAAAAGTCAAGGTTTATTTTAGATATAAAATAATTGTTTTTAAATATTGTTCTTTTAAATGGAACATAAAATATAAATATTACTGATGAACCAAAAATGCATCTGGTTTCATCCAGATAAGATTCATTATTATATTTTTATTACATTTTAAAATGTTTTCATGATTAACTAAATAAAAATAAAACATTTTGCTAATTTTTTATTATTTATAAGGTGGGAAGGAACATGAACCTGTTTTTAAAGTTTTCTGTGTGATCCGGTTCAGACCGGTTCCAGATCCGAACCGGGTCTGAATCCGAACAGTCCCGGTTCGGATTCGGACCCGGTTCGCATTCTACCCGGTTCGGATTCGGACCCGGTTCGCATTCGGACCCGGATCCGGTCCGGACCCGGTCCGGCGCTGTGTACCTGGACCCCCTCTTGTAGGGGCAGCTGAACTTGGGGTAGTCGTAAAGCTCGGTGAGGCGCTGCTGGAACCGGACCCGGACCGCACAGCTCTCCAGGTACGGCATGGTCAGCTGGTTCTGCTCCTCCACAAACGCCTGCAGTCAACAGATCGGGTCAGACCCGGAACCGCCGGGGGTGGGGGAGTTCTGCAGGACTAGGGCGTTACCATGGTCTCCGGGCTGTCCGGGTCCTCCAGCCAGGCGTACGGGTCCGGTACCTTGGTTCCATGGTAATCATCCACCTGTTCAACAAACAATCAGAGTCTGGCTCTGAAACCGGATCTTCTGGTTCTGGACGTTTCCGTGGAACCGCGAAGCTCCGAATGAAAACTGTCAGCAGCAGCTTTCACACCGGACCTGCAGGCTGACGGCACCGGAACCGAACCGGCACCGGAACCG
>NW_026562416.1:905000-907500 GCF_027474105.1 Poeciliopsis prolifica | reverse complement strand
AGTAGCAGGTTAGGGGCCAGTAGCAGGTTAGGGGTCCAGTAGCAGGTTAGGGGTCCAGTAGCAGGTTAGGGGTCCAGTAGCAGGTTAGGGGTCCAGTAGCAGGTTAGGGGTTCAGTAGCAGGTTAGGGGTCCAGTAGCAGGTTAGGGGGTCAGTAGCAGGTTGGGGGTTCAGTAGCAGGTTAGGGGTCCAGTAGCAGGTTAGGGGTCCAGTAGCAGGTTGGGGGTCAGTAGCAGGTTAGGGTCCAGTAGCAGGTTAGGGGTCCAGTAGCAGGTTGGGGGTTCAGTAGCAGGTTAGGGGCCAGTAGCAGGTTAGGGGTCAGTAGCAGGTTAGGGGCCAGTAGCAGGTTAGGGGCCAGTAGCAGGTTAGGGGTCCAGTAGCAGGTTAGGGGTCCAGTAGCAGGTTAGGGGTCCAGTAGCAGGTTGGGGGCCCCTGTTGTGCTATAAATGTAATAGCACAACAAAAAAGTGTATCTTTATGACATTTAAATACAATTTGCATAATAAATTGGAAGGCGGTGTAAACATCAGCAGAACATGATTCCTAATGAACAGGTTATTAATAACTGCTTCCATCAGGCCTCAGGTCTTCATCACTGGATGGGAATATTTGCTGAACTGGAGCAAAGATCAGAGATTCTCCTGCAGGAGCAAGTCGGACCAGGAGAACCGAGCCACATGGTTCAGGTTCTCCTCTGTGAACTGAACCAACATCTGGACCTGCACAGGTTCTGATCGTGTCCAACACAGATCCCAGTCTGAACTAAAGCACACTGAGAGGTGTGTGTGTGTGTGTGTGTGTCTCTGTGTGTGTGTGTGTGTGTTTTCTCTGTGTGTCTCTCTGTGTGTGTGTGTGTGTGTGTGTGTGTGTGTGTCTCTGTGTGTGTGTGTGTGTGTGTGTGTCTCTCTGTGTGTCTCTGTGTGGTGTGTGTGTCTCTGTGTGTGTGTGTATGTGTGTGTGTTTCTCTGTGTGTGTGTGTGTGTGTGTGTTTCTCTGTGTGTCTCTGTGTGTGTGTGTCTGTGTGTGTGTGTGTGTCTCTGTGTGTGTGTGTGTCTCTCTGTGTGTCTCTGTGTGTGTGTGTGTGTGTGTGTGTGTGTGTGTGTGTGTGTGTGTCTGTGTGTGTGTGTGTCTCTGTGTGTGTGTGTCTGTGTGTGTGTGTGTCTCTTTGTGTGTGTGTGTGTCTCTGTGTGTGTGTATGTGTGTCTGTGTGTGTGTTCTCTGTGTGTGTGTGTGTGTGTGTGTGTGTGTGTTTCTCTGTGTGTGTGTGTGTCTGTGTGTGTGTGTGTGTGTCTCTTTGTGTGTGTGTGTGTGTCTCTTTGTGTGTGTGTGTGTGTCTCTGTGTGTGTGTGTGTGTTTCTCTGTGTGTGTGTGTGTGTGTGTGTTTCTCTGTGTGTGTGTGTGTGTGTGTCTGTGTGTCTCTGTGTGTCTCTGTGTGTGTGTGTCTGTGTGTGTGTGTGTGTGTGTGTGTGTGTGTGTGTGTCTCTGTGTGTGTGTGTGTCTCTGTGTGTGTGTGTGTGTGTGTGTGTGTGTGTGTGTCTCTGTGTGTGTGTCTGTGTGTGTGTGTGTGTGTGTGTCTCTGTGTGTGTGTGTGTGTGTGTGTGTGTGTGTGTGTGTTTGTGTGTGTGTGTGTGTGTTTCTCTGTGTGTGTGTGTGTGTGTGTGTGAGGGATGTAGGTCAAGGCGATACAGTGGCAGCAGATTGCTCATTAAGTGCCAAACCAAGCAAAAGTCTGTTTTCCAGTGGCACCGGGTCGGCCATCTGCTCCTCCTTTATTCATTCATTAAGACGTCTTCTTTGTGTGTGCGTGTGCACATACGTGTGGAAGCATTCATCACAACAGCCACTTGCTGGTCGGCCGCACGACGTCACCCCGTGTTGCTGTCCAAAAGCAGCAGTAGCGTGTCAGATGGCCGCATCATGTGACCGCGGCGGCCGGTGATTGGACGCCACACGCAGCTAAAACGCTTGGCGCTGTCCCGGCTCGGGAGTTTCTGGTGAGGGCGATGCAGTGACCGCAGGCTGAAGGAAAACCTGGACTGGCTGGAGAAGAAGCCAAAGAGAACGGAGCGAAGGCCGAGCAGTCAGGAGACACGATGGTCCAGCAGCTGAATGAATGCAGGACGGTGAGTCTGCAGACGTTTGACTTCACCACTTATGGACTTCAGGGTCAGCTGTTTCCTCTCTTTACCCTGCGGTTAGTTTTACTTGAACTCAGGCCTCTCTTCTGTTTTGCTTCTCCAGAGTTTGAGCTTTAACCATCACACCTGAAAAAGGGCCTTCCCCAATCAAACCAAAGTAATCCTGTACCAAAGCAACCAGAGCCAAACCAAAAGGCCAAAGCCCGAATCCAACGTCTGACAATACCTAGAAGAATGAAGCTGGAGAGCATCCTGTCAGACATGAGCGCCTGGAGGGAGGTGGACTTTGCTCTCAACTGCACCTACATTGTTCCGGACCAGGTGTCGGACCTGAGCTTCAGCCTCCCCAAAGCCATGACCTCCA
>NW_026562416.1:887500-900000 GCF_027474105.1 Poeciliopsis prolifica | reverse complement strand
CACCCCTACCTGTCAGACCACCACCCCTCTGTGCCAGCTCCACACCGAGGCCTCCCGCTTCACCTCCACGGCCTCTACGGCCACAGAGAGGGCCTGGTCTCCTCTTACCCGCCGCTCTACTCCCACTCCAGACATCCTTACCAGTTCCTCCCGCCGTACGGTCCTCACTATCCTCGCCTCGTCCTCCCTCCCTGTCCCCCGCCCTTCCCCAGCATCATTCCTTCACGAGGCTCCCTCCGGTACAGCAGCTACCTGGGCACTGACGGAGTCCCGTATCCCCCCATCGCTCCACCCAACCTGCTCCCAGTGTCCCTGCCTTACGCTCCGTCTTCTCAAGGAGGCCTGAAAGAATTAACCCCAAACGTTTCACCACCAAGAGGCGCTCCAGCCACCCCGGAGATGTCGCCGCCTGCCAAACCCGACAGCTATCATCCCTCCCCGGAGCCGTCTCCCTCCAGCTGTGAGGAGGCCATGAACCTCAGCCTGGCTTTGAACAAGAGCAGCGCAGCGCCGCGGAACGGACCCGGACACAAATCCCTGCCTTACCCGCTGAAGAAGCAGAACGGAAAGATTAAATACGAATGTAACATCTGCTCCAAAACCTTCGGACAGCTCTCCAACCTAAAGGTGACGACTCTTCCTCCAAACACTTCTAGTCATCGTCAGTGAGCAGTTGAACTCATCGCTGTCTTCACAGGTCCACCTCCGAGTGCACAGCGGGGAGAGACCCTTCCAGTGTCATTTGTGCAAGAAGAGCTTCACTCAGCTGGCCCACCTGCAGAAACATCACCTGGTCCACACCGGAGAGAAACCCCATGAATGCCAGGTAGGTTAAAGTGGATTACATCACAGCGCCGACAAGACAAACGCAAAGCTCTGACTTTATTTTCACCTCACATCTTCATCCTGTAGACAGGGGAAGAGTCTCTGAGGGAGCGAGTGATTGAACAAAACTAGTCCCACCTGTTTCATACCTGAAATACAAAGCAATGAGATACTGATAGTAGAAGTAACATCAAAGCAGCTCATCACCTTCCTTGAGCCTGAACTTTTCTTTTCATTTCTTCCAGGTGTGTCACAAACGCTTCAGCAGCACCAGCAACTTGAAAACACATCTGCGACTGCACTCAGGGGAAAAGCCTTATCAGTGCAAATTATGCAACACCAAATTCACCCAGTACATCCACCTGAAGCTGCACCGGCGCCTCCACAGCAGCCGCGACCGGCCCAACCGCTGCGCGCTCTGCTCACAGACCTTCTTCCACCGATTCAGCCTCTTCATCCACCAGCGCAGCTGCTGCCTGGCTGCCTCCTCCTCTCCTGTCAACATGCACATGAAGGAGGTGGTGGAGCGCTTCGACGCCAGCCAGGAGGCAGACAGGCTCACAGAAACCGCCTCCGCCTCTCAGGTAGGGGAAGCTGTGGAGCACTGGCTGACCCGTACGCTGGAAGGAGAGGGGAAGGAGGACCAGAAGGAGGCCTTGGTTCTGCTGAAAGCCCTGACCGCCGCCATTAACGCACCGGTAACACCTGCGGTCCCGTCCGCGGTGCCGGTGTCACACCACAGCCCTGCTTTGGGCTTCCAGGAGCGGGCCAGCGTGGTTCACCTCCACAAACGGCCCGCAGTAAAACCGGAGGGACAGTGAGGGCAGAAGATACACCAAAACAATGTCCAAAGACGGGCGTGGCCAAAGTCAGTGGCTGATTCTGTCAACGGGAATTTGTCCTGATCCAATGAGCGCAGCACCAAAATAAGAGCTTTCCAAAGACTGGGCCAGAGGACGACGCGCGTCCCAGAGCCGACGATAAACTGTGACGTATTTAAAAACTTTCACTCAGGTAGAAAACTGTTTGCTTGTTGTGCTTTAACTTATTATTTCTGTTGGTATTTATTTAGATGTTTAACAGTTTTGTTAGTTTTTTGTTCAGAGATTTGATGACGTTTTGTCAGTGGGAGGCGCTGGATCAGTTCTGACCCGGGAACCTGCAGAACGGATCCACCAAAAGCCAAACATTTATTTATGTACGTTGAAATGGAAAAGCCATTGCCAAAAATATTCCTGTGTTTGTGGATCATTATTCACTTTGTTCCAGCTCCAGAGGAGGAAGGACAGAGATTCAGTCTAAGCATTATTCACCTTTACTTTTTCTTTTACCTGAACAGAACAAACCGAATCAGAAAATAGTCACGTTTGATGTTACTGTAAATGTGTGTGAACAGAAGCTTCATCCAAATCTGACTTCAGACAGAAGAACCTCATTCAGCAACACAAAAATCCTCCAGAACCTTCCTGAAAAACTGCTGAGTCTGAAATGTAGTTTTGTTTTTTAACTTTATCTTTTGTACAGACTGTTATGTAGTTTATTTTTTACAAACAGGTTCTAAGGATTTATACGTGAGAGACTATTTTGATGATACTTTTATATATTTCCCTGAAGTAGCACATTAAAGATGTTTCTATAAAACAAACAGCTGGTGTTTGGTTTTTACTGCAGGTAAAGCAGCTGGAGCAAAGGTCATAACTCTGAAGTCATGTGATCAAATCATAAAAAACATGACATGTTCCAACATGCACAACGCTAATAACTGATGTTTCCTTTTGCACCAAGAAGATGCAAAAACAGAAACTAGCTAATAAAACCACAGATAGCAGCTTCATATTGATAGCAATTTATTCATCTATATGTGAGCTAGCTAAACATTGCGGCTAGCTGTGCTAAACATCGCGGCTAGCTGTGCTAACATCGCGGCTAGCTGTGCTAACATCGCGGCTAGCTGTGCTAACATCGCGGCTAGCTGTGCTAACATCGCAGTTAGCTGTGCTAACATCGCGGCTAGCTGTGCTAACATCGCGGCTAGCTTTGCTAACATCGCAGTTAGCTGTGCTAACATCGCAGCTAGCTGTGCTAACATCGCGGCTAGCTGTGCTAACATCGCGGCTAGCTTTGCTAACATCGCAGTTAGCTGTGCTAACATCGTAGCTTACCTATTTCCTTTCTCACGGCTCTGAAAGCGAACAGCTGCAGTTTCTGTGTCCTCTGCGTGATGCTTTATATTCTTTATGATTTATGCAGCTGAACTTTGTATTAATGAAGATTTTCAGGCATTTTCCGGTCAGATGATCGACAAAGCTTCACATTATTGCTCCCATTAAATCCAGTGCTTCGCATCTAATGAAAGCAGAAACCAATAAACTGGATGATTTTCTGTCAATTTAGTGACATTTTCAGTTATGATCTTAGTATTGAAATAAAATCTGGATCTCCAGTGTTTGAAACTGAGATAATAAATTAACCTTTTGGGTTTAAATTGTTTTTACATTCAGAATCAAACAATGAAAAATTTAAAAGACACTTCATTATTTTAACGAGATTCAAAAAATTTATTCTTGTATCAAAAATCAAATATTTATAAAATTGCTCATCATCTTCATTTGATTTTACATTAATTTGTTTTCTTTAACATTTTGTGCAATATAATGTTCCAAAACAGATATCAAAATCAAATGAAGTCATTATGTTTTACAAATGTTTGATTTTTCAAATATCATGTCACTTTTTAATATTTTTACATTTTTGCTTGAACATGACCCCAGCATGTTTCAACAGGCCCAGGTTTTTCTGTCAGGCATATATCTGGACCACCATAAGCGCGTCTTCTCCACTTCGATACGAACACATCGCCACTAACTGTGACACTAACTGTGACAATGTGTCAGTAAAAACACAAAGTTTACATTTATGAGGCCAAAGTTTGTATGAGAGATGTTTCAGGAATGCACTTCCTCTTCAGAGTCTGAGTTCTGCTGTCAGCTGCTGAGCTGAGGCATAAATCACATTCAGGCTCAAGTTCAACTCCAGTCACCAAAATAAAAGACTTCAGACTGAACTTTGACTCCAGACTCCTGACCCGAGTCTGGAGTCTCAGTTTTTATCAGATTAATGAGGAAGCTCCAGGCTGAACGCTGCACATTTTAAAACAAAATAAACACATGTGACCTTTGACCTTCTCTCACTGCTAAGCTTGCTGTCACAGTAGAAGGACACTTCAAAGTAAAAGCTCTTCCTGTTCCTCTCATTCAGAAACTTCCCCCAAGTTGCCTCCTTCATTTCGTTGAAGTTTAGAAATGTAAACGTCTTTCTTTGAGAAAATGTTTATTTCAGTGTTTTGAGATTTGACTTGAACTTTGGGGAAAGAAAAGTGGAGCAAAAACAGGAAAGCAAACATTTTGTAGTTACAACGTGTTGAATGATGAGGAAACAGAGTCGACAGAATGAACTATCAACTTTAATGTGTAGAAACTAAAGCAGATGGAAGATTCGTCCGTTTTCAGCGTATTTACATGAAGAAATGAGAGTTTTAGTTTGGGCCATGTTTTGGTTCTGGTTCAGCCCAGCATGAGAGCAGAGAAGATCAGGTTCCCTTTGTCTCTTAGATTAGACGACAGGCAGCAGATTTAATATTTAAATTATTAAGTGCAAACAGATGCTAAGCTAATACTAACGTCAAACTAATTATTTTATGTCTCTTCACAGATTCCTGCCATGTTTGGTCAGAGAGCAGACACTGTGAAGAGACATGGAGTAATTATAGAATAACAAAAGAAATGTTCAGATTTTTGCATATAAGCAGTGAGTTGGACTGGAAGAAGTTTTTGTGGCCGCACATGATGGAGGATCATCCATGAGGTGACAGAAGAACCAGGAACAGCGTCTGCAGGCCTCTCTGCTTCAGTAAAGGTCAGAGGTCATCAATAAAACCATGACTTCTGTTCAAGCACACCAGGAAGTAGCTAGAACTGAGGTTTTAGAGTGGTCTAGTCAAAGGCCACACTTAAATCTGATCAAGATGCTGTGGTGTGACCTTAAATAAATGAATTGTGCCCAGCAGAGCCGGTCAAACTTCCTCCAGGCGATGCTGAAAAACATGAGCTGTTAGCTGCAGCTGCAGAGCAGCAGCAAGCAGTTACTAAATCTGATTACTTTTTGGTTTGGATCAACTGAAAACAGCTTTTTAAATGTATTTTTATTTGATGATAAACATGTTTTTCAGGGTTTAAAACATCTAAATGAGGAAAATAAAACATTTATGAAGTAATAAATGTTTTTGACCTTCCATCAGATTTTATTTGTTGTGATGTCATTTCATGAGCTGATGCTGAGTCAGCTGTTGCCAGGATTCAGCTGGAGCTTCAGAAATGCTAACGAGAAGCTTCCTCTGTTCATTCACTGAACCGGTTCACTTTCCAAGTTTCATTACTCAGAAAATACAAGAAATGAAATCAGAATGTTCTGAATGAAACTCGGCATTTTCTTCAAACATTTTAAAGCATTAAAATCAATGTAATCGCTTAATTATCCTTGAATTAATGTATATGGTTTAAAATTTAAATTTCATTTTATTTTACATTTATTTAAAGTGAAAACAGTCCAAGAACTATGTTTGGTTGAAATAGAGAAGGAATTCAGAAAACGAGTCATTTTTTCTGATGTTTAGCTAAAATAAAACTTCATTTTGTGCTGCTGTTATTCTGACATATGAATCATTTTCGGAGCTTTAATCAAATGAAAATCTCATCATAATCTGAGTAAAACCAGAAAACCTGCCAGTGGTTCTAACCATAAACACTGAGTCTGACTGGTTTTCTATGAGTTTTCTGTGTGAACTGGATCGGTCCTGAGCTGATATTCGTTGATGAAGCTCAAACCTTCATCACGTCTCGGTAACGTTCTGCTCTCTGTTGGGCTTTAAAAGCTGCTGTTTCCTCCGGGCAGATTTCTCATCTCTGCACCTGAACAAACATGAAACTCTGAAAAATGACTAACTTTTTCACTTTGATCCCCTTTCAGTGAAACTCTCAGTCAACAAAAACCTGAAGCAAAGTTACAGTAATCGTGGCTCAGTTCTTACAGTAATTCTCTCAGCCTTTCTGCCTTTTGCCAATCTTTCAGTCGTAACCACTTTCTTTTTCTTCGAGCTGAGCTCTGACAGCTCTTTCTGTCATATTTCCTCTTGTGTTGCGCTGCGGGGGAGAACCCCACAGAAAACACCGACGCAGCGCTGACCAGAATAAAACAGTGCAGAGCTTTAATGTGACAGGAACCTCCTGGCAGTGACGCTGCTGGAGCAGAACAGCATGTGATTCACCTGCAGTTTACCTTACAGCTAACATGTCAGCAGAGCAGACTGGAGGTCAGCTGATGACTGATGATCAGAGTCTATCAGATTCACAGAAGTGCAGCTGATTCAGTGCAGACGGATCAGCAGAATCTTTTCTTTTAGACACAAATGATTAGAACCTTCCAGCTCCTGATGGAGCCCAGCTAACATCACCTAACATCAGCAAACATCAGCTAACATCAGGTAACATCAGCTAACATCAGCAAACATCAGCTAACATCAGCAAACATCAGCTAACATCAGGTAACATCAGCTAACATCAGCAAACATCAGCAAACATCAGCTAACATCAGGTAACATCAGCAAACATCAGCAAACATCAGCTAACATCAGGTAACATCAGCTAACATCAGCAAACATCAGCTAACATCAGGTAACATCAGCTAACATCAGCAAACATCAGCTAACATCAGCTAACATCAGTTAACATCAGCAAACATCAGCTAACATCAGGTAACATCAGCTAACATCAGCAAACATCAGCTAACATCAGGTAACATCAGCTAACATCAGCAAACATCAGCTAACATCAGTTAACATCAGCAAACATCAGCTAACATCAGCTAACATCAGTTAACATCAGCAAACATCAGCTAACATCAGGTAACATCAGCAAACATCAGCTAAACATCAGGTAACATCAGCTAACATCAGCAAACATCAGCTAACATCAGGTAACATCAGCTAACATCAGCAAACATCAGCTAACATCAGCTAACATCAGTTAACATCAGCTAACATCAGTTAACATCAGCAAACATCAGCTAACATCAGCTAACATCAGTTAACATCAGCAAACATCAGCTAACATCAGGTAACATCAGCAAACATCAGCTAACATCAGGTAACATCAGCTAACATCAGCAAACATCAGCTAACATCAGCTAACATCAGTTAACATCAGCAAACATCAGCTATCATCACCTAACATCAGCAAACATCAGCATACATCAGCTAACATCAGCTAACATCAGTTAACATCAGCAAACATCAGCTAACATCACCTAACATCAGCAAACATCAGCAAACATCAGGTAACATCAGCTAACATCAGCAAACATCAGCTAACATCAGCTAACATCAGTTAACATCAGCAAACATCAGCTAACATCGGCTAAAATCAGCTAAAATTAGCTAACATCAGCAAACATCAGCTAACATCAGCTAACATCAACTAACATCAGCTAACATCAGCTAACATCAGCTAACATCAGCTAACATCAGCAAACATCAGCTAAAATTAGATAACATCAGGTAAAATCAGCACAGCTAACATCAGCTAACATCAGGTAACATCAGCTAACATCAGGTAACATCAGCTAACATCAACTAACATCAGGTAACATCAGCTAACATCACCTAACATCAGCTAAAATTAGATAACGTCAGGTAAAATCAGCCCAACTAACATCAGCTAACATCAGCTAACACCAGCTAAAATCAGCTAACATCAGCTAACACCAGCTAAAATCAACTAACATCAGCTAACATCAGCGGCCAGGTCATGAAGCAGCAGTCAGGTGTAGAAAGGAACAGCGCCAGTGAAGTTATATTTTTCATTTAGCATTTTTGCTAACTTTAAAACGTTTGGTGCCCTTAGCTTCCTTGTGAATAATATTTCTGGATAAATCTCAAGCGCCAATTCACTTGTTTTTCAGATGAATAAAGTTCAGTATTTGTTCAAGTTTTTTTGACTGTTAAGAATTCAAGAAGTTGATGTTGATGTTCATGCTTTTATTTTGAAGTGGGTTTATGCAAAAGGTCTCTTTCCTCTCCTCAGGTTTTCTCTCTCCTTTATTTCAAAGGAGGCAAAAAAGTACAACTCAGACAGTGGAGAACAAGATAAACACAGACAACAGGTAAAAATGAAACTGATGCTCCAGGTTTGCAGTTTCATATCATTTGAATTTAACTGAACACATTAGCTTCTGCAGAAACCCAGAGAGATGTAGCACTTTAGCATTAGCGGAAACCTGAATTATTGTTTATAATTGGTGCTTTGTGTTATATGTACGCAGCAGCAGGAAAGACTAAATGAAACTTTTATTCTCTCCAAAAACAAAATGTATTTATTTATTAAACAGGTGGATTTTGTTAAATATTTCAGTTTTAAAGGTTTCCATCCACAGATAAATAAAAAAAGAGAAAAGCTGCATCTTCAGTCTGATGTTCCGTGGAAACTTTTATGCATTTATGATATTGTTTTTATTGTTTGTGTTTTTAGTATGCTGCAGTTTCTGCTGACTGGATGTCAGAGAATCCCTGATGGCTTCTGGAAAAAAGCCATAATGACGTCAATAAATGTCAAATTATGACTTTGAGAGGAGGTTTTATTCCTGGTTTGGAGCTCAGCAGCTTGTGGTGGTTTTATGGTTCCATCAGCAGACAGATTCATCTAGACTGAATATGATTGATTATCCATTTGACCAACCCGAGTTATGTAATCCTAGCTCAGAAAGTAACTCAGAAAATAACTGAGACATGAGGAAAAAACTCAAATTAAAAACTTTTTTCCCAAAGAAGAGCATAGAAAATGTAATGTGCAAAATTTGATTAAGTTTTTCTGGCTATAAAAAAATATATTTGTTTAATTTCTACAGCAAAGAGCCAACAGAAGAGGAAAGAAAAACCTTTAGTTTCTCTTTTTGTTGATTTAGTTTTAGTTTAAACTGAATAACAAGTGAAACATTCTGCATTCTCCTTATATTTACTGAAGCACAAAACTTTTAATGTTAGAAAAAAAGAAATTATGAAAAACGCTTCATCAAATAACTACATAAAATAAAGACTTTTATTCTCATGGCCCTTCAGGGCTTCCATACATCAGAACCAGGAAAGCGTTTCAGATTAAATGAAACGTTTTGTCTCCAGGCAGTTTAATAATGGAACATGAAGGAGGCGCCCAGTTGGGCCCTAACTGGTTCCCATCAGAACCGGTCCGTTTCCAACTGGAACAACAAACACATGAGGACGTGCAGAAATCCCCTGAATTAGACGGAGCCTTCAGGCCCGATGGCTGCTTCCTGGTTGGGGTTTTCCTCCCAACCAACCAGTCGGCCCACAGCTCCCAGCGCGGGGCCTGGGGTTGCTGGGGGCCAATGGGGGCCGCTGGGAGCCACTGGGAGCCGCTGGGAGCCACTGGGGGCCACTGGGGGCCACTGGGGGCCACTGGGAGCCACTGGGAGCCACTGGGGGCCACTGGGGGCCACTGGGGGCCACTGGGAACCGCTGGGAGCCGCTGGGAGCCACTGGAGGCCACTGGGGGCCACTGGGAGCCACTGGGTCAAGGTTCCTTCCCCCCTGAGGGCCCCCGAGGGCCACCAGGGCTCCTGCACCCAGTTTCACGTTGGGAACGGTTTTTCCTCCGGGGGAAATGTGAACCAGTCCAATTGGTGCTGCTCCAGCAGAAATGACTGATTTATTTCCATAAATGTTCCAGAGTTATCAAAGCTTCTGGAAACTCCTTCTGGTCCGGACGGGAACTAACAGAACCAGAACCATCTGAAGACCCGAAGGACACATGATGAGTCTGATGATGGTATTTGACAAACTGTAATGTCTATTTCTGTTTCATAATTCATGACTGTTTGATGTTTTTCAGATGTAAAGTTCTTTGAAATGTTTTGCAGAAATAAACCTGAGATCAAAAAGTCGCCACAGAAACAAAGAGCTGAGCGTCAGAAAGAAATAAGATTTTAAAAGCATAACATCAGGTGAAAAGGCGAAACACACAATAATGAATAAAAAATTCAAAACTGGCTAAAACGACCAAATCAGTACCAATAAAATTTAAAGAAGCAGTACTCTGTTTTCCAGACACATGGCAGCCATTGACTGATTGAACGTCTTGAAATTGGGCCTCTGTCTCTTTAAGAACTATTTCTCTTCCTGAAGCTCCGCCTCTAGGAAGTCGTCCAACATGGCTCCTCTATTAACCCGTTAACGTTTTTACCAGCGTCGCTCTGAGCAGCAGCTCCTAGCATGAGCTCAGCTGGTTGCTAATTGCTGCTGGCTAGTCTGAAGGAGCTGAGTGGGCGGGGCTAGGCCCACCCAGACATTTTGGACAGCTGACTAATCCTTTGAGCAGACAAAGAATCTTTGATTCTCCTGATTCTTTGATTCTTCCATCAAAGAATCAAAGGATCAAAAGATCAAGAGATCAAGAGATCGCTCCAGAAAAACATTTGACATGATGGAAAGAAACGTAGATTTTACAGGATACCGGCCCTTTAAGGACAATCAAGTCTCATGGCCAAGGTTTTTAAATAGACTTGACCAATTTCTGACCTCTGACCCCTGGAGAATCAGAGCTGAGGGAGTTCAGCTTCCAGGAAGATCTGTGTGTGTCAGCGCCGATCCAGGAACCGAACAGCTGGACCTCTGTGACGGGACGAGCGAGAGAGAGAGAGACGATTTCATAAACTTTAATTTTTCATTTCTGCTGCAGAAAACCACCAGCAGATAATCTTCAGATTTATGAAAATTTTAAGATTTTAAAATTAAAGAGGAAATGCTTGACATGTCAGATTGAAGGTTTCTCCTGAATGTACCTGTCCAGAGGGGAGCATTAGCCCCGCCCCTTCCTGCATCTTTGTCTTCCTTACTTGGAATAGGCCACAGTTGGAAAATTACCAACTATCAGTTTAACCTCAGAGCTTCAAACAGAGCTTTCAGTTTGACTTCAGCAGAAACATGGGTGTGTGACAATGAGTGTGTGTGTGTGTGTGTGTGTGATAATGTGTGTGTGTGTGTGTGTGTGTGTGTGTGTGTGATAATGTGTGTGTGTGTGTGTGTGATAATGTGTGTGTGTGTGTGTGTGTGTGTGATAATGTGTGTGTGTGTGTGTGTGATAATGAGTGTGTGTGTGTGTGTGTGATTGTGTGTGTGTGTGTGTGTGTGTGTGATAATGTGTGTGTGTGTGTGATAATGAGTGTGTGATAATGTGTGTGTGTGTGATAATGAGTGTGTGATAATGTGTGTGTGTGTGACAATGAGTGTGTGTGTGTGTGTGTGTGATAATGTGTGTGATAATGAGTGTGTGTGTGTGATAATGTGTGTGTGCGTGTGTGTGTGTGTGTGATAATGTGTGTGTGATAATGTGTGTGTGTGTGTGTGATAATGTGTGTGTGTGTGTGTGATAATGAGTGTGTGTGTGTGTGTGTGTGTGTGTGTGATAATGTGTGTGTGTGTGTGTGTGATAATGTGTGTGTGTGTGTGATAATGTGTGTGTGATAATGTGTGTGTGTGTGATAATGTGTGTGTGTGTGTGATAATGTGTGTGTGTGTGTGTGTGATAATGTGTGTGTGATAATGTGTGTGTGTGTGTGTGATAATGTGTGTGTGATAATGTGTGTGTGTGTGTGTGTGATAATGTGTGTGTGTGTGTGTGTGATAATGTGTGTGTGTGTGATAATGTGTGTGTGTGTGTGTGATAATGTGTGTGTGATAATGTGTGTGTGTGTGTGTGATAATGTGTGTGTGTGTGTGTGATAATGTGTGTGTGTGTGTGATAATGTGTGTGTGATAATGTGTGTGTGTGTGTGATAATGTGTGTGTGTGTGTGTGATAATGTGTGTGTGTGTGTGTGTGTGTGATAATGTGTGTGTGATAATGTGTGTGTGTGTGTGTGATAATGAGTGTGTGTGTGTGTGTGACAATGAGTGTGTGTGTGTGTGTGTGATTGTGTGTGTGTGTGTGTGTGTGTGTGTGTGTGTGATAATGTGTGTGTGATAATGTGTGTGTGTGTGATAATGTGTGTGTGATAATGTGTGTGTGATAATGTGTGTGTGTGTGTGTGTGTGTGTGATAATGTGTGTGTGTGTGATAATGAGTGTGTGTGTGTGATTGTGTGTGTGTGTGTGTGTGTGTGTGTGTGTGTGATAATGTGTGTGTGATAATGTGTGTGTGTGTGTGATAATGTGTGTGTGTGTGTGTGTGATAATGTGTGTGTGTGTGATAATGTGTGTGTGTGTGTGATAATGTGTGTGTGTGTGTGTGTGATAATGTGTGTGTGATAATGTGTGTGTGTGTGTGTGTGTGATAATGTGTGTGTGATAATGTGTGTGTGTGTGTGATTGTGTGTGTGTGTGTGTGTGTGTGATAATGTGTGTGTGATAATGTGTGTGTGTGTGTGTGTGTGATAATGTGTGTGTGTGTGATAATGTGTGTGTGTGTGTGTGATAATGAGTGTGTGATAATGTGTGTGTGTGTGATAATGAGTGTGTGATAATGTGTGTGTGTGTGTGTGTGACAATGAGTGTGTGTGTGTGTGTGTGTGTGATAATGTGTGTGATAATGAGTGTGTGTGTGTGATAATGTG
>NW_026562416.1:822500-880000 GCF_027474105.1 Poeciliopsis prolifica | reverse complement strand
TACTGCAGCCTGATGCAGCGCGGACAGAGCAGCCGACAGAGGGCGCTGTGTGACCACTCAGCAGACTGCAGAGTGATCACTGGAGGGCGCTGTGGACCAATGTTCCCTCTAATGTTTCATGTGTCTGGGCGTACACACAAGCTTCCTGAACACACTGAGGACCACTGAGCATCATCAGTGTACACGGCGTGGCCACGCACAAGTATCATAAATCTGGGATCATAGAAAGTTGCATTGGTTATTAAAAAAATCAAATTACATCAGCAATTTTCATTGGTTTGCTTTTAATTTAAGTGATTTGCTCAATTAAAATAATAATAAAAAGAAAACATTGCTGTTCATGAGATGCATGCTATAAGTAAGAGTCCTGCTTCAGCCAGGGTGAGAAATGAGACATTACACCTTTCAGACATAAATGTTTGTTCATATTAAAACATTCACATTTTGCGCAATGAAATGTTTTCTGTAGCTTGTGATGCAGTATAAATTCTTGTAAAATATTTAATTACAGTTTTTTTCACGTCTGCCCTTCTCACTTCTCCGGTGGTTGTTCACTTAGCCCAGGTTGATGGTCAGTCTGCTTCTTGCTTTATGTACTTGAATTCAGCATATTGACTATTAATGGCCTCCATAATCTGTGGGTGGAGGAGAATGGCCTCATACTTCTCTGCCAGTGTACAAATGTCTGCTTATCCATAGTCAAAAATCTGAACTCAACATTTCAGTATCAAATGCAGACCATTCCTTTCATTTGATTTGATTCCATTTGATCTTAGAAGAAGTGCATTTTTTTTTTTTTACTGTGGCTTGGTGAGTGGATGTCCTACTAGACATGATAAGCTGATGGCTTTCACGTTTTTTAACTCTACCGCACTATTCTCACCTGCACAGCCATATGACCAAGGCACGTAACCCACGTAGCGAAAGTGAACCGTATCGTATCATTGGTGGATTCCTGTCACTCACTGAGTTCGATCGCAAAGTAGTACGGAAAAAAAAATTATTGGTCCATAGTCAAAAAACTGATGTCTGAGCTCAATGTCCACTTTACGTTGGACTTTATTTTATGCGCTACATAGATTTTCTTGTGCGCTGAGAATATGTGAGCAGAGCGCGATTGCACAGGCGCAGCTTAGAGGGAACGTTGCTGTGGACCCACCCAATTTGATGAGTTAAGGAAATCAAATCAGAATAAATGGTTTCTGGTTAAAGTTACTGGAACCAGCAGGAAGGAAACCAGTGAAACCAGAAAGGATTTTTAAAAAAATTAATTATAACGAATTTTGCTGACTCATTATATGCCTTACATTACTTTGCAGATCTTATGTATCTAAAAAACATTGAGGTTATTTTATCAGAATTATGACTGCTGTAGATGTCCTCAATTAAACCTAAAGGTAAATATGACGTCATTTCTATCAATGAAAATAGAATTAGAAATAAATAAACCAGACTCAGATGGGAGTTTGGTGAAGCTGATTCTATGTTAAATCGGCCTGCCATACTGACCCACATCCAGGTAGCAGAAAGCAAAACTTTTTTCTGTTAGACTCGTTTGTTTATCATTTACAGACGATAAAATTATTTTAATATTTATCTTCATGATAAACCAGCAGCTGGAGAGAAATGGTGACGTCATGCCTGCGGCGGCTCTGATTGGTGGGTTTATGAAACCTTTGAAATGAATGAATATGATAATAAATGCTGAAGATTCTGTTGGTGCTGCAGAACCAGAGGATCCTGATCCTGGTCCAGATCCGGGTTTTTCAACTACAGCTGTCTCTGCCAGGTGTGTGTGTGTGTGTGTCTGTTTGTGTGTCTGTGTGCGCATGTGTGTGTGTGTCTGTTTGTGTGTGTCTGTGTGCGCATGTGTGTGTGTGTCTGTGTGTGCATGTGTGTGTGTGTGTGTGCGTGTGTGTCTGTGTGTGGGAGGAGGGGGGGCTTCCGGGTGGAGGGCGTGGCCCGCACCTGAGCTTCGGTTCTGCTCAAAGAGCAGCTGCAGCAGCAGTTGTCATCTGCAGCAGCCTGAAGCAGCGGACATGGAGGAGGAGAAGAAGAAGAAATCCTCCGGGAAGTCTCTGAGGACTCTGTTCTCCAGAACCGAATCGGGTCCGGACAAGTCTGCGCAGAAGCAGCAGGACAGGAAGAAGTTCAAGTTTCCGAAGCTGAAGATGAAGACGAAGATGGAGGCAGAGAGGCAGCAGGAGGTCCGGTAGGTTCTGCTGGTTCGGACGGGTCCAGCACCAGTAAACATGCTGGTGACGTCACGGCGCGCAGCAGCTGCTCCTGTCAGCCGTTAAGTTTGACCGGAAATGATAAGGGCTCTGACAGGTGATGCTACTTCCGGTTCCGGCTCTGTTTGGGTCATTTTACCTCAGCTTGTCCAGCAGAACCAGAACCAATCAGTTCAGAGAGTCAGATCGTTTTGAGAGTCTGAGCGGATCTGATGGATCTGGTTCTGCTCCAGAACCGGGCCGGGTTGGCTCAGCTGGTTCTGACTGGTTTCTGGAGATTTGGAAGGTTCCACAATGGTACCAGGCCCAGTCGGGGTCAAAGGTTCTGAATGAATTTCAGCCAATGGAGATGACCTTTGACCTGCCCTCCATCATGGAGGCCTCAGCTGCACCTTGTGTTTGTTAAATGAAGTTCAGATCTGAGATTATCTGTAATCCCACATCACTACTCTGCCTCTACCATGCCTCCCTGAAGTTACTGAGCTTCCTCCTCGCCGTGATGGTGGTTCTGGAACTGCAGGCGGCCGTACGCCCCGCCGCGGCCGCCGCGGCCCGCCGCCGTGGAAAGCTTCAGGAAACCAAAACACCGGTTGCCAGGGTGACCTTTGTTTGGGCGACATGATGCCGGTTCTGATCTGTAAACGTTCGATATGAGAATCTGGGCAGAACTTCTCTGAACCCTAAACTGGGTTTTTAATAAAAATATTGAAGTTCATTTAAATTTCAAGACGTGAAATCAGGAAGAAAAATTTCTGCCAAGTTTCAAACTTTTCTAACAGCTGAAGGAAACAGTTTTGTAAAATGGCCGCCGGTGCCTGGAAGCAGAACCACGAGGTTCTTCTGGTACCACAACAGCTGACCTTATGCTGAACTCTGACCTCTGCTGAGCGGAGCTCCGCCCACTCCTGGAGCTCAAAGTACCATCAGAACCGGATCAGAACCGGATCAGAACCGAGTTACAGAGAAAAATTAGTGCAAAAAATAAGTTAAAACAGAGAAGGCAAATTTCATCACCATATTTTCTGGTATGATTGTCGTAACAATAAAAGTGACGATCAGAACAATTCATTACTTTTCCAGATTTTAAAATGTTTCTTCGTGTCACATGAAGAAGTTTGATCTGCATCTGTAAACATCAAAGCATTCAATCATATTTCCACCTTTATTTATAAAAAGATTATTTGTTCAGCAAATTTTAGCTGCAGTTCAAAGTGCTTTATATTATTAAAACAATAATAAATTCATAAAATGACTAACTGAGAAACCAGAAACATTCAATTTCATCGAGTTCCAACATCAATAAACATAAAATAATAATAATAATTAATTCATGCTTTTCTTGAACAAACATTGGAGAAAATATTGAAACCAGATCATCAGTATTTGGAAAGTTTGTTTTTCAAAAATATCAACTGTAATTTATTATAACAATAAATTAAACATCTTATGAGGAAAGATGCAATAAATAAACATGAAAAACAAAATGCTTTTCCCAAAACCGGCAGCAGATCTGGTGTTTTTATCAATATCCAATAATTATTGATCATCAATCAGCTTCTCTTTCCTAATAAGTTGGTTTTGTTTTAAAGATATTTGCACTAAAACTAGTCAAAGGTTGAGGTTCTATGATTCAACTGATCTGCATTTTGTTTATGAAATTTTCTCTGATGAATTGTGGATCTGCAGATTTCATCTGTTGACAGTCAGAGCTCAGAGGTTAAGCTGCAGGATTAGCTGTAATCCCGGCTGTAATCCCGGCTGTGGGCCTCACCTGCCGGACCGGATGCAGGCGGGGTGATGCTGCGGGCCGTTCCTGTGCAGAGGAACCTGCCTCTCCGCATGCCAGCCGCTTTCACAACCGGCTCCTCGCGAGCCGACAGGAGAGTCTTTGTCTCCGGATCGCAGCGTCGCTTCGTCACAGTTTCTGTCGGCTGCGTCCAGCTGAGTCACAGAGCCGCTCCTCATCCTCACCGGCGACGATGAAGGCCGGCCGCTCCTCATCCTCACCGGCGACGATGAAGGCCGGCCGCTCCTCATCCTCACCGGCGACGATGAAGGCCGGCCGCTCCTCATCCTCACCGGCGACGATGAAGGCCGGCCGCTCCTCATCCTCACCGGCGACGATGAAGGCCGGCCGCTCCTCATCCTCACCGGCGACGATGAAGGCCGGCCGCTCCTCATCCTCACCGGCGACGATGAAGGCCGGCCGCTCTCATCCTCACCGGCGACGATGAAGGCCGGCCGCTCCTCATCCTCACCGGCGACGATGAAGGCCGGCCGCTCCTCATCCTCACCGGCGACGATGAAGGCCGGCCGCTCCTCATCCTCACCGGCGACGATGAAGGCCGGCCGTCAGACATCAACCTGAGGAACATTTAGAGATTTTAAATGAATAATTCTGGGAAGATTTCTCTGGTTTCCTCTGATTAAATCAGATCCTTCAAAACAAAACGAACCAACTGGACCCAAAATGCCTCCAGCTTGTGAATCCAAATAGTGAAACCTGAAGCTCTGAACTTGGTCATTAACTTTATGACCTTCAACACCTGAGATGAGATGCAAACTGTGTTATCAGGTCAGACCTGCTGCAGGTTTTCTGTCCGTGTTGTTCTGGTCCAGTTGGTTCTGGTTCTGGCAGCCTTCATGCATCGGATCCTTTCTCCTGGTTTATTGGACCCGGCACTTTGTCCTAAAATAAATCGTATTCTGTTTTCTAAGGTTTTCAATCTTTGTCTCTGTGGTTGCAGAACGAACTCCACAAACTTTCTCACAAGTCAACGCAAAACTGACTTTAAAATCCCTGGAAATAAATATTTATAGAAATAATTAATATGAATGATTTCGATGTCTTTCAGAGCCGTTGTTCCTCTGATGAAGACCCGAAACATGAAGACACAAAATGACTGAAACGAGTTTCATTGACGTATCAGAAACTTGGTCCGAATTTTGATAGCGTTGCATTTTAATCATTTATCGTCTGTTGCTCAAATTTTTTCCTTTAGCATTAAAAGTTTATGTTTTAAGTCAACACGGACAAAAATGTCAAAAATCAGAAATTATATTCAATGTAGTAAAAAAGTAAAAAAGCCCAACATGAATCTTTACAGCAGATTTTCAAAACAACGTAAAGAATCCGACCGTTTCCTGGAGTCTCTTCTCCAGGCAGAGCGCCTGCTGCATGCAGCATCTACCGCCATCCGATCCGGCTGTGATGCAGCACGGCGTTGGATGTGTCATGCTTTGTTTCAGCCAGATAAACAGAAGGTGTTTCACTAGAAAAGGGAGGAGAATAAAGGGGATTAAATTTTAATCCTAGAAAGAAACCACAGCGATTCCACATGAAACGAAGCAGAAACTCTTTCAAAAGAAGAAGAGAAAACGATGCTGAGACATTTGGGGAATGTTCAGGTCATTCTGAGGTTTCCTGATGTTTGGTTTCTGCTCCGACGCATCGTCACATTTCACCTCCTGCAGAGAAAACACTTTCTCTCCCCAGCCACTTCCTGTTGGACGTCCTTCACTCGCTCACATTCTTTCTGCCAGTCAGCTGCTGAAAGTTCAAACATGGAAAGTCTGCGTGTTTCCTGCTTGTTGACATGTAAACACTCTGCGACTCGTCCTGCGACTCGTCCTGCGACTCGTCCTGCGACTCGTCCTGCGACTCGTCCTGCGATCTCAGGACACCTGGTCTGCAGGGACATGAACTCGCTGCAGCTGCAGTGCGGCCCTGAACACTCGCCACCTTTACAGCCGCTGTAAACAGGCTGCGCCTCTGAGTGTGTGCTGAGCTATAAACTGTTGGACTTTCATCAAACTTCCTGTTTGGTGTGAAAAGAGGTCAAAGGTCAGCCTAACAGGCAGAGCGAAATCCTGGACAATAGAGAAGGAACTCGGCCTGGAAGAAGATTCCTGTTTGATCACATGATGGTTTGATGCAGATGATTGAAAATCTCAGCAAAATCTTTCACACCTAGAAATTAGAACCTGAATTGATTTGGAAAAACTAAAAACAGTTCAAGATGGAGGCCGTTTTTCAAGAGTCAAGGAAAAATTATTTTTGCACTTAATATTTATTACAGACAAATACTTTTGATGTCAAATTACACGTAATTGGATTCAAAATTTGTATTTACTTTCTTTTACGTTTTTCTAAATGGCTGCTTTTGTTGTCATGGAAAATGTTTGTTTTACTAAATTCACTAATTAAATGATGTTTGTTAAATTATAAACTACATTTTCTGAACTACAGAAATCATATACATATTTTTGATCATGGCTTTTGTTTTTTCCATTACACACATAAAACATTAGCATAAGCTAAAGCTAAACCGTACAAAAATCACAGGAAGCTGAAGTTAAACCACTAAATACTTTAAAAAATTAGCTAAATGCAGCAGCTAACCTATAAAAAATATCAAAAACTGTAGCTAAACTGCTCAACACATTTAAAAATGTAAATAAGCTAATGCTAAAATTAGCTCAGATTGAACTGCCAATAAAAAAGTAAATAGCTCCTATGCAACAAGCAGGCAAAAACTAAAGTTAAACCGCTAAGTGCAAAAAAAATGTGCAAATGCTAACACAAAACTGCTAAATACATTTTTAGAAATGAGAAGAAACTATTGTTAAACTGCAAAACAAAAAATGAGAAGAAGCTAACAGTAACAAGATGCTCAGTTCTGACTTTGCTGCATATTTTCTCTGTAGAGTTTGAACAGAAACATGATGTGGCATAAAGTTCATCCAAGTCATGAAAACACGGAACATTTTATGGCAATAATTTATTTATTTGAAAAACGGTCGTCATCCTGAAATTCAAGTGATGGGAAAATTAAAAACGTAAAACGTATATCAGATTATTGCAGGAATAATCTGGATTATTCAAACCTGGCGTGTTTGTTCTTCAGGACTGCAGAGGAAGAAGACAAGCCGGCCTCCCTGCAGCAGGCTTCCTCTGACTGCGCCTCCCAGTCCAGGTCAAAGGTCAGTGAAGCTCAGTTCTTCCTGAAACCTCCTGCTAGGATGTGGCAGATTCGTTCAGAGACCAGAACCGGTTTTCTGAGGTCCAGATGTTTCAGTGATGCGTTTGAGTGCAGTGGGTGTTTTCGGCGTTGAGTGGCTCCGAGGTCCTTCAGGTGACCCGGGACAAGCAGAACCATCCTGATCCAGAATGTTCTCCATCCGGCCGAACCAAGAACTTCTCCTGGCTCTGCTGGTTTCTGTGGGTTTTCAGTTTGACCAGCAGAGGGCGCCAGTGCCTTCCTCTGCAACAGAACTTCTTTTCTGGGTCAAAAGATTCTGCAAACAGAATCAGAACAGGCTCGGTTCTGCTGGTGGCGTGTGGTTCTGTCAGTCTGGTTCTGCTCAGAACTCAGCAATCAGGTCCAACCTCAAACTTAGCAGAGAGGTTCTGAGAACCGGGTCGGGTCAGAACTGCAAGGAGGTTCTGGTGCCTCTGGAGTTATTTCTGCATCCAGCCAACAATATACCCTCCATCCCCTCCTCATCCCTCCATCCCCTCCTCATCCCTCCATCCTCTCCTCATCCCTCCATCCTCTCCTCATCCCTCCATCCTCTCCTCTCCTCATCCCTCCATCCTCTCCTCATCCCTCCATCCTCTCCTCATCCCTCCATCCTCTCCTCATCCCTCCATCCTCTCCTCTCCTCATCCCTCCATCCTCTCCTCTCCTCATCCCTCCATCCTCTCCTCTCCTCATCCCTCCATCCTCTCCTCATCCCTCCATCCTCTCCTCATCCCTCCATCCTCTCCTCATCCCTCCATCCTCTCCTCTCCTCATCCCTCCATCCTCTCCTCTCCTCATCCCTCCATCCTCTCCTCTCCTCATCCCTCCATCCTCTCCTCATCCCTCCATCCTCTCCTCATCCCTCCATCCTCTCCTCATCCCTCCATCCTCTCCTCTCCTCATCCCTCCATCCTCTCCTCTCCTCATCCCTCCATCCTCTCCTCTGCTCATCCCTCCATCCTCTCCTCTCCTCATCCCTCCATTCTCTCCTCATCTCTCCATCCTCTCCTCTCCTCATCCCTCCATCCTCTCCTCATCCTCCATCCCCTCCTCATCCCTCCATCCTCTCCTCTCCTCATCCCTCCATCCTCTCCTCTCCTCATCCCTCCATCCTCTCCTCATCCCTCCATCCCCTCCTCATCCCTCCATCCTCTCCTCATCCCTCCATCCTCTCCTCATCCCTCCATCCCCTCCTCATCCCTCCATCCTCTCCTCATCCCTCCATCCTCTCCTCTGCTCATCCCTCCATCTCCTCTCCTCATCCCTCCATCCTCTCCTCTCCTCATCCCTCCATCCTCTCCTCTCCTCATCCCTCCATCCTCTCCTCATCCCTCCATCCTCTCCTCATCCCTCCATTCTCTCCTCATCCCTCCATCCTCTCCTCTCCTCATCCCTCCATCCTCTCCTCATCCCTCCATCCTCTCCTCTCCTCATCCCTCCATCCTCTCCTCTCCTCATCCCTCCATCCTCTCCTCATCCCTCCATCCTCTCCTCATCCCTCCATCCTCTCCTCTCCTCATCCCTCCATCCTCTCCTCATCCCTCCATCCTCTCCTCTCCTCATCCCTCCATCCTCTCCTCATCCCTCCATTCTCTCCTCTCCTCATCCCTCCATTCTCTCCTCTGCTCATCCCTCCATCCCCTCCTCATCCCTCCATCCTCTCCTCTCCTCATCCCTCCATCCTCTCCTCTCCTCATCCCTCCATCCCCTCCTCATCCCTCCATCCTCTCCTCCTCATCCCTCCATCCTCTCCTCTCCTCATCCCTCCATCCTCTCCTCTCCTCATCCCTCCATTCTCTCCTCATCCCTCCATCCTCTCCTCATCCCTCCATTCTCTCCTCATCCCTCCATCCTCTCCTCTCCTCATCCCTCCATCCTCTCCTCTCCTCATCCCTCCATCCTCTCCTCATCCCTCCATCCTCCTCTCCTCATCCCTCCATCCTCTCCTCTCCTCATCCCTCCATCCTCTCCTCTCCTCATCCCTCCATCCTCTCCTCTCCTCATCCCTCCATTCTCTCCTCATCCCTCCATCCTCTCCTCATCCCTCCATCCTCTCCTCATCCCTCCATCCTCTCCTCTCCTCATCCCTCCATCCTCTCCTCTCCTCATCCCTCCATCCTCTCCTCATCCCTCCATCCTCTCCTCTCCTCATCCCTCCATCCTCTCCTCATCCCTCCATCCTCTCCTCATCCCTCCATCCTCTCCTCTGCTCATCCCTCCATCCTCTCCTCATCCCTCCATCCTCTCCTCTCCTCATCCCTCCATCCTCTCCTCATCCCTCCATTCTCTCCTCATCCCTCCATCCTCTCTCTCCTCATCCCTCCATCCTCTCCTCATCCCTCCATCCTCTCCTCATCCCTCCATTCTCTCCTCATCCCTCCATCCTCTCCTCATCCCTCCATCCTCTCCTCTCCTCATCCCTCCATCCTCTCCTCTCCTCATCCCTCCATCCTCTCCTCATCCCTCCATTCTCTCCTCATTCCTCCATCCTCTCCTCATCCCTCCATCCTCTGCTCTCCTCATCCCTCCATTCTCTCCTCATCCCTCCATCCTCTCTCTCCTCATCCCTCCATCCTCTCCTCATCCCTCCATCCTCTCCTCTCCTCATCCCTCCATTCTCTCCTCATCCCTCCATCCTCTCCTCATCCCTCCATCCTCTCCTCTCCTCATCCCTCCATCCTCTCCTCATCCCTCCATTCTCTCCTCATCCCTCCATTCTCTCCTCATCCCTCCATCCTCTCCTCTCCTCATCCCTCCATCCTCTCCTCTCCTCATCCCTCCATCCTCTCCTCTCCTCATCCCTCCATCCTCTCCTCTCCTCATCCCTCCATCCTCTCCTCATCCCTCCATCCTCTCCTCATCCCTCCATCCTCTCCTCCTCCAGGTTCGTCTCCTCAGTCACTCGGATCTGGATCTCTCGTCTTCTCGTCGTTTTGCTTCGTTGTCTTTCGGCCTGAGGAAGAGGAGGAGGAGGAAGGATGAAGAGGACCTCTCCAGGAGCGCCATCGGTCTCCATAGCAACCAGCAGGAGGTAGGACCGTGACCCGGTCTGATGGTTCCGGTCCATCCGAGCAGAACCTGGACTTTCTGAATAAATAGAAACGATTTTAAATAATGAGAAAGTTCTGGTTCTGAAGTTTTAATCCGAACCTCTCCCCAGAATCCCGTCTCCCGCCTGGATCTGGACCGGCCCGACCCGAAGTTCAGTTTGTCTCAACCCGAACTCCATACCAGCAGAACCTTTGACATCCCGTCTCCCCCGTCCTCCAACCGGACCGGACCGTTAACCAGAACCCGACCAGAACCGGAGGAGCTTCTCCCCAACAAAACCTCCAGAACTCTGATCCCCTCCAATCCGGAGTTTCCGGTTCCGACGGCCCGAACAGAATCCCCCGCTGTTCCCGGCCTCCGGTCCAATCAGGCAGAACCAGGTGCGGACCAGAACCAGAACCTCACCTCATCCGCTGCATCGGGAAACGGGGATGGTTCTGATGGTCCGAGTCCGGATCCAGAACCTCCCGGTACCTCCAGGCGGGACTTGGGTTCAACTCTGGACGGACCGGAACCTGAAGAAGCTTTAGCATTCTCTATGATCCCAAAACCGGAACCGAGCCGTTCCGAACCGAACCCGGCGGTACCAGCTGCAGGTTCTAATCCTGAACCCGACACGGCGGTACCGCCTGCCAGCCCTGGTTCCGGTTCGGGTCGGAATGCCGTGATCGGAACTGTCTATAACTGTCCTCGGTTCTCCGTCCCAGAACCAGAACCGCCAGGGGTCCAGAGCCCCCCTCCAGTGGCCCCCGGTCCCGGCGCAGGTTTTTCCGGTTCTGCTGAAACCAAACCCAGCCGTGTGATTCGGGTTCGGCCCGGTTCCCACAGCGCAGGCCCGGTTCCCGCCTCTCCGGTTACTGCAGCGTCTCCAGGGACGGACTCTCGGGTTTCCGAATCTGAGCCCAGGCTGGTTCCGGTCGGGCGGCCCATCGCAGCAGACTGCTTGCCTCCGCATCGCGGAATGAACGTTCAGAACTTCGAACCTCCCGAACCGGACCGGGCTCTGAATCCGGGCTACCTGAGCCTCGGTTCGGATGACGGCGCGGAGCTTTACTTCAGCGCCCCGGAGAGCGGAGAGGAGGCGGACCCGCGGGACGGCGGGGGGGAGGCTGAGAGCCCCAGAGGTCAGAGGTCAGAGGAGAAAGCAGAAACCGCCTCGGCACAGGTGAGAGTGTGGGAGGAGCCCGCGCCACCGGTTCCGCAGGTAAACAGGCTGCAGGAATGCGGGTTGGCCCCGCCCGCCGCTGCTGCCCCGGCGGAGAGAATCCAGGCCGCAGAAACCCAGGATCCCGCTCAGAAAGCCCCGAACCTGCCGAGACCGGTTCTGGTTTCGGACCCCAGGAGAACCGAGGAAACCCGAGAGGAGGAGGAAGAGGAGCGCACCTTCACGCCTCCTGCAGCGGGAGGGACGCCTGACGCCGCCGCCAGCCGTCCCGAGGGGGCGGGGACCAGGACGCGCCGCGTCAACGAAACCGCTGAGACGCAGCGACAGGTGCCAGACCTGAAGTCGGCTCTGGACGCACGCAGGCCGCCCGGCGACCCGCATCCAGTCCGCGCCGCGGCTCACCTGGACCGCAGGTGAGTCCGATCCATTCAGCAGAACCGAGACTGTTAGGATCTGAACATCCCGGCCGGTTCTGTCAACCGGCGGGAAATCACCTAAACCTGAGCAGCTTATTGGCAGCTGAAACATTAAACTGCTGAAACCCGAACATGAGGTTCTGGTGTCGGCTCGGTCTGAGGAATCTGCTTTGGGTTCTGGGTTTACTGATGGTTCCTTTGGAAAATGCGGTTCTGATCCGAGATTCGGGCTGCAGGATGATTCTTCCCTTAAAAGTGAAATCATTCCAAAGCAAAATGTTTGTTTAGTTTCTGGATGTCCAGGTTCTGCTGCAGCTGATCCACACAGATTGGACTTTTTCTGCCTGAAGCGGTTCTGATGATCAATGGCCGGTGAAACGTTTCTCCATCATTTCGATGGAAAGTTGTGGGTTTTTCTGGAGGAGATGCGGCGCTGAAGGCCCAGATCAGCTGGTTCCTCTGCAGATGGAAGAACCTTTACAGTTTGACCTGCGTGCTGGTTCCGGGTCGGTTCCGTCTTTCGGACCGTGCTTCAGGATGAGGAGCGTCTTAAAGACCTCATGGCTGCAGCTGTTCTGCGTGATCCGCTCATACCTGCAGCTCATTTGCATGTAGTCTGGAGTCAAAGGAAGGAATGCGGCTCCAGGCGGCAGCTGTCAGGGCGACGCGCTGGTTCCCTCAGAGCCGAGTCCGCTGAGCCCGAGTCCGCTGAGCCCGAGTCCGCTGAGCCCCAGTCCGCTGAGCCCCAGTCCGCTGCGCCACCTACCTAAATGTCTCTGTTCTGGGCCTGAAACTGAAAGCCAGCAGGCGGGAGGAATCATTAACCGTCCATAAAATTCCAATAAATCAGTGAAACGTCATGAAATGCCCTGAGGCTCCAGCGGTCCGGTTGATCCGCTCTGATGATTCCATAAAGCCTGAGTTCTGGGAGACATTTTGTTCATTGAATCAACAGAGCGAGACGAGTCAGGCAGGGGACGGGATGTTCCTGGTGCAGTTAGAGGGGCGCCGCGTTAGAGGGGCGCCGCGTTAGAGGGGCGCCGCGTTAGTGGGGCGCCGCGTTAGAGGGGCGCCGCGTTAGAGGGGCCCGCGTTAGTGGGGCGCCGCGTTAGTGGGGCGCCGCGTTAGAGGGGCGCCGCGTTAGAGGGGCGCCGCGTTAGAGGGGCGCCGCGTTAGTGGGGCGCCGCGTTAGAGGGGCGCCGCGTTAGAGGGGCGCCGCGTTAGAGGGGCGCCGCGTTAGAGGGGCGCCGCGTTAGAGGGGCGCCGCGTTAGAGGGGCGCCGCGTTAGAGGGGCGCCGCGTTAGAGGGGCGCCGCGTTAGAGGGCGCCAGAACAGAAGCATCAAAGTGACTGCGAGTCAGCAGAGAAACGTGTCAGGAAGCACAAAGCTGCACCTCTGGAAAGAATCTGAATTGATTTCTGGCTCTGTCACCCCTAATCTTCACATTTTGAAGATTTAGTTTGGAAAAGTTTTGTCCACCTTACCTTTGACCTCAGGTCAAGTCTACAAATATTGGCCAGACTACGAGTTTACTGTTTGAATTATGGCAATAAAGATATAATATTAGGAGAATAAGGTCGTTATATTGCCAGGAGAAAATCATATTTTATGAGGACTTGAATACAAAATATAGAAAATTGAAATGAGGAATTATGAGCATCTTGTTCATTTATGCTTTAGTATGAGTTTTACACATAATGCTTAATATTCATAGAAATAATTCATATTTTAACAGCATCACATTATCAAAGACTTTAAAACAATCATGCAAACGACGAGTGAGAAATAATCAACACTATTTGATGGTGTTTGCAATAGACTGACATGACGAGTCTTTATGAATCTCGGATAAAAATATTCCACGCAAATATTATTTTCTAAATAAGGACACTTTGATGCAAAGTGGGCATTTTTAATGGCAACTTGTAGAGCAGCTTTGCATTAACAGTCATTACTTCCTGAATGACATGAAAACTCCTTCATGTTCATGTCATTTTACAGCCCGTCAAATAAAGTTTTACCAAAACAAACAGCTGCTCAGTCAGAGCTTTAGAAATCTGTCAAAGCTTTTTCTCGTGATTTAAAGATATTTCTCTTTTCTGGTAAACTTGTGTTTTTGTTCTCCTAAAATTACTTTATTCTCGTAACTAAGCAAAGGTTCTGGCAGAAAGTTCCCCCCTGAAACGAGACAAAATGGACGACTGCAATAAAAGTCATCATCTGATTTTTAGAAAAATGAGGGGGAAATGGATTGAAATCAAAAACAGTTATATTTTATTTTTAAGTTGTATTGCCAAACCTTACTTGTGACTAAAAAACAAAACTAATGTGAAATAATTCAGCATTTGACTTTGACTTCTGAACATCACCAAATGCTGCCACTAGATGGCAGCATTTGGTGATGTTCAGACCGTTCAGAAAGTCCTTGTGGCTGTTTCTGTTTGGACCAGAACCGATGTTCTGGTCCAGAATCCTCAGCCTCTGACCTTCCACCCCGTCAAGGCTCCTCACACCTGAAACAACAGCTTCATGCTTCAGCTGCCTGGATGACAAGAAGGTATTCAGAGCCACACCTGGTCCACATTCCTCCTCACTGCAGGAGCCCCAGACAGGATCCTTCATCCTCCAAACCCGCTACACTGAAAGCGTCACAGAAGTTCTGGACATAAGATCGCTCCGTTTGGGTCGGCTTCATGCGGCTGAAGGAGTTTCTCCACTTCTCCATCAGCTGCTGGCTTCATGGTGAAACGTCTCCAGTCCTCCAGATCAGCAGGATCAAGAAACCTTTTCTGATTCAGAAGACGATTAACCGGATCAATCGATCCAGAATCCATCCAGTGTCCCTGAAACAACTCGCCCTCATCCCTAGCGGGGTCAGGAGGTGCAGCTGCTCCCTCGGGCAAACATTCAGGGCGAGAGGTGGGGTCACCTGGACAGGTCGCGTGGATGGGAATCAAACTCACAACCTTCTGGCTGCAAGGCAACACAGCACCAACTGCACCACTGTGCAGCCACAATTTCCAATCAGTTTGGTGATTGATTAATCATTACCTGGAGAATACAGACAGAAGAGAATCAGAACTGTAATAAATGAATCATTTCAGATGAAAACCTGTCGGTTCGACCCAGAGCTCCTCAGGTTGCACTTTTAGCCTCACCTGGTTCAGAAGAAAATCTATTCAATACATTTTGCTCTCCAGTTATCAGTTAATCCAATAAATAATCCCAGATCAGCTGTGCAGTGATGCTGAGTGGAGCAGAAAGGCCTTCGCTCATGTTTGTACTGCAGATGATCCACTGAAGGATCATCTGATTGTCTTTTCTTTCATCTTTTAATGTACTTCTGGTATTGTACATAAAAACTTTATTACAAGAAAAATCTGCAGAATGCCCAAAATTTTAAAAATCCAATTAATCAATTAATGGCCAGAATAATTGATTAAGCCAGGCTGAAAACGGAAAAAAGCGTTGATGATATTTTGTGATCAGAACCAACAGGAAGTAGAACCTCCTTCTGCGTCACAGTGGAGGAACAAACTCCTGCTTGTTCAGCTTTCTGAAGAGGTCGTGACCTTTAACCTTTAACTGAGACTGAGATGGGGTTTCACCTGTTCAGAAAGGCGGTTCTGTTGGGAAAGAACCTGGACCGTTTGAGATCAACTCCTGCTTGGTTCTGGATTTCCCCCCCAAAAAAACCTAGAAATCAGATTTTTACTAATATTTTAATTTAATGTGTTTTCAGTCATTTTTTAAGTTCTCATTTGGGTCAGAACCGCCGGTTCCTGCAGCTCGGTAATTTATTTAGAGATTCATTTGTTTTTCCAGAAGTTCTGAATCAGAACATTTGGACCCAACTCAAACTAAACAATGTTGGTTCTGCTAGAGAAATGAAACCTGATGAGACAGAACAGATCCAGTCTGAGCTCCGGCTCTGGTCCGGTTCTGTTCGGGTTCTTCTTGAGGTCCATGGTTGCTCAAAGCTTCCCGGTTCTGGCAGCTGACTGAGTTTTGCTTATTTAAGCAATCCTCCCAGCTGCCTCTCCCTGCTGGTTCTGTTCCTCGGACCGGGTCAGAATGCAGAACCCGAGCCTGATAGGAACGGTTCTGAATGGGGAACTCTGGACTGGTCCCTGAGTCTGATCATGTGACCACTGTGTCATCACTTCCTTTCTCTCTGTGTCCCTCCAGCTGCCAGCCTCCAGAACCAGAACCAGAACCAGATGACAGGATGAGTTCAGGCTTCAGCAGCCTGACCACCAAGCTGGCCCTGAAGAACCCGTCTCCTCCCAGAGAGGAGGAACCCAAAGCCCGCTTCCTCAAAGTGTCCCTGGTTAACATGGAAACCAGCAGCACGCCGGAACCAGACGATCCGGAACCAGACGATCCAGAACCAGACGATCCGGAACCAGACGATCCGGAACCAGAGTACAGGTGGAAGAACCGTTTTCAGGGCGTGACCCAGTTTCCATCCAGCAGGTCCCCTCTCCCTGCAGATGATGAACCTTCGTCACACTTCAGCTCCTCAGACAGCTCTGTGTACCTGAGCCCCGCTGGAGGCGGGGCGTGGAGGCGGAGCCTCCTGGGGGAGGGGGAGGAGTCAGCTGCTCCTGCAGGTGAAGAGGACGAGCTGCTGAAAGAGGAGACAGAGTGGAGGAAGCCGAGGTGGCAGCTGGAGCCGCTCATCGAAGACGACGACTCCTTCTTCACCGGAGTCTTCAAGGCCACCCTGGTGGACCTGACCCCCGACCCCCTGACCTCTCCTGACTCCCCAACGTCCCCCGACGTAGACTCCCCCGTCAACGACATGGAGAGCCTGGTGGACACCCTGAGGAGCATGGGGCCCTCTCAGAGGCCCCGGAGTACCGGCGTCAGAGCAGCTCCTCCTCCACTGGTCTCCACCCTGTCCCCCATCAGAGAGGACACAGGGAACCCCATCATCTCCACCCTGTCCCCCATCAGAGAGGACACAGGGAACCCCATCATCTCCACCCTGTCCCCCATCAGAGAGGACACAGGGAACCCCATCATCTCCACCCTGTCCCCCATCAGAGAGGACATGGGCAGTCCCTTTGTCCGTAGCACCCCCCAGAGGACAGAGGAGCCCCAGAACCAGCTGTACACCCTGCCTCTGGACCTGGGCCTGAAGAGGAACATCTCCAGAGACCCCCGCTCTCCAATGGAGCTGATGAAGAGCCAGGTACGCCTTACTCTCTGTCAAACTCCATCTGCTCAGTTTATCCAGCTGAGGCTCATTTCTGATGCTCTCATCTGGTTCTGTGGAACATATCCGAGCTTTGACTTTACAACCTGTCTTTTGCGTGGGGTACCTCAGGGCTCCATATTAGGCCCTTTACTTTTCTAAGTGCATATGTTGCAGTTGGAATCTAATAGAAACTTCCACAATAATAAATTTCATTGTTATGCAACCAACCTACCAATAAGCCCAGGATGCAGTAAGCTCCTGCTTTCTCTCCTTATTTCCATCCTTGCAAACAAACAGTGGTAGAACCAGGACTTTCTGTTCCTAATGACCAAAGAACAGAGTAGATCCTGTCTGTCGATAAAGCTGCTACTGGTCTGGGAAATTTGACTACTGCTATAGTGACCACGTGAAAAACCTTTAGTTGGCTTTGACAGTCAAATTGCATCGGTTGTCCAATCTGAAATTTTGTCTTCTTCTAAGGAAGGTTAAGCCTTTCTTAAATCATTGGGACTTTGCAAAAGCTGTTAATGATTTTATTATGTTGGTGTACCCCAGACATCTTTGAACCGCCTCCAACTTGTGCAGAATGCAGTGGTTTGCCTTTCAACCAACACTCAGACCAGACCACATTACATCTGTCTTGGCGTCTTTACATTGGCTTCTTGTTTGTTTCAGAATAGATTTTAAGCTCTGATTTGCTTTTAAAGCCCTTTCAGGCTTTGCTCCTTCTCATTTTTTAGTCACAGAGCTTTTCATCCGCATGTAGTCTCTGAGCACTGATAATCATTTCCCTACTTAGTGTTCCACGTACTAAATGCAAAAGTTGGGGCGATCGCACTTTCTCCTTAGCAGCACCTTGACTGGGGTACCAGAAGACCTCTGACCTAATCTTTGATAAAATGATTGAAACTGATCTGGATTTCTGCTCTAAAACTCAGGAACTTTAGGTCAACGGCGGTCAGAGTCCGGAGGTAAATGTTGAGACTGGTTCCGATCTGATCTCAGACTTTGTCTTCTTCCTTCCCCAGGACCTGACTTCCTCGCTGCACAACGGGAACGGCGCTCCTTCGTCTCCCACCTCCGGCTCCCGCCTCGACAACAGTGTTCTTTTCGGCTCTTACCGCTCCTCAAACCCGGACCTGAAGCTGGAAAATGGGACCGCCCATCGGCCGCGGTTCAGCTCCCTGCCAGACACAGGAACCCTGGGAATGAGACTGAGGGAGACTAGTGAGGCGGGGCCTGTTGGGGAGGCAGCGGGGTCCCGTCTGGAGCGCCTTTCCTTCCTCGTCAACTCTTCATCCCTGAACGGTGACGCCGGCCCCTCCAGGATCAGCCGATCGCCCTCCTTGATACTGGGTTCCCCCACCTCCAACAGCCCCACCCATTTGCTCAGCCCCACCGGCTCTATTGACCCTCACTGGGCCCCCACCATCTCAGAGCCCCAACTGTTCAGCCAAGGGCCCGGGGTCCTACAGAGGAGCCTCAGCTATGAAGGGCTATCACAGGCAACCCTGTTCAGCAGTTTGTCTGGAGGGCCACAGTTCAGCAGTTTGTCTGGAGGGCCACAGTTCAGCAGCGTTCAGGCAGGGTCCCAATTCAACAGCAGAGGGTCCCTGCTCCAGAACCAGCAAGATGAACCAGACAGCAACCAGATGTCCAAGTATAGAGCCTTCCCAGATGCCTATGTGAGTACTGCAGCATGAGTGAATGTGAATTATTGGCCTGCACATTAAAGTTAGAAGCAGGTGAAGCCTCTCTCTGCTTCAGGTTTCAGTGAATTTCCAAAGCGCAATCGTTTCAGTCTGCAGGTTAAAGCGTCCCTCAGCTCTTCACATCACCACTAAGTGGGATGGGATCAAGTCCATCGTTGGGTGTAAACAGTTTGTTCCCGTCTGTGTTTATGACACAATTATGGATATTCTGTTGTGTTAAACAGAAATATAAAAACAGGTTCCAGAAACGGCTGCAGCTTGATCCAAACGTCTTCTTCGCTCCGAGCAACTCAGACGTAGTTAGGCAGCTGAAGGTGTGTCTGCGTGTGGCGCACACGTCTGCACACGTCCTGCTGCGTCCGTCTGGGGCCAGGAAGGAACCTTCTGATCCAAAAATCATTTAATGATTTCCCAACCTGATTGGATATGTGTAGCTTCACTGCAACACAAAGCTGAGCAGAACCTGCTCTCGGGTCAGATTAAAACTGGCCTGCAGTTGGACTCAGACAGGAAGGAGGTTCTGCTCCATGGTCGATGATGATCTGTTCATAAAGCAGCATATTGCTGTAAAACTCTGTCAAGTCCCCAAACAAGCATACAAATTCAGGCTTTTCATATTTCCCATCAGCCACTTGAACTTCAGGATGACAGCCACTTTTAACGATGGCTGACCTTTTTGAGCCTTTGACTCAATTATTGCCATAAAATGTCACCTATTTTCATAATTTAGATTAACTTTATATCATATTATGTTTCCCTGCTTTGGACGTCCTGTTCATACAACTTTAAAGTGATAATATGTAGCAAAATCAGAAACGAAAGACTTTTTCCGTGAGTCTCTCCACAGTCGTCAACTGGAAGGACGTGAAGTCGTGTGTCTTAATGGTTAGCGTTAGCTTCCACCAACTTTTTTATGCATTTAGTGCTTTAGCATTAGCTTCTGCTATTTTTCTATGCAATTAGAAAAATAATCACATCCTTGAGACTGGGAACCAGTGTGGGTTCCCAGTCACATTCATTTTTTAATGTGTTCTGATAATTTATTTAATGCGCCTTGCGTTAGCTTCCAGTAATTTTTATGTTCAGCAGTGTATTGTTGGCTTCCGCTAATTTGGCATGAAGCAAACCTTTTGGGTCGCTGTGCCCTTCACCATGTCAAACATATATTCACCTTTATAACCATGGTGGCCATTTTGAACAATGCCCACCAGAAGAAAAAAAACTCTGTGGTTGAAAATATGCAGGCTATAATTTGACATTCATCTAATTTGTGATTTCAGAGCAAAAATTAATTTTCCAAAACAACTCTAGTCGGCATGTAAAATGTAAATATGGTTCCTATGGGTCCAATTGTACATAATTTGATACCCAAAGTATTCATCAGTAATAAATGTTTGCAAATGTAGAGAAGAAGTAAATTCTTCTTGTGGACCATCTTGAACTTTTCAGTGACGTTTTTTGTTTAAA
Organism: Poeciliopsis prolifica; assembly: GCF_027474105.1. Classification (NCBI taxonomy): domain Eukaryota; kingdom Metazoa; phylum Chordata; class Actinopteri; order Cyprinodontiformes; family Poeciliidae; genus Poeciliopsis; species Poeciliopsis prolifica. The sequence continues at coordinate 859,728 of NW_026562416.1, read as the reverse complement.
AACAAAAATCAAACGCTGTGGGAATGTCTGTGCCACGTTGGGTTCTTGTCTGCACATGTGAAAGACTTTGCTGAAATATTCAATTATCTGCACTCTATTAAATGAAAACACTGGGATGTTGCAGCGAGATCAGCTTTATGGCCGTTATCAGAATGTAAAGCAGCTGTTGGGATCCTGCAGAGCGTTTCGTGCTTCAGATCTAGATAAATATTGTCAGAGTCGTCCACACCCGCAGCAGCTATCTGCCTGATCCTGCAGAGACGCAGCCGCGCCTCTCCTTCGCATTCATCCTCTGTTCTGCTTGACGAGTTGAAAAATGAAGTGACAGGGAGAGAATTCCTCTGGAACCATGAGTCTTCATCACACCTCCATCCGCCTGGTTCTGCTGAAGCAGCTCTTTCTCTGGCCGCAGGCAGGAATGGTGCAGCTTCGCTATGCTGGTTTCAGCTCTGAAGCTGCTGAGCCGATCCTCTAGATCAGATCCAGAAGCAGGTTGTGTAGTTTGGGTCCTGACGAGCGAGCCATGAGACCCAGGAATGTGGAGGAAACTGCTCCATGGTCTGACCGTCTGTCAGTCAGCAGCTGAGATCCGGTTGTTATACCAACATCAGCAGGTTGATTCTGATGGCCGGCTCAGTCCAGGAAGCAGCTTTACAGCTCACTTCCTGCCGCCACGTCATGCATGGACAGAAACGTGTTGAACATGAAACCACAGGAACCTCGGAGGGTGACAGATGAAAACATCTCAGCCTCTGCAGATTAATCCAGATGAAGTCAGAGCAGCGAGAGTTGAAACGGGAGCCAGGCCTCCGCGGTCTGAAACCTGATCCCATTGACCGGACCGTCTCACCTGAACAAACCGGACCCAGAAACACGCCTGCTGCTCCAGCTGAGCCTTAGGAACCTTCTTCCAGGCTCAGGCGGTTCAGATCAAACTGATGATGATGATTGATCCTGAAATGTTTCTGTTTGTCTGCAGCTCACCAAGGAGAAGGAGCACGGGAAGCTGAACCCACGACCAGGAAAGGTGAGTTCCACCAGTTAGTCCAAATGGTTAAACTGGTCCCAGAACAATAAAATGGTAAAGCTGATTGACAGGAAGAAAGTCAGTGGAAGGAAGACCTTCTCTATCCTATTCAGACTTTACCCAGAAGATGAATATGTTTCATGCCCAACAGGAGACAATCTGCAACCAGTTCAGGTTCTTTGTCCAGTCCAGAACATCCAACTGGGTTCAACCATTTAGCTGGTGGTCTAGTTAAAGACCTTACCTCATTATGCCTTGAGTTTGTGCAGAACCACTGGCAGTTGAGCAGGCCCACAGTATGATGCTGCCACCACCATGCTCCACAGCTGGCGCGGTGTAGTTAAAGGAGCAGAGTGAGCTCCTCATCTCCTCTGGACGCTGCAGAAGTTTATCTGAATCTCTGGATGATTTATGGCTCTGTTCTTAATTTATGACCCAGACTATTGCAATAACGTCTGGAAACGTGGAATAAACTCGACCAAAGGCCAATCCTGATTAGAAGACAAGATGGCTGCTTCGCAGATTCTGACTCCAGAAAACCTCCAAATGAAAACTATTAAATGTTTCCCCTGCAGGCCTTTAGCTTCAGCCAGGAGGGAGACTTTCCCACATGGTAGAGGTGTTGGGAAGGGGGGTGGGTCTTCATCAGAAGAACTGGTTCAACCAAATCATCTTCAGCTGAAAACCGCAGCTCTCGCAGAGCCGGGACCTGTTTCTGTTATTAAAGCATCAGGCCTGAACATGCTGCTGCCGCTGCGACGCAGGCTGCTGCAGATGAACACCAGCACAGCAGTTTCCCACCGAGTCACTTTAACTGAACTTGCTGCTGAACATTCAGCTGCAGGACGATGATCCAAGGAATACCAGCAAGTCTGCCTTTAAATATAGGAAAAATAAAGGCTCTGGAGTGGCCTAGTTAAAGTCAGAACCTAAATCTGACTGAGACGCTGACCTTCAACTCTCCAATGTGCTTGAATTAAATCAATTCAGTAATGCAGACCAGGTCAAAGGTCATCCAGGGTGATGTTAGAGAATCATTACCAGTTATCAGCAGCGGGTCGGAGATGAATACTTTTCAGGTTCTTCTTGTTTGATATTAAAGTTTCTGACTTTTCCCAGCGATGATGGGTCTCATAATGCCATATCTGGAATGTCAATGTCTTCCAAATGACCTCTGACCTGTGCTCCTCTCAATAGATTTACATCTTTGACCGGCCGGGAATGTGCGGCCGCAGGATGGAGATCCGCGGAGACGTCATGGACGCCACGTCCTGGGAGCTGCAGGACACCATCTCCGTCAGGGTGGTGCGAGGAGGGTGAGCCGCCGCGCCTGGGTCCAAACGGGACCAAACATGTCTGACATGGTCCAGACGTAGAGACATTTATTAAACTTGATTTCTTTCACAGAAATAATTTTTGATTGATTCAGTCTTGGATGAAAAGGCTCTGCGTTGGTTCAGGCTTAGGGGGATGAAACTGAGGAGATTTGATAATTTCTCAGATTTTACTCGAACATCTCTTGGTCCTGAATCTATAATATTAATCGATAACATTAATCGATAACATTAATCAATAACATTCTGTCATATCCAGGTCGGGTCCAGGTCGGTATGGTGTCTGGTAATCCCAGTTGGTTCAGACAGTTTATCTGGAAGATCAGGTTGACGCTCATAAAGATGATGATCGGCTATAATTAAATGCCATCAAGCTGCTCGTCTTCCTCGTTCCGGCGCCTCGTTTGGCTCCTGATTCACAAAATTTGTGGCGTGTAAACATGGAGGACACGCCACGCCCCGTTTCTCCTGAACCGTGGGTGTGGAGCCAGCAGGTGGGGATTGTTCAATCCAACCCGACCTGCCACGCTTCATTTTTACTCCGCCGGTTCACAGCTGATTCCTCGTTGATCCTGGAGTGACAACCGACATGTTAACCTTTGACCTCAGACATGCAGCACGTTCTAACAGCTGGCTGCTGTCCTGCAGGTGGGTTCTCTATGAAAAACCCAACTTTAAAGGGGGGAAGATCGCCCTGGACGAGGGAGACATGGAGCTCACCTGTCCCTTCAGCCCACCTGAGAAAGCGCTGCAGAATGGACAGGAAGAGGAGAAGAAGAACGGAGAAACAGAGGAGCAGAGCCAGGAGAAACCGACCCAGAAGTTCATCATCGGATCGATTCGCAGAGCGGTCAGGGTGAGACGGATTTACTTCTCCTTTCAACACAGACATGGAAGGGTGATGCTGACATAGAGCGCCATCTGCTGGTCATCAGGCTAAAGCTGAGCAGGTGTCTGGAACGTCTTCCTTTCAGACCTGTGAGTTGAGCAGCAGGGAGATTTTATTTCCGTTTGTCCTCCTGCCGTCAGTCTGAGCTGCAGATTATCTTCATCCTTCAGTTGAAACAGAGGAAGAGTCGGAGGAAGAGTCGGTCTGTGAGCTTCTGGCCTGATAACTCCAGTTATTCCAGGAGCAGAACATCAGAGCTGATCAAGGCTGACATGTTCTAGCACCATCTAGTGGCCGCATGGAGAACCTGCAGATCAATATGGCTGCATCAACATGCAAGAGGATTAGTTTTATTCCACATGGACTAAAAATAATTATTTTAATATCAGAATGGGGAAACAATTTGAAAGCAGTCTTCATCAACCCAGTTCTACTAGAAGCTTCTCAGACATTTTCCTACCTGTAGCTCCTGGCTTACACTCGCCGTCTTCTCTGACCTCTATCAGACTCTGTTCATCTTCTCTAACCTCTGCGGGATGTTCGGTGACCTCTGTGGGATCGTCTCCCTGTGTCTCCTCAGGACTACAGCGTTCCAGAGATCTGTCTCTTCCCAGAGGAGAACGCAGAGGGAAAGAAGGTGGTTTTCAGGGACACAGCGGAGGATGCCAGGATCTTCGGGTTTCCCATCAAAGCCAACTCCATCATCGTGAACGCCGGGCTGTGAGTGAACCGCCCTGAGAGGACAGTTGGGTTTCTGTCTTGTTCTGACCCAGATGTTGTTCCACTCCTCAGCTGGCTGGTCTTCGCTCAGCCCTTCTTCCAGGGCGACCCCCGCATCCTGGAGGTGGGGGGCTACTCTAACCCTGCGGCCTGGGGAGTGGAGCAGCCCTACGTGGCCTCAGTGCATCCCCTCAAAGTGGTGAGTACTCCTGCTGAAGCCCGGCCTTGTGCTGCTAACGGTGATAACCTGAGCTCGGTTCTGTGACAGGGAGAACCTCGGGTGGAGAACATGGGGGAACCCAAGGTGAGAACCTGCAGCAGCGTCTGGTTAGATCCTGCAGTTTCCAGCAAGCTGGCATCCTGACTGTTCGTCGGTCCCCCTCTGTCCTCAGATGGTGATCTACGAGAAGCCATACTTCTCTGGGAAGTCCAGGACCATCTCCTCCAACATGAGGGACTTCTTGAGCCGGACGGACCGCCAGCAGACCCTCTTCATGGCCAGCCTGGGCTCTCTGAAGGTCCTGGGAGGAATGTGAGTGAAACGCTAATGGAACGTGGTAAGATCTGACTCCAGACCAGTCTGACCATCTCCATCTGCCTCTGCCGCTCCAGCTGGGTGGGATACGAGAAGGAGGGTTTCCGCGGTCACCAGTACCTGCTGGAGGAGGGCGAGTACCACGACTGGAGGGTGTGGGGGGGCTGCGACTCCGAGCTGCGCTCCGTCAGGGTCATCCGGGCGGTAGGTCCACGTTTACCATATCGACATTACGGATGCAAGTTATTGACAAATGAGCTCATCTAAAGTTGATGGATCTTAGCAGTCAACCAATGACTAACTGGTCAACCAGTGATCATATCCTTCAATTTTAACTGAATTTTGTGGGAACTGTATTAAATAGTGACTGAATAAACAGAAAATTGTAAAAAAAATTTTCACGTGATTAAACTTTGACTTATTTAAAATATAGCAACACGAACCTCTTGAGTTGCTGAGTAGAAGTATAAAAAGGATAAAATCATTTTACTGCCAGTAGTTGATCTTGAATTCAAACTTTTCTCCATGAAGAGCATTAAAAATCATTTTCCATTCCTCTTTTCTTTCCCCTTCTGATGTAGCCGCCATCTTTGTTTCTGTATTAACTGGCTCAGCTTTAGAATGGCCAGCAGCTCCTCCTGCTGGATGGAGGCCAAATTACAACACTGAGGAAAAGCGTATAAGCAGACATTATTATTTGGTTGGAACTGATTAGTAGTTGATTATTGGTTTGTAGTATAAAAAACAACAAAACATGATTGCATGATTGCTTGCATCCCTGATTTCCAGATGGTCGGCCATCTTAACGTCTGTGTAGGAGGAGCTGCTCAGAATCCTCTTTCTGTTTCCAGGACCTGGCGGACCCGGTGATGGTGATGTTCGAGCAGCCTGAGGAGGAGCAGGGTGTGACGGAGGAGAAGACCTTTGAGGTGACGGAGGCCATCCCTGACGTAGAGCTCTTCGACTATAAAACCTCCACCCGCTCCATCCACGTTCTCAGCGGAGCGTAGGTTCTTCTTCTGCAGCTCCAGGCACCGAACTCGGCCGTCACCTGACTCGCCTGACTCTCTGACCCCCCAGGTGGATCGCCTACTCCCATGTGGACTTCTCAGGGAACCAATACATCCTGGAGAAAGGCTTCTACAACAACTGTGCTGACTGGGGCTCCCAGGACACCCGGGTCTGCTCGGTCCAGCCCATCTTACCGGTGAGAACCAGTCTAGCGAACCGGGTCATTCACAGCACCGCTGGTTTCACTCTTATGTCGTTGTGTTTCAGGCTCCAGCTGAAACCTCCGGCCCCAGAGACGAGGTGAGTGGTGGACGACATCCATATTCGGATCAGAACCGGGATGAGTCGCGTGTTTCTGGCAGTTTTATCTCCATTTCACAAATGGATTGGTGTTAAAACACATATTGGGAAGTAAATAAACTAAATATGTAGTTTCAATCTAAATATTTAGTGAGCAAGCTAATAACAGCTAAATATTAAATTTACAAACTAATTTAGCTCCAATGTAAATATTGGAGATTGTAAAGTAAAAATTTAGTTTGGAGCTAAATATTTAGTTAGTAAGTTGATTATCTGGGCTCAAACTACATATTTAATTTTCAAGCTAAATATGTAGTCCTAAACGACATCTTGAATCAGCTGAGAGCTAAATATTCCGCTAAAATGTAAATTCACGGATAAGTGGAAGTGGACTACCAAAACAAAAGCTGTTTTCTGGAAACTCGCTGTAAAGTTAGACTGCTCTATGCGACCAACTTCCTCAGTTCAAATATAAAAAGCTGGAACTTTCCTTTATGAAAATATTAACAAACTAAACTACACATTTTCAACACAAACAATCCTTAAAATCCTGATTTATTCGATATTTTAGCGTTTGGGCAAATCTGCTCCTTTTTGTAGCAACTTTCTGCTTCTGCACTTTCAGACTCTACAGGATCTAATCGATTCTTCTCTCCTGCAGATCATCCTCTACTCTGAACCAGACTTCCAAGGCGAACGCCTCGTCTTTCACCACAGCCAGGGGGCGCTGTCAGAGAAATTCCTCACCAGGTCGTGTCGAGTGGTGAGAGGAAGGTGAGAAAGACAGCAGTTAACCGAGTATGGAGCTCAGGTTCATCCCAGAGAATGAACCAGGAAAGCTGAAATTACATTTCAATAGACTAATTAATCTAAAGAGTGAACAGCTGTAGACTCAGTGTTTTCCTCTTAAAGGGCCAGTATCATAATCTTTCAATTATTCCCTCATCAAAAACAAACTCACTAAGCTCCTTTAGACTAGCCAGCATCATTTAGCAAACACCTGCTGAGCTCATTATAGGAGCTGCTGCTCAGAGTGACGCTGGTAAAACGTTGAAGGGTTAATAGAGGAGACTTCCTGAAGGCGGAGCTTCAGAAAGAGCAAAAGCTCTTAAAGAGACAGATGCCCAATTAAATTACAAATTTACTTTGTAATTAAACAAAGTTCAATCAATATACAGCAATTTTATAACAACTGAATTTAACATGGTTGAATGTGCTGCTACCCACGTGACCCGACGATGTGCTGTAAAATGGCACCACGTGCCTGGAAAACACAATCCTGGCCTTTAAAGTTCCCATTGACTGACAGTCAGTGGGAAAAGCATTAAGGTGTCTCTCTGTCTTCCAGCTGGGTCCTCTGTGAGAACAAGCAGTTCTCTGGGAACATGTATGTCCTATCTGAGGAGGACTATCCCAGTCTTACCAGTATGGGCTGCCCCTCCAGCTGCTCCGTGCTCTCCATCAAGCTGGTGCCGATGGTGAGGAGGGCCTCCTGGTTAGAGTCCAGCGCTCGTCCCGGTAACGTCCTGGTAACGTCCCCCTGTGTGTGCAGACGCTGTCGGTGCCGTCCGTGTCTCTGTTTGGACTTGAAGGTCTGGAGGGCCGGGAGATCACCACCGAGTCGGAGGTCACCAGTCTGACCCAGGACGGGTTCAACAACCACATCCTGTCGGTCCGGGTCAACAGCGGCTGGTCAGTGTGCTGCAGTGTGTGAGTGCGATGCAGTGTGTGGGTCATGCAGATCTAACTGGGGCTCTTTTTGTTGTGTAGTTGGGTTTTGTGTGAGCATAGCAACTACAGGGGGCGCCAGTTCCTCCTGGAGCCGATAGAAATCACTAATTGGCCCAAGTTCAGCTCCCTGGACCGGATCGGGTCCATGTACCCCATCAGACAGGTCAGCCCACCTCACCTCACTTCGCTTTTCATTTCTAAAAACCGCTTTGATCAAACTGGAGAAAAGTCTCTGCTTTTCACTAACAAACTGAATTTTTCACAAATAATCCATCATTAAACCCAACTTAACTCGCGTCTTATGGCAGTTTTAACATAAAACGACCTTCACCACACTTACATTCCGGATATCTGATACGGGTTTATCTTTAGACGCATTAGTAAATTAAACCTGAATACAATCTGATTGGTATAAATGACATCAGATTTACCATTAAGTTTTACTGGGGCTATAAGTCAAGACATCTACAATAAATGACTAACTGAAACATATATTTCAGATAACAATTATTAAATTATGATTAGTCATAAAGTACATTTAAGATGACTTGCTTTTTGTTCTGGCTATTCATGATTCCAATTCTAAATATCCTGAATGTCTTTTCAGACACAATGTCTACAAAATTCATTTGGTGCAAATTAAATTGCACCAAATCAAATAATGTCAGTCAGATATTTTCAATTCCTATGAAGGATAGTCAAAATGTACTTGTCATTATTAAATATCTGGAATGTAATTACAGATAACCAGACAGAACACATTTCATGTTAAATCAGTTTGCCATACCTCGTACCTGCGTGTGTTCCTCCTGCAGAAGCGTCACTTTTTCCGGGTGAAGAACAAGGAGAGCGGTCACTTCCTGTCGGTGCAAGGCGGCGTGGAGGAGCTGAAGTCAGGTCGGGTGGTGGCGGCGGCGGAGGTGGAGCCGCTGAGCGACATCTGGTTCTACCAGGAGGGACGGATTAAAAACAAGGTGAGCGCCCTGCAGGCTCACAAACATCGTAGATTATATCTGTTACCTGATTTAAGTTGTTCCTGAAGTCTGACCTCGGTGCCTCTGCTGCAGCTCTCTGCCTCCATGTGCCTGCAAGTGATGGGCAGCGTGGAACCGGCAGCCAAGGTGGTTCTGTGGAATGAGAGCAGGCAGCCGATCCAGAACTGGTCTGCGAATATGCAGGGTCCGATCGGCAGCCTGACGTTCCCTGGAATGGTGCTGGACGTTAAAGGTGAGGCAGGAGGAGTCGGCGCTATGCAGAGTGGGTGGAAATTAGTTACATTTACTTCTTTAACGTTTCTGAATAAGTTACTTTTAGGAGTATTTTACTATGCTGTGCCTTACTTTTACTTCAATGATTTTATGATGAAGTATTTCTGCTCTTGAATAACATTTCTGGATTTTCTACCCACTGAATGGAAAACAAACATGTTTTAACCAAAAATCCACCAGACAGACACACACCTGCAGTTATTGATCAAGTTTCATTGCTTTTGTTGAAAGAATTTGGAAAAATTGTCTAAATTTGCCTGACTTAGTTATGTTTTTACTTATGTGAACTATTGTCATTTTGGTCCCTAAAATACCAAAATTTCCACTTAACTATATATTTTGGTCCGTCTGATGACGTAATGATTAAATATTAAAATATTGATAATTTGATCAGTCACTTTTTACCAAATACTTTAATAACTTCTTGGACGGCTTGGAGTAAAAACACGTTGACCTATCGCTGCTCTTACTTGAGTGAAATCTTTGGGTTCTCTACGGATCCAATGTTTATTGATCGGTCTGACCAATAATTAATCTATTTTGAGTTTATTTTTTGCATTTCCAACAGAAGTCTCTTTTGATGTTTCAGTTTGGAATAGTTGCATTTTATATCAGTCTTCAATGCAATTCAACTCAAACCACTCATGGGCCAAAACTTGAATTCAATTAATTACTCATTAATTACAAGAATGATAAGGTTTGCAACTTATACTGTAAGTTAATTTACTATATAAGGCCATATTCAGGTATGAATCAGAGACCTTTAGTGAATCAAAACTAAAACCGGAAACTTGTACTGCAGCCAGAAAAGGTGCTGCAAGTCTGGCTGGAAGTGATCAGATGTTATTCATCTGATGTGATGAAATGTTTTCACGCTGCCAGGCGTTAAAACCTCCAGCAGGTTTGTCTGCATGTTTCCACCTCGGAGCGTTTGTCCCTCTCCTTCCTCGTCTTCAGCTCTGCTGTCGGTTCTCCGCAGGCGGCAGAACGTACGATAAGGAGCATGTGGTGGTGATGCCGGAGAACGACGAGAGGCCCAGTCAGCAGTGGGAGATCCAGCTGCTGTAGCGGGAAACCTGCTGTAGCGGGAAACCTGCTGCAGCCGGAAACCTGCTGCGCCTTTCTGGAGCTTGCCGTTCTCCTGAATGCACGGAGACCGGCGAACCGAATCTGAAACGGTTTACAGGCAGCAGCAGGAGGTTCTGTTACCAAAGATACTCCCGACTTTCTGGTTGTGATTCCACTGAGCTCCTGTAAATGTTCTGCCTGGATCGCTACGCATCAACCAGCAGAACAGGAATGTTTGCTTTCAGTATGTTTATATGTACATGTGTGTGGACGATGCTGCAGCCGGGTTCTTCCTATTTTATTAGCTTCTGTTACATTAACCTGCTTCAGCTCTGTTCATATTTGAAATGAAATGCATGCAGTTGGAAGATGTTGTACACAAGGAAAGGGTTTTAAAACGCTCAATAAACAATAAAGCAACTGTTGTTTTGTCAGCTGGTTCTGAAGGAGAGATCATCTGTCTGACTGACTTCCTGGAAAATGTCATTTGAAATAGCATGATGGGTTGTGGGTTAACGTAGTTTGCATTTAGTTTAAAATATCCCGGACAAGACCCCATTTTTTTCTTTGAGTTAAGAGGACATGAGTCTCAAAAGACTTTCTTGTAAAAATAATGGGTTAACAATAGTGACTAGTATAAATTCTCCTGCACATCTGAACCTGCCAACACCAGCCTTTAAACTCTGGGGAGATATTCTGTCAAATTAAACTCAAGTTCAAATTTGAAAGGGGCTTTATTGTTTCACGATGTTATTCATTCACAATTAAAGTATCTAGCTAACAAGCTAAAAATATAGTTCAGATAAGTATTTAACATATCAACTAAAAATGTAACTAGCAAGCACTCCAAATGGATTATTTAGCTGCAAGCTCGGTATTTAGTAACTTAAATATTTACATCCAAACTAAACTTTATTTCTGTGAGTAATAAAGAAATATTCATGTTATTTTTTCCAACACAGGCATGTGGATTTGTTTTGTACCATTTGCTTTGGATCATTTGGTGTAAAACTGGAAATATAAGATTTTTTTAAAGTGTAACTCAAAGAATACAATTTGTGTACTTGCACTTAAAAATTGAAAAGATGTAGCTGCTGCTTTGCATTTGTGCAAGACTGACAAAAATCTACAATTACAAAACTGCCGCAGGACTTCCACTTCAGAGTTGCAAGGTACAAATACTTTTGCTCCAAAAATACCTCTGTAGGAAAGAAATGGGCTGTCCAGTGAAAAATTGTAACTTGGCTCACATGTGGCCAAAAAATCTGGTTTGGATCGCAATCGCCTGCTGGAAGTTCTGTGTTAGTTCTAAGAAAGTTATCTGGAAGTTGGAGAGGAGAAACTTGAAGTTTCAGCCAGTAAGTCCTGGGAACTTTACATGCGCTCTGCAGAAGGAGCTTGATGACACAAATTGTAGAAAGTGGTCTACAATGTAGAGTTTCCTCTAAGTTAAGCTGCAGGCTGTTTGAAAACAGAAAGCTGCAGCAGTTCTGCTGTTTGCAGTGAAAACACCGGATCGTGTTCCTCTGCTGCAGGTTTTGGATCCGAATGGGGAAACATGGAGGCTGTGAATGTTTGACCTGCTGAGACATGAGAAGCATGCAGGCGGACGGCTCCAAATCAGGTCCTTCGTTATCCATTGGACATCTGCAGCTAACGGCGACATCACTTCCTGCTCAGAACCGGCCCGTCAGGATTCCTGTTCATCCCGGAGCAGATCGTTTTCCAGCCGGGAGTCCTCACACGGACCAACGCGCTGCTGACACTCACAGAAAGCTGAGCTGTGATTGGTCAGGAGTTCCTGCAGCAGGTGTGTCTTGGATCCCGGACAGCAGAAAGACGTCCAGTTTCAGGTGAGAGGATACATTGAGGACAGGAGCTGAGGCTTCAAAGAACTAAAGGTTCTGATGCTGGTTCTGTTCAAGTTGATCCATGGATGAAAACTTCTCCTCAGTGAGTAACACCAGAACCCGTCTCTGACCCGACGTGGAGACGACGTTAATCTCTCCCTCTGTCTCCTCAGGACATGTGGTGGGGGACGCTGGGCACCATCCGACCCTTCCCCAACTTCCACCCGGACCGAGACGCGGCAGACATCCAGACGGCGCTGGAGAGGAAAGGTAGGGGGCGGGTCAGAGCGGAGTTCCCCTGACCCGCTCCGACCCGGGAGGCTGACGTTTGTGGACTTTGTTCAGACATGGTGGTGCTGGTGAGGATCCTGACCAACCGCAACAACGCCCAGAGACAAGCCGTCGCCCAGAGCTTCCAGGACAAAACCAAGCAGGTACGCAGACAGGAAGTAGAGCAGGAAGGTTCCCAAACGTTCAGGGGAAGAAAGGAAACAAGCATCACATCACATAGCAGCGAAAGAAATACAGGAATGTTCCCTGAAATGCACAAAGTAAACGTATTTGTCCTGCTTAATAAAATAAATCAATTAATCACGTGATAAATTAAAACAAGCTCAATAATTTACATTTGCTTGATTTATCGATTTCTTTTTTTCTGTTTCTACCAAAACTGGATGATAAAAGTTTTTAGTCTGGTTCTTTGGTCTGAAATCACCATTTTTTCAAAGGATAATTTTGCTTACAGAGACTAATGATTAATTTCATTTCTTATTTCTGCTGTTTTGTTTATTTTGAAAGGTCTTCTAGTTCAACTTTAAATGTTCATTATAATTTAGTTTACTGATCTTTGAGAAAGTGTTATTATATTATTATCCCATTTGTTACTGGAAAATGGTCTCAATATTATCATTTATCTCAATAACAATTTATCACCCAGCAGAATGCGTTACCATGACGATAACATCAAGTTTAGTATGTTTTATTTCTGTCACTTCCTGGAGTATTTTGACTCGCTGCTTGTGATTGGTTCTTTTTCATCCAAGAAATGGATGCTGATTGGATGAATCGGCAGTTTGCCGTCGATTTATATTGTGAATGCAGTTGCTCTTGCGTTAGGAACATATTTATATATAAACGACATGACATTTTTGGCCTTCTCTGTGTTCCATACATGAGGAACAGAGTGTGAGAACTTAAAGTTTGTTTACATTGATATATGCTCTCACATCATACATCACTGATGTTTCACTGATTAATCAGATTAGTGGAACAAAGAGAGGATTCAAGTTTTAGAGCAAAACTGCATGAACATATGAACCATCTCACAGTGAAAAAACACAAACGCTGCGACGCCTCGGAAGAGAGGAGTGAATGAATGAATGACGATGGAGCCTCCCTGTTACTCGACATGTCTCTCCGGGTCACTGCTGCACTTTGATCCCTGAACTTTGTGTTTGCTGATCAAACATGAGTGAACACGCCTGTGTTTGCAGAAGGAGCTCAGCGGGGTATTGAACCGCCAACCTTCCTGTTCTGTGGCCTCCTCTCATCACACCCGTCCTGATGTCTGAGCTCCTGCCTGCAGCGTTAAAGCTGAGGACAGAAGACCTCAGCTTTAACCGGACAGCAGGCTGAGAAACACGCCGAGTCCTACGGGACAAAACTGAAAATCAGTTTTAATCTTTCATTCTGATTCAATACAAATATTACTAATCCTGCAGTTTTCATTTAAGCTTTTCTGATACACAATTAAAATTATCTTTTTAAAGTGTTTATTTTGGTATTTAATTTTTTAACTTTAATTACATTGTTTTTACCAATATTAAGTTTTTTATTATTATTTTATTCTTTCTTTTTACATAAAAAGAATATTTCTTAATATTTACATTTTTATTTGATTCTTTTTCTTTCTGTCATTTATTTTTATTACTGATTTACTTTTTAGTAAATGTTTCGCATTCATTTACATATTTTTTAATTATCCTGGGACTAACCTTCTTCTCTAGAGAATGACCTTCTGACCCTTTAGTGAGCCAGAACCCGGGGCCGGTTCTGGTTCTGGAGACCCAGGGAGCTGCTGAGGGCCTTCAGGTGTTTCTGTGTTGCTGCAGGATCTGAGCGCTGCTCTGAAGAAGGTTCTGTCCGGAGACCTGGAGGAGCTGCTGCTGCAGCTGGTGATGACGCCGGAGCAGCTGGAGGCCCAGCGGCTGAAGGCGGCCATGGCGGTGAGCCTCCGGGTCCGGTCGGGAGTTCACCCGCACCGTCGGGGTTCTCGTGCGGTTCTCATCCGGTCCGTGTGTCTGCAGGGTCTGGGCACCGATGAGGAAACGCTGCTGGAGATCCTGTGTTCCCGCTCCAGGAAGACGCTGCAGGAAGTGGCTGCCGTCTACAGTCAGAGTGAGTCTCTGGGTCTTGCTGCTATAATCAGGCCCGGTTCGGTTCTGATGCTGGTTCTCTGATTTCAGTGTATAAGAAGGATCTGGAGAAGGAGCTGAAAGCAGAAACCAGTGGAGACTTCGCCCGGCTGGTTGTGGCTCTGCTGAATGTAGGAAACCTGCTCAATATCATCAATTAGTACATTGATGTAAAGCGGCCATTTTCTTCTGATCCAGTGTTTTCAAAGGGACGACCGTCTTCCCAAAAAGGACTAAAGTTTTCAGAATTTGCTGAATTAAAAAAATATATATATTATTTTAACATTATTTTGTGTCAGCTGTATTGAACACATGGATCAGCGGCGCCCTCTGCTGGATGACACGCTTTAAGGTTTAACATTTTGGCTTGGGGCAGGACGGAGGCTGAGGCACAAAAAAATCTTCTGGTTAATTTAGAGCAAATTGTTTTCTGGATTTTTGTGCAAAGACATCTACAGCCCATCTTTAGTTGGAATTAATCTGAATAATGTGCATAAAACTGTTTTAGTCCCAGCAGGAGGATGAAGCGTGTCGTTTTGTCCTCCATTTTGTCCCAACAGAAAGCCGTTACTGTGGGCTCTGTCCAGAGAGACGTTCAGGTATTTTTTGCTCCTCATGCAGTCCGGATCATTTCCACTCCATCTCCCTGAGCTCCAGCTCTGCTCCCCTATGTTCCCAGGCTCTCGCTGCATCTCTCAGTGGGAAGAAAGCAGAAGCCGGACCCTGGATCAACATCCTGACGTCCAGAGACTCGGATCACCTGGATAAAGGTGAGTAAGTGACCAGCTGCGGCCTGCAGGTGGCGCTGAGATGCTCACTGTGAACGTCTGGCAGTGCTGATGGAGCTGGAGCTGGAGACGGGGCAGGCTGTGGATCAGCTGGTGGAGAAACACTTCTCTGGAGACTTCCGGCTCGGCCTGAGAGTTTTAGGTGAGTCCCAGGTGAGAGGTTTGCTGATTGGTTGGCTCCTCATGGTTCTGTGTTTGTGTTGGAACAGTTCAGTGCATCCAGAACCCAGAGGTCTACTTCGCCCAGAGACTGCTCACCATGAAGGTGAGACAATGACTGGTCAACACCCACACACAGCCCGGTAATGAGGGCAAAGGGCACATCTCAACTAAAAATGAAACACACACCCACAGTTAATGTTGAAGTGAGAGCTCTTGTTTGTACACCAGCTTTGATTTTGTAATATTTTCTATTTTCTGAGCCTGTGAAACATTTAGTGTTTAAGAAGATGTACCAAACCCTTTATATGAAAGGACAGGTTAAACATTAACACATTTACTAATGTACCAGTTGTACTGGAAAAAAGAAATGTTTCTTCTGTCTTTGTGTTATTTTGTAATTCTATTTTTCATTTTAGTCTTTAAAATACCACACTTTGCAAACCTTTCTTTCTGTCCAATCACATCAATGTAAAATATTAAACCAGGGGTTTTAAACAGTACAAGTATTTAGTAAAAAAGTACTAAAGCAGCTTTTTTACTAAATACTTTACTTTTACTTAAGTAATATCTTAGATGATAACTTTATACTCTTAATGGGCTAAAAAATGTATACTCTGACTGGAGTAAAATCTTTGACTCCTCTCCCTTCCACTTCCAACTTTATTAGCATGTATAGCTAACACTTAGCCCCGCGTAAAACGTATGGCCGTTACTGTGGTCATTAGCACTTTTTCCTTTCAAAATCTCTATTTAAACACTGCGGAGCTGGACTACCATTAGTTACTATTTAGTGACATAACCTACCAGTGTCTGCCTTCATCTAGAGCTGATGAATGTTCCAGAAGATGCGCTCATTACAGGCCCGGACCTCAGCTGGGGGTCGGCGTTAGCCCTAGCGTTAGCTAGCCGCGCCTCGGCTGTTCCCTCTTCCGACATAACGGCACAGCGACCTGGTCAAAGTGTCACAAAACACACCCGAACACGTAGACGACCAGACCTCGCAACCCGTTTCCCGATTTGAATCGCTTTGGTACCGATTCGGGCCACCGCAAACCGATGTTCTTTCTTTACGCGCTAACTTGTTTCTCTGCCTGCGCAGACCCAAGTAACGTCCTGTAAATCCAGGAAGCAAAGATTTTATTCAGGAAAAAGCAACACTACTGCTACATATTTTCACACAAGCAGGTAGTGCTGAAAAATTGACCCAAACACCTGACTAAATATTTAAAAAATATATATGTAACCAGACAAACAAAAATATAAAATAATGGGACCAGGTCCAGGACTAATTCTGCTGATTCATTTTCCATCCATCCATCCTTCTGTGCACCCTTATCCCGAGTGGGACCGGGAGTTTCTGGTTGGTGCCTCTGAAGGGCGAGATGCGGGGTCACCTGGACAGGTCGCCAGTCTGTCGCAGGCTGATTCATTTTAACCTCTAGAAATCAGGCGGATGGTTTCAGGCCATTTAATATTTTTAGAAACATGAATATTTCAGAGTGACTGCAGCTGCTTCTGCTGGACCAAAATGCTGCATGAAGATTCAATAATTCTGTAAATTAAAACCTGATGTGTGTGAGGCGACTTTCTGCTGTAATGATTATAAATCGGACTGATCTCAGCTTACTGCAGATGAAATATTAGCCCCTCATATCATGTTTCTGGATTCAGTTGTTTAAAAATAAATTCATTTTAATTTAGTAAGTACACCCTCTGACTGCTGCAGGTTTTGATGAACATATTAGGCACATCTGTTATTAAACTAAAATGAGGCAGAAGCTGAGCGAAGCTGCTCCCTGACCTTCTTCAAATCAGAAGAAATTGATGTCAGGCAGGTTGCTGCAGGTTGCTGCAGGTTGCTGCAGTCAGACAGGTTGCTGACCGGATGGATCCCTGACGGTTTTCCCTCTGCAGACGTCGCTGGTTCAGGGCATCATGGTGTCCCATAGCGAGGAGGACCTGCTGCCAATCCGCGCAGCGTTCCTCAGGCTCAGCGGATCATCTCTATACTCCACTCTGCAGGTTGGACTCATGTTGCTGCATTACCTGCGCTGCATCACCTGCCACCTTCAATAACCTGATTGTTCTCTGATTGTCCTTCAGAAACATTTTAAAGGGGAGCAGCTGCTGGCTCTGCAGGCCATCTGTCGGTCTGAAGATTAAACAGAACTGCCTCTCCTGTGTTTGTATTTCACATCTTTTTTTCATATTAATGACGTTTCTGACTTTCCTCTATAACTTATTAACTTTTACCACTTTGTGCTGCTGGCACACTGTGGTTCTTTGTTTTAATGTGTGACATGAAGACAGAACTTATTAAAACTTAAACATGCAAACAAACAGCAGGACTGGCAGCGTGACCTTCTTTTATTTACTCAAATCTGAGCAGAACCATAAGAACAAGCATTAATATGTGAGCATGTACAGTTAAACACAAGCTGACAGAATTACTCTCATCAATTAATTCAGAATGATAAAAATTAAATCTTTAAATCCTTATTTTAAGATTCGGGGTTAGAAGGTTAGACGATAAAGAACAAATCATATCTGTGGTTCTGCTTCTGACATTTCAGGAAATTTGGTTTGATGATGTTTGAGGTTCACAGGAAGAACAAGTAGAGCAGGAGAGGAGCTGCAGAAAGCAGCAGAGGAGCTCTGAAGCCAAAACAGCCATTCAAAGAAGTTAAGGGGATGGGAGTTTTGATGACTGAGCTGGATGATGGCGAAGACTTGGATGGGGTTGTTGAAGAATTTGATGGGGTTGTTGAAGAGTTTGATGGGGTTGTTGAAGAGTTTGATGGGGTTGTTGGTGAAGACTTGGATGGGGTTGTTGAAGAGTTTGATGGGGTTGTTGGTGAAGACGTGGATGGGGTTGTTGAAGAGTTTGATGGGGTTGTTGGTGAAGACGTGGATGGGGTTGTTGAAGAGTTTGATGGGGTTGTTGGTGAAGAGTTTGATGGGGTTGTTGAAGAGTTGGATGGGGTTGTTGAAGAGTTGGATGGGGTTGTTGGTGAAGAGTTTGATGGGGTTGTTGAAGAGTTTGATGGGGTTGTTGGTGAAGAGTTTGATGGGGTTGTTGAAGAGTTGGATGGGGTTGTTGAAGAGTTTGATGGGGTTGTTGGTGAAGAGTTTGATGGGGTTGTTGGTGAAGACCTGGATGGGGTTGTTGAAGAGTTTGATGGGGTTGTTGGTGAAGAGTTTGATGGGGTTGTTGAAGAGTTTGATGGGGTTGTTGGTGAAGAGTTTGATGGGGTTGTTGAAGAGTTTGATGGGGTTGTTGGTGAAGAGTTTGATGGGGTTGTTGAAGAGTTGGATGGGGTTGTTGAAGAGTTTGATGGGGTTGTTGGTGAAGAGTTTGATGGGGTTGTTGGTGAAGAGTTTGATGGGGTTGTTGGTGAAGTCGTGGATGGGGTTGTTGAAGAGTTGGATGGGGTTGTTGGTGAAGAGTTTGATGGGGTTGTTGGTGAAGACGTGGATGGGGTTGTTGAAGAGTTTGATGGGGTTGTTGGTGAAGAGTTGGATGGGGTTGTTGAAGAGTTGGAAGGGGTTGTTGAAGAGTTTGATGGGGTTGTTGGTGAAGAGTTTGATGGGTTTGTTGAAGAGTTTGATGGGGTTGTTGGTGAAGAGTTTGATGGGGTTGTTGAAGAGTTGGATGGGGTTGTTGAAGAGTTTGATGGGGTTGTTGGTGAAGAGTTTGATGGGGTTGTTGGTGAAGTCGTGGATGGGGTTGTTGAAGAGTTGGATGGGGTTGTTGGTGAAGAGTTTGATGGGGTTGTTGGTGAAGAGTTTGATGGGGTGTTGAAGAGTTTGATGGGTTGTTGAAGAGTTTGATGGGGTTGTTGGTGAAGAGTTTGATGGGGTTGTTGAAGAGTTTGATGGGGTTGTTGGTGAAGACGTGGATGGGGTTGTTGAAGAGTTTGATGGGGTTGTTGGTGAAGACCTGGATGGGGTTGTTGAAGAGTTTGATGGGGTTGTTGGTGAAGAGTTGATGGGGTTGTTGGTGAAGAGTTTGATGGGGTTGTTGAAGAGTTGGATGGGGTTGTTGAAGAGTTGATGGGGTTGTTGGTGAAGAGTTTGATGGGGTTGTTGGTGAAGTCGTGGATGGGGTTGTTGAAGAGTTGGATGGGTTGTTGGTGAAGAGTTGATGGGGTTGTTGGTGAAGAGTTTGATGGGTTGTTGAAGAGTTGGATGGGTTGTTGAAGAGTTGGATGGGGTTGTTGGTGAAGAGTTGGATGGGGTTGTTGGTGAAGAGTTGGATGGGGTTGTTGAAGAGTTGGATGGGGTTGGTGAAGAGTTTGATGGGGTTGTTGGTGAAGTCGTGGATGGGGTTGTTGAAGAATTGTATGGGGTTGTTGAAGAGTTGGATGGGGTTGTTGGTGAAGAGTTTGATGGGGTTGTTGGTGAAGACGTGGGTGGGGTTGTTGGTGAAGTTATTGATACAGTTATTGATGGAGTTGCTGCTCCAGATTTTGGGTACACCTGCACAGAGAATTGGTTTGATCATTGTTAGAAGTCAGTGAACTCACAGAATACCCAGATGTCATTAATAAAAAAAAAAGGTAAACATGAAGCCCCACATGTATCTGTTAGTTTGACCCGTCAGTTAGTGCTACTGAAGGTTCTGGAGTGTTTCAAGGTCGGCTGACCTCCTTGTAGAGGTCACCGTTGTGTCTGGAATTTTATTAGATGGGGCTCCACTTTGCCAAGATCCTAAAGAAGATCTGATTTTTCCTCCTAGGACAAACCAACTACAATGTCTGATAAGAACCTGAGAAGTTTAAAGCTTCTGTTTTGCTTTCTTCTGATATCATTCGGTAATAACACTGATCTAGGTGTTAATTATTCAAAACAGAGATAAAGACTCGACTGATCCGCAGGAATATTTGACTCAGTGAGGAAGTAAGAAATGTTTTGATTGTTTGCTTTGAAGATGATAAATATTAATAAAATAAAAATTATAGGAGTCAGACATAAGACAACTGTCCTGTCTGGACCTGAAGCACTTCTTGCTGTCAGGTTTTCAGGTAAAAATCAGCAGATCAGGCTGTATGAAGGTCAGTCTGAAACTCACCTGGCTGAGTTTTGAAACTCACCTGGCTGAGTTTTGAAACTCACCTGGCTGAGTTCTGAAACTCACCTGGCTGAGCTCTGAAACTCACCTGGCTGAGCTCTGAAACTCACCTGGCTGAGCTCTGAAACTCACCTGGCTGAGCTCTGAAACTCACCTGGCTGAGTTCTGAAACTCACCTGGCTGAGCTCTGAAACTCACCTGGCTGAGCTCTGAAACTCACCTGGCTGAGCTCTGAAACTCACCTGGCTGAGTTCTGAAACTCACCTGGCTGAGCTCTGAAACTCACCTGGCTGAGTTCTGAAACTCACCTGGCTGAGTTCTGAAACTCACCTGGCTGAGTTCTGAAACATTGTTGAAGCCATCCGCTGAAATGACAAATGGCTGAGGACCAACCAATAACAGCCTTTCTAGTGATTGGGAACATTATGTCAGAGTTCTGCTCTGAGGGGAGTTCCTCAAGGCTCTGTTCTTGGGTCCACTCTTGTCAACGTCTGCTCCCACATATATTACAAGAATTTTGCCATGGAGAATGCAGTGAAAAGGTATTTACCCCCTTACACATCGGATCTGTTATTGTGATGAAATATTTCACATTGGCAAACAAAGATTATCTGATTACAAAAAATATGAATTTTAAATGATGAATTTATCATTAAGTAAAAGAAAATGCATCCAAACAAGTGGAAACTCCCTGGCTAAGAAGCAAAAGCGTCTCCATTGATTAGTATGGTGAACAGATACCTGCAGAAGCAGACAGCAGAGGACCAGAGTCGACATCTTCATGGTGCAAAAACCCGGAGAAGTTCACCTGAAAGCTTCGGTGGAACCTGAACTGAGGAGGAGAGAGGAACCTCTGTTTTTATACGATGTGATCTCAGAGGGAGGAGAGTAGATGTTTGAGGACCTGAATGTGGAAGCAGGAAGTTGTTTGAAACAGAGCCTCCACCTCTGCATGAGTTCAGGAGATTATTGACCGATCAAACCGTTCAACAGAAACACGTTCATCTTGAGTTTCTTCATAAAACTCAGTCAACAGCACATTTTTATCAGTTTATAGTTTCTGAAAATATTCGCCCCTCCTTGTGTTATTGAGAAATAGTTTAATTTTTATCCGGTGCTGATCCGGCATGATGTTTGCATGAGGCGCCTGAAGGTGAAAGAGGTGATTCATTCCTTCAGGTGGATCATTGACCACCTGGAAAACTGTAGACCAGGAACTTCCTCAAAGCGTGAATCAGCTGCTGGGTCTAACATACAACCAGGTAATAAATATGGTCCACAGTTTCATGGCTCATAACGTGCACCCTGTTAATATTAGCAAACACACACAGAACAAATGTCCGCTTCTGTAGAATATGGGCCGGTGCTGAGGTTCAGCTGGAGGGAAGATTCAGTGCAAACACTTCCAGAACCAGAAAACCACCAGAACCGCGATTATCACTGATTATTATTATCAGTTGATCCCTTTTGAATGAAGGTCAGAGACCCCATGATTGATGCGCTGGTTCTGAATCACAGCTTGGTGGTTCTGGTGTCATCTGGTACCACCAGAACCACCAGAATAAACTCAGAGATTAATGTTCTGTTCAACATCTGTTCAGAGTCTCCAGGAAGTCACTCCTCAGTTTCATAAACATTGTTATTATTCTTCATGAAACCCAGGATGAGGTTCCGTGTCCTGGTCCTTCCCACTGTCGCCACATGCTTGCTCATGTCCAGCTGTTGCTGTGTTTCCCTTCCTAATTGGAATATTATGCTAACAGGAGTGAATTTGACTGATAAGAGAAGGAAACTGGGCTGGAGATTCAACTTCCTGTCAGTGTTGTAGCTCTGCCAGCAGGGGGTGACAGTGTTCTCGCTCACCTGTCCAGGTGTGGCCCCGCCCCTGCCTGACAGGGCGGGGTCTGTGTTTACCTGGCCGCTGACTCCTGGTGGGCCTCAGCAGGTCCTGCTGCTTCCTGCTGACACATCAGTTAAATGTTTGCTCAGATTTTCACAAACGCTGCTCAATTCTTCAATATTTAACTTCACAGAAGAAGAAAAATTCCCATTTTACAGAAAACAGAACTGTTCCTGGAGCAGGTCAAAGGTCAAGTAAATTCACTGACAGAAAACTGGTGTTAGAAATAACTTATAATTTACCAACACATTCAGAGATTAATACATTCAACAAATAATACAAGAACCAAGCACAGAATAAATGTGATATTTACTGATAAAATGATGCAACATGAGAAATATGGAGAGATTTACATTTACTGCTAATCTGATCTGGAGCTCAGATGGAAAAAATCATTATGATCTTTAATTGTGTTTCAATTACAAAAACGATATAATAAATGTAATGATTTATGAATGATTTAGTGCAGAACAAATGTTTATTTTGAAACTGTGACTTATTAATGAATGAATATGATGGTGTATGAAGTTCCACTTATTTGTTTTTTATGCTTTAATGAAAGACTGACAAACCCAAATGATTGTTATTCTGTGACTGTGCAGCTCAGCCAGCAGGGGTCGCTGTTCCCTATAGCTGAAGGTCAGCTGATTAATCAAACCATTTAATTAAGAACCAGGAATGATGTGATGATGATGTGCAGGACAGGAGTAGTTCATGTTCTGATTGTTGTTGTGTTCAGGTGCTGTAGGAACTTAGTGTTTCTCATTAATCTTTGCCACATTTAGGTACAGAATCAACAACAGGCAAAATTTTTATTTTTAAAATTTTATTTATTCTACTTTTACCTTAAAACATTGTATCCATGTCATAAATATAGATTTCACACATTACAGAAAACATTTTCTATGAGTGATCAGCTTAAATTCACAAATTTACTGAGAATTTATAGATAACAGACTTAAAACTCAACACTAACCGCCACCATGTGACTCGTTTAACGAGTCGAAGCTTCATGTGGTTTTAGTCAAAGGAAACTGCAGAATAAAACAACAGTAGGTGATGGAGACGACTGGAGGAGCTCCACCTGCTGCTGCCGCTGCTGCATACCTGAGACCTCAGGTGGACAGAAGCTCTGACCTACTGCTGATTAACCTGAATCTGTCCTAAACCCAGGGCTGGGCAATAAATCAATAACCTCATATACCGCGATACACACGTCATCAATATCAATATATGTAACATCATTCAATAATTTCACAGAAATCTGCATGGCATTCTGGGAGATGTAGGCAGAGGATAGCGCTTAGCCTTTCACAGCTAGCTCAGCTAGGCTGGTGGGATCAACTGATTCACTCGCTCTTTGGTTGCCCAGCAACAACCTGTTGAGTAACTTGCGCAGCAGCAGTTTCAGGTTTTGTTACCGTTCCTCATAACTGCTGAAAAGGTAAAAACCAATGGCGTCAAGTGAAAACCGGATAAATGGCAATATTTTAGATATGTCTTTAAAAATCCATAATTGTTGATACTGTGAAATGCTTCTATCGTGATACATTTTTCAGCTTATCGTCCAGCCCTGCCTAAACAATCAGCCTAGCAGCTCCAGCTGAGCTGGACCATGATGGAGCAGAGCAGCAGCCCAAAGGAGGAGAAGCTGCTGATTCCACCTGCTGAGTTTCCCTTCTGTGGTTGGGTTGTGGTGCTGCTGCTCCCACTGTTCCCACTGCTCCCACTGCTCCCACTGCTGGTGCTGTTGGGGCCGGTGGAGTTGGTGCTGACGGTGGGCTTGCCTTTGCCGTTGTTGCTGCTGGTGCTGTTATCTTGGCCAGTGACAGCGGGGTTGGTGGTGGTCCAGGCTGAGGTGGTGTTTCCTGTCACCGCTGCAGCTGAAGGACTTGTTCCCTGATGGAGGACAGAGACAGTCAGGACGCCATTTTGACCTGAATTCAGCGGAGACGCACTCGGCGTGTCCCTGAGAAGACATTTGACCCAAACGCAGGCTTAAAAGTGGACATGTTCCCTGATGTTCCCCCTCATGTTCCCTGATGTCCCAGCAGCAACAATCGATGGCTCTGATTGGCTACAGGATGGAAACCTTGATGATCTGAAGCTCAGGTGATTTTCTGCTCGTCATGTCGGGTTTAATTTTACCCAAGTTTCCTTTTTCTAATTAAAGAAATAATTTAAAGCTGAATCATTTTAGAAACAATCTTTTTGTGAGTGTAAAACCAAACAACCAGTTTTAAAAGGAGCCCTGTTGCAGCCTGCAGGTTCAGTGTGAGATGCTGCAGCAGAGAATGTGTTTGTGCTGCAGGTGGGATCAGTGTCTGTGTTTGTGCTGCAGGTGGGATCAGTGTCTGTGTTTGTGCTGCAGGTGGGATCAGTGTCTGTGTTTGTGCTGCAGGTGGGATCAGTGTCTGTGTTTGTGCTGCAGGTGGGATCAGTGTCTATGTTTGTGCTGCAGGTGGGATCAGTGTCTGTGTTTGTGCTGCAGGTGGGATCAGTGTCTATGTTTGTGCTGCAGGTGGGATCAGTGTCTGTGTTTGTGCTGCAGGTGGGATCAGTGTCTATGTTTGTGCTGCAGGTGGGATCAGTGTCTGTGTTTGTGCTGCAGGTGGGATCAGTGTCTGTGTTTGTGCTGCAGGTGGGATCAGTGTCTGTGTTTGTGCTGCAGGTGGGATCCGTGTCGGTGTTTTACCTGCACTGAGCTCGTCCAGCAGATGCTGGCCCCCAGCAGGGCCAGAGGCAGCAGCTCCCACATCTTCATGCTGACCGTCGATGCTAACGCTCTGTCTTCCTGCCCAACGCGCAACAAATGGGGCAAATTTTCCAGACGGGAGTCTTTTATGGCGCGACGTTCACCTGATGCCTGTTTCCATTCAGGGAGGTCTCAGTCTCCTCCCGCCGAATGCAAAACGTCCCGCAGGGCCGGATGAAATCCAGAATAGCGGGAGCCGCCGCCTCCTCTTAGGGAAACATTTTATTGGAAAATAAAGATGTGCAGCACAACGACAGACCCAGAAACCAGCGGGCAGTTTTACTCCTGGCTGAAGACATGGGTTTAGTTTGAAATGCAATTATAAAGTCAGAATATCACAGAAATTAATTATTTATGAGAACTTTTATTCAAAAACTTAAGAATTAAAAAGAGAAAAGCTGAGCATAGTTTGGTATCAGTTTTACAAATCAGGAAATTCCATCTGCAAGAAAGTGCAAACAGTGAAAGAAATATTTACAGTAACATTTATTTTACATGTAAGGAAAATATAAAAAACAAGGAAATGTTTCATCTTCTGTCTCTCTGCTACTTTCAGGGTTTATTATAAATCAATCAATCAGAAATAATTTATCTCCAAAAGATTTTAAATTCAACATTAGATGAATAAACAGTTTTATGGTTTTTAATGTTTCCTCAGGTTCTGCAGCTCTGAGTTCAGGCTGAACGGAGGAACTGCTGATCAAACCGATTTAATCAGGAAATCTGAATCTGGAAAGATCTGATTTTAAAGTTTGATCATTTAGCCGAGCAGCTGAATGATGTGAGACTGTAAATATTTTATACCCAGAAAATAAGTCCTGTCTGGTTAATGTGGACCAGGTTTGATGTTTCTGGATTAGACAGATTTTATGAGTGAACCTTTAATAATCTGGGTTTCCTTCGTATGAACGGCTGTTGGGTTGTGGATATTGCTCATGTTTTTCCAGGTGGTTTAATCCTGCCTGTCCTCTGCACACAGCTGGATTTGCATGTGTTGTTCTTTAAATAAAAGCTGTTTTCCTTTTAAAATCAGGATGTAAATCAGTATCAGGGTTTAGTTTCCATCAGCTGCAGCGGAGCGGAGCGCAGCGGCCGGTTGGACTTTCAGTTCAGGAAAAACACGAGCAGAACCCGTTAATGTTTTATTGCTCATAAAAACAGAAGTTCAGATCATTTCTGATTGTTTATATTGGATAGAGGAGGAGAGCTCAGCGCCTGCAGCACCTCACCGCTGAGCCCAGAGGTTCAGGTGTGAGCGGCGCGCTGCAGCAGCATGCAGGCCGCAGACAACAGCAGCAGCTGCAGCCTGCGGCCTGCAGACACGCAGCCCGACCCCGCTGTGGGGGGGGCAGAGGTCAGGGGCGTCGCACCGCCGCCAGGGGCGCTCTGGCTGGGAGCCGCTGGGGTTTGGGTCATCGCTGAAGGCTGGACGTCTGCCTGGGGGGTGGCGGTGTTGGCGGGCTGGGTGGAGGAGTTGGTGGGGCCACCGGCACCAGGGGGGCTCTGGCTGGGAGCCGCTGGGGTCTGGGAAGTTGCAGATGGCTGGACGTCCGTCTGGGGGGTGGTGGTGTTAGAGGGCCGGGTGGAGGAGGTGGGTGAGGTGCTGGTGGGGGAGGAGCTCTGGGTGGGAGCCACTGGGGTTTGGGTTGTAGCTGAAGGCTGGACGTCCGTCTTGGGGGTGGCGGTGTTGGAGGGGGTGCCGCTGCTGAGCTGCAGCGTGGCAGGTGCAGCCTGGAGGGTCGTATCAGTCCCTGTGGTGTCAGAGGTCAGGGTGGTCGCCAGGACAACGGTGGAGGAGATGGAGACCTGAGCCTAAAGAGGGAGAAGAGGCAGGGTGAGAACCAACCTGGAACACCTGGAACTCCTGGAACACCTGGAACACCTGGAACTCCTGGAACTCCTGGAACTCCTGGAACACCTGGAGCTCCTGGAACTCCTGGAACACTGCAGCTCAGAGATCAAAGATCTGACAACTAAAATAATCAGGAACAAACTTCCAGAAAACAGACAAAACAATATTTAGTTTGAAGATAAATATTTAGTCTCTTAATTAACCATTTTAGTTGGTAATTAATAATAAAATCAACTGAATTGGTCAAATGTTTTTCTCGTCTCATAATCTGGTTCTGTGTCACATTTTTGCTGAAATGTTCTAAACCAGGGAGTCAACATCCGGTCCTGGTGGGTCGATGTCCTGCAGCCTGTAGCTGAGCCTCTGCTGCAGCTGAACAGTAATTAGGTCATTGAGGCTCTGGAGAACCAGGAGCAGGAGATTAAACCATTTCATTCCTGAGTTTTGTACCTGAAGCACATCGAAAAACTGCAGGACAGCTTGAGGTCTGGAGTTTGATACCCTGGACTAAACAAATAAACTTGACTTGATTTGGATCAGAACCAGAGAACAAACAGAGCTTCCTGTCTGAGCCTCCAGGCCAGAATCTGTGTGTGTGTGTGTGTGTGTGTGTGTGCGTGCGTGCGTGCGTGTGTGTGTGTGTGCGTGTGTGTGCGCGCGTGTGTGTGGGTGTGTGTCTGTGTGTGTGTGTGTCTGTGTGTGTGTGCGTGTGTGTGTGTGTGTCTGTGTGTGTGTCTGTGTGTGCGTGCGTGTGTGTGTGTGTCTGTGTGTGTGTGTCTGTGTGTGTGTGTCTGTGTGTGTGTGTGTGTGTGTCTGTGTGTGTCTGTGTGTGTGTCTGTGTGTGTGTGTGTGTGTGTGTCTGTGTGTGTGTGTGTCTATGTGTGTGTCTGTGTGTGCGCGTGTGTGTGTGCGTGCGTGTCTGTGTGTGTGTCTATGTGTGTGTGTGTGTGTGTGTCTGTGTGTGCGCGTGTGTGTGTGCGTGCGTGTCTGTGTGTGTGTGTCTATGTGTGTGTGTGTCTGTGTGTGTGTCTGTGTGTGCGTGCGTGTGTGTGTGTGCGCGCGTGTGTGTGTGTGTCTGTGTGTCTGTGTATGTGTGTGTGTCTGTGTGTGTTTGTGTGTGTGTGTGTGTGTGGGGTGTGTGTGTGTGTGTGTGTGTGGGTGTGTGTGTGTGTGTGTGTGTGTGTGTGTGTGTGTGTGTGTGTGTGTGTGTGTGTGTGTGTGTGTGTGTGTATGCAAAGCAGAAGCATCAGTTGTTCCATGAGCCATGAACACATTAAGGAACTTTGCATGAGGCTGCGGTCGTTGATCTGCGTTTCCTGCAGACGTCATCCTGTCTGCTTCAATCTCAGCTTCGTGTTTTTTCCTCCTGCTGCCCTGCAGGAGCGTCTCCGGCCTGATCTCCGGCCCCCGTGTTGGGCCCCCCGTGTTGGGCCCTCCATGTTGGGCACCAATTTGTCAGCAGTCAAAATGTAGCAAGTAGCACAAATAAATCACCATAGGACTCGCTGCTGTCGGAATTATTCTAACTCGTCTGTTTTACAGTGCAGGCTCTATGTCTCATGATGTGTGTGTGGTTTTATACACTGCAAAAACAAAATCATCTTTGGTCTAGCTTCTAGTGCCAACATTTCAGTTAACTTGAAATAAGTCGGAGCTAATTTATAAGTAACTTCTTGGCGAGATATAGCAGCTTGTTCAGTTCCTTAATATTTCATTTTTCCTTAACTTGGATGAATAAAAACGTTCTTCATCACGCTGAGGTCAGACTGATCTGACGTTTCCCAGCCGATCAAAACACATCCAGAATAAAACCATTTCCCTCCTCCACCTGCAGGTGTCAGGCTTTTTTCTGCTCAACCAGAACCTGAACCTGAACATGACCTCTGACCCTGAACTGTCTCCCTCTGGCCTGAAGCTCAGTTTCAATCTTCATGAATGTACCAGTTATTCCAGTAAAACTGAGGCAAACCGTCGTTTTCCCATGATGCCTCAGTGCAACGGCATCATGGCTCCATTTCATCTAAATAATTTTACCAGAACCAGAACCAGCTGCAGCTTCCTTCTCTGATCTGATCGGGTTTATTTCCTGGCTGAAGCAGAACCTTCCAGCAGGTGGTTCACTGGTTCTACTGGTTCTGATTACTGGTTCCGCCTGATTGGATCTGGGATCTGGACCCAACCCGTCCATAACTTTATTGTTTGTAACTAAATGTTTAATTTGAAGTCAAATATCTGCTTGTTAACTAAATATTATGTTTAAAGTGTTTATAGCTAAATTGTTGTTGTGACATTTTTAATAAGATGGTTAAAATCTGATTCTGAAAAATTAACTTTTGTTGTTTCTCTTATGAAAAACTGAATAACTAAAATTGTTGCTGTTCATTTTTTGCAGTGTAGCTTCATAAACTGTTTCTATCTGACCTGCAGGGAGTCACGTTCTGGTGACGGTCCAGTTAAAGTCCAGGCTACGCCCAGCAGAACCGGGCTCTGGGCAGGCTAACTGACCCGGACACGGCTGACCCATCAGAACCTGAAACCATAAAACCCGGAGCAGCTGCAGCCGGCGCTGCATGGAAATCTGCTTTTCTCTGCATTTGAATGTCGCCATGTTTATAAGCTGCTGAACCAAATGCTGCGTCTGTTCTGGTTCCTGCGGGCCGGCCCGTTCTGGTTCCTTACCTGAGTGCAGCTCAGGAACATGACGACCAGAACCAGCACCTGGGATCTCTCCATCCTGCCCGGTTCGTCCGTGTGTCTGTCCCCTCCTCTCGGTCCGGCTCAGATTTTATACCTGAGCAGCTGATAACAGCTGATAACAACTTCTGCTCTCACAGACTCACTTCCTGCAGGAGAAATTACCCAGAACCTGGTTCTGTTCATGAAACAGAACCTCGCACTTCACTGACCCGATTCAGACTGAAGGCTGCTGCAGCCTTCAGTCTTCTAGAGACGCTTTAAATACAGACTGACATGAATAAAAACAGGCAGAAAATCATAGAAATCAGCCAGAAATGAAACATTTTCCTGATTGATGTTTCGGTTTACAGCTTCAATTACAACTAAAAAATTGATTGATCGCATTGATTATTGTAACAGCGTCTTCACAGGCCTGACCAACAAATCAAACAGCTGCAGCTGATCCAGAAGCTGCTGATCCAGAAGCTGCTGATCCAGAAGCTGCTGATCCAGAAGCTGCTGATCCAGAAGCTGCTGCTCCTGTTCTCACTAGAACCAGGAAGATAGAGACATAACACCAGTTTTAAAGTCCCTCCACTGGCTCCCTGTAGCTCAAAGAATAGATTTTAAAATACTGTTGTTAGTTTATAAATCACTGAACGGTTTAGCACCACAATACATCAAAGATCTGCTGTTGTTGTATCAACCTTCCAGACTCTCAGGTTCTGGTTCTGGTTCTGCTCTGCATCCAGAACCAGAACCAAGAGAGGAGAAGCAGCTTTCAGCATCTATGCACCAAACATCTGGAACAAACTTCCAGAAAACTGTAAAACAGCAGAAACCCTGACTTCCTTTAAATCTCAACTAAAAACCAGCTGATTAGTTTTATTAGAAATGTAATATGTAACAATGTGTTGTTTATTATATGACTTTGTGTTTATGATGTAAAGCACTTTGAAATGCCTTGCTGCTGAAATGTGCTATACTAATAAAACTTGATTGATTGATTGATTGATTGTGGATCAGAAATGTGATGTTTTGGTTTATGGATCAGAAATGGTTCCTGTTCTGTTCAGTTTTCCTCTCAGTTCTTGTTTCCACTCTGAACTCATTGTTTTTCTCTTTAAATGTCAAAAAGTTAAAAAAAATAAAACATTCTGCTTTGAAACATTCGTTTTTGTTTCCTTGAAGAATTAATTATTTGTTCTTGAAAGAGAATTAAAAATTGATGAGAAATTTTCGACCACTTGTGTTTTTCTATTGCATATTTTTCACTATAAAACATTTATGTTTCAAAAAGCCAACAGGAAAATGTTCCACAAGGAAAAAAACAACTTTTATATATTTGAATATATTTTCTTTGTTTTTATTCAAGACTTTTAAAGTCAAAAGAAAAAGAAGATTTGATCAAACAGCAAACTGTCTTTCCTCCACCAAACTTTCTCTCCCAGGCTGAGAGAAAGTTTATCTGGGGAACAATTTCATCTCCTTAAAAAGCAAACAGCTTCCAGCCTGCTGCCCCTGCTGGGTTTAGTTCCAGGCCGGAGCTCCAGGTCAGGCGTGCGGGCCTCACCTAAAGGTCAGAGGTCGCAGAAACAGAAAGGTTGGCTATTCTGCTCTGGGAGACAAGCTGCTCTTTGTGGCGTTTATCAGCTGCAGCGTGTTTCCTGCTGCGGCACAGATAACGCTGCAGGGAGCCCAGTCTGCCCTGCAGCACTGGTTTCACTGGTTTAGTTGCCATGGTAACACTAAACAGAGCAGAGAGGAAGCAGCAGCCATTTTTATTTCATCTGTTTATCGGTTTCTTCTGTGTTTAGATGCTGGTCCTTCCTGTTTGTTTTCTGTTTAATCCTCTTTAATCTCAGCTGAACTTCCTGCTGAGCCGCCGCAGCGTTTCCTCATCGCAGGCCTGACATTTGCTTTATGACACTTTCTTGTTGTTTATGGGATGTTTATCTCATTTCATCAGAACTGATCTGAGCTTTAGATTCATGTTGTGAATCATTTTCAACAGAAACCATCCAATTATATAGAATCCATTTCGTAGCAAACACATAATTTTTTTATATAAATTTTGAAAAATTGCCAGTGGGAACTAAATTGTTCAGTGCAGTTCATAACATGAACTGTAATAAATTAATTACATTTTAATAAAAGCAAGACTTTTAATTCAGAAATCCTATTTATAGTCATATGAGCTCAACAAGAAAGATTTTTATCATTTTTTTCAGATTGGAATAAAGTTCAGCTTCTTTATAAATTGACTCTATCTTAGCATTAGCAACATGTTTAGCGTTGAGATGCTATTTTAGCCTAGCATAGCTGATAGGCTAACCGCTTTTAGCACAGTTTGAAGACAACAGCAGTCTTTTCCAGCGTCCAATCAGATTGCCTAGATGCAGATATGAAACCCAGTGAGACCAGTGGGACCAGTGAGACCAGTGGAACCAGTGGGACCAGTGAGACCAGTGGAACCAGTGAGACCAGTGAGACCAGTGGGACCAGTGGGACCAGTGAGACCAGTGAGACCAGTGGGACCAGTCAGACCAGTGAGACCAGTGGGACCAGTGAGACCAGTGAGACCAGTGGGACCAGTCAGACCAGTGAGACCAGTGGGACCAGTGAGACCAGTGGGACCAGTGAGACCAGTGGGACCACTGGTCTCACTGGGCTCACCAGTGAGACCAGTGAGACCAGTGAGACCAGTGGAACCAGTGAGACCAGTGAGACCAGTGGAACCAGTGGAACCAGTCACGCACAGCGCTGACGTCACATCTCCATGAGCGAAATGCAGCTTTTTCTCTTCCGCTTTGAGTTACCATCACAACTAGAAAAGACAAAGTCGTATTTCAGACGTAAACTCTATGCACTTTGTTGTCTTCTTAACATGTGAGCTTTTAAGTTTTTATGGATTTCCAAATTAGGAAGATGGCGGCTACCAGCTAAAGCTAACGCTGCACAGCAAAGTTTCCAGCTTTCACTTCACTCCGGATCAGTAAATAAATAAATAGCATATTTAGCACAAAACAAATGTCCAAGAATGTTGCCTACTGGCATGAGCTCAAGCTAATGTTAGCCACAATAAGCTAAAGCTAATGTTAGCCACAAAGTTGAAAGAAAGTAAAACTCACCTTCGTATCTGTGAATGTATGACGAGGCGAACATCTTAAATCTTTTCTCCAGATTGTTGTTGGAGCTTCTGATCCATATTCATCATTAATGTTTCTTTGGACAAACCCTGCAAAGACCCAGTGCCATTTTCAACAGACCGGAAACGACGAGCCGCTTTTTCCTGAACGGGAAAACTGCCGAGCAAAGAGTGTGCGACAGATTTACAGTCGTACCAGAAACACACTAATACAAAGGTTCCAGGTTGGCCATGAAAAATTTAACTGATTGTGTTCATTTTAACGTGTTAAAGTTTATGTAATTAATTTAATGAATTCTTCCTGGTGCTAACAGAAAGATTTTCTATGAGGAAATCCCAACAAGCATGTGGCGACAGTGTGCAGGAACAACTCCTTTGTATTCACTTGGGTCTGTATTCTGTTGACCTGCCTCTTCCTGAAACCTTGTCATAATCTCAACTTCTGCATTTGGCCCGGAACAGTTTGGTGTGGCTTGTTGGAGTCCACTTTATAAATTCTGTATGTCTGACTGAATCATTTTAATTTTAAAAGAAACAAATGTAAGATGATTTATTTTTACTTTTCATGTAATAGGTTTCTATAGAAGATCAGTTGTTTACTAAAGATGTTAAGGAGTTGTACTGCGCCTTTAAGAGGAGTCACTATGTTGTTTTCTGGCTGGCCCCTCCCCCGGAGGTTCTGGGGAATTTTGTTTTGTTTTGGGTTCTGGCAAGATGGTTGAATAAAAGTCTGGACCGCTACGCTATTCCCGCTCATTGTCCTACTTTTTCTCCACCCACGACCTCTCAGTTTCTGGTAACACAGATTTATCTAACATTACAGTGTTACACAAATAAAACAGTAAAACATAACAAACAACATAAACCAGCTGCAGGAGATTTACTCCAAGTGAAGAGATTTTATAATTTAAATGTTTTTTAACCAGATAAATTAATAAAACCAACCAAATGCATATAAATATTGCTTTGAGAAATCTAATAATTAAAAGAGTTAAAAATCCTTGTGAATCTACACAGTAAATGGTGTAGATGTAAATGTGACTGATGTCTTACGTTTGATCAAATTTATGCTGTCGTGACTCAGATGTCCCTCATATATCCTTGGAAACCGGAGCTCATGCAAACGCAGCTGATATTTACATGCTGGGTGGAAACTGTGAGGCGCTTCCTGATCCACCGTGATGCTGGATAAGATCCACCAACATCCTCCATCTCTTCTTTCATCTCTTCTTTCATCTCTTCTTTCATCTCTTCTTTCAATGCTACACATTGAGTATTTAGTTTACTGACTACATATTTTTGCTCCAAACTAAACATTTAGTTTGGAGCTAAATATTTAGCTCTGATTTAAATATTAAAAACAATTTGAAACTGTGACATTTAGAAATGAATAAACAAGGTGAAAATGTTCCTTTGAAAAATTTACCCATGTTTTTCTTTTATGATAAATTTTTGCAGGATACTAAAAAAGGCATCCCATAATTTGATTCAAAAATAAATTATTCTAGTTAATTATAAACTTTCTAATCAGCAGGTTTATGGTCTCATCTTCACACAGAAAAATAAAGAGATTAAAATCTGGACTCTGACGCCCTCTGGTGGACAGAGTCCAGCATTCAGCTTCCGGTAGGTTGAATGTGAGTCCAGAGGAATTCATTTATTATGCTGAGATCAGACTAACCTGTTTCTCCACCTGGCTTGGTGACGTCATCCCCAGTGAGCTGGCTGTAATGACCAGGCTCCACCGGCGGGGGGCAGTATATGAATTTGAGGCTCCCCGCCAGCAGCCGGAAGTGACGCAACGAGCCCGCGGTGAGCAGAGCGGAGGATCGGTGGGTTTAAATGAGCAGAGGAGCGTCTGGTATCAAACTCCAGCCGCCCAGAGGTTAATCGGCCCCGCGGTCACTTCCTGCCCCGGCCTGATGGCGGCGCCGCCCCCGCAGCAGCAGCAGCCTCCGCCCGGGGCGCTGCGGGAGATCTCCCCGGTGTTCCTCTGCAGGATCGGCCAGGAGACCGTGCAGGACATCGTCACGCGCACCATGGAGATCTTCCAGATCACGCGCGCCACGCAGGTCAGAAGCCGCAGGTGTGTCGTGATGGACCGGGCGGGATTACCGGGGTTCTGGAGAACCTGAAACCCGACCTGAGCCCGTTTCAGGTCCGGGAGGTTCGGAGGAACCTCGGTGATCCAGAGGAGATTCCTCCGAACCTGATCCAGATTCAGAAATGAAACTAAAGCAGAAAAATGCAAAAAAGAAGTTTGCGTTTTTGATTGTTTATTATACTTTTTCCGGGTCGGAACCGGTGAACGGGTCGGAACCAGGGGCGTACACAGGCATTTTGGTGTCGGGGGCTGGAAGGGCACCTTGTGGTTTCTGTTTATTTTTAGTTTATTTGAAGTAATTTGGTCTTTGATTTTTCAGTTAAAAATAAAAACAGACTTTCCAGCTTAAATGGAAAAAAAATGTTCCTGACTGGTCCAGCTCCGGTTCTGGTTCTGACATCTGCCTGTGTGTGACCCAGCTCCCGAACGGAGTGACCCAGAGCCACGCCGTGTACCAGGACCGGTTCGGGAAGCTGCAGGAACACCTGCGGCAGCTCGCCCTGCTCTTCAGGAAGCTGCGGCTGCTGTACGAGCGCTGCGTGGAGATGACCTCTGACCTCCAGGAGGCGCCGACAGAGGTGAGGGCCGAGCCGGACCCGGGTTCTAACAGCGGTATCTATTAGGATCCGATCCGATCCGTGCGGTTGTGTGTGTTCAGCTCGTCCCGTACGCCGGAGAGGAGCTGGTTCCGGTCCGATCGGAGCCCTGCAGCCCGGCCGTCGTCCAGGAGCGCCAGGAGGTTCTGGAGGTGAGAAGCCCAGTTACCTGCTGTTCACGGTTCTGATCCTCTGAGTTCTGGACGGGTTCTGGTTCTGTTCATGTTAGCGGCCCAACAAACGATGCTGGACGATGAAATGCCCAGAAATGATTGTGATCAATGATAATAATGTCAGTTTGGAACCATTTCCAACAAACATAAAATATTTTAATATAATAATGAATTATTATTATTATTTATAACGGTGGCATAATAATGCAAGACCAAGAAAACTTTTAATTTCTAAAGACAATGTGACACTGGAGCCAGAAAACATTTCAAAGAAAAACCGATTCTGAAGTTTCTGTAACCAAAATGATATTTAAAAATATAATAATCATAATTATAGTAATCATTCTGCGCAGTCTGCAGTTCAGTTCAATTGTTTGCAGTGTTTGTCAAAGCGGCGGCTTTTCAATGATATTGATTGATTGATCAATATCATTGATTGATAAAGTCCAGGTCGGTGATGATGCAGGTCCCTCCAGACGCCTCCAGGGGGCAGCACTGCCTCGGCAGCAGACCTTCAACTGATTCAGAGAACAGATGCAGGTTATTGATTATCAATCTAAAGGTGATTGATGTTATTGATCGGTTGTCGGCGCCGAACTGGATGAAGTTTGGCTTTTTCTCCGTCGTTCCTTCTGCTTTGCTTTCGTCGCATCAGGAGTTTTTGCTGCTGCTCAACTTCAGGACTTGGTTCAGTTTTTATATTTCTGAGCAGAACCGCATAAAGAACGTTCTGCATACCACTCCGTTTCTCTTTCCCATTCCGTTATGGCCGCCATCTTTGATTCTGCATCAACTGGTTCCTCTCCTTGATAACCAGCGGCGCCCCCTGCTGGACGGGGCCGAGCCACTGAAACGGTTCTGAGCGAACGCAGTTTACAGATTGGACCGAATTTTAACCGAATAAAGAATCAAAGAACAATTTATCATCAGTCGATTCATTGTTTTTATGTTTGTAATTTTGTATGTTTTTATCAACCTGGATACCCAAATAATAAAGAACGCGGCTCAGATGGTTCTGGTTCTGACCCAGATGTTCTGCTGCCCACAGAAAGTCCGTCAGAAGAACCAGGAGATGAAGTTTCTGATGGACCAGATGAGGAACCTGCTGTGGGACGTCAACGCCATGCTGACCCTCAGGAAGTGATGAAGATGCATGACCTCCTCCTCCTCTTCCTCAGGCAGCTAGTGACTCAGTTTGTTCAGAGCTGGCTGCACTTCCTGCTGGCGCCAGCAGGGGGCGCCGCTCTCCTGTCTGTTTCCTCACTGGGAGGCGTCTCTGTGTTTTTGTAAACTGACCTGCTTTTGTATGAAATAAACCTTTTTTAACATGTTGAGTGTTTGTTCCATAGTTCTGTTAATCCCAGCAGGATTCCCGTTAATCCCAGCAGGATTCCCGTTAATCCCAGCAGAATTCCCGTTAATCCCAGCAGGATTCCCGTTAATCCCAGCAGGATTCCCGTTAATCCCAGCAGGATTCCCGTTAATCCCAGCAGAATTCCCGTTAATCCCAGCAGGATTCCCGTTAATCCCAGCAGGATTCCCGTTAATCCCAGCAGAATTCCCGTTAATCCCAGCAGGATTCCCGTTAATCCCAGCAGGATTCCCGTTAATCCCAGCAGGATTCCCGTTAATCCCAGCAGGATTCCCGTTAATCCCAGCAGGATTCCCGTTAATCCCAGCAGGATTCCTGTTAATCCCAGCAGGATTCCCAGGACCTGCGCTGCTCGTCGTCCCGTGTTTGCTCCCACTCTGCAGCAAGTCGACGATTCGTTGAGTCCGATTCACCAAGTTGACTTCCGGCCCAGAACCCACTAAACCCGACCAGAACCCAGATTCATCAGCTGAATCAAGGTGCA
>NW_026562416.1:755000-812500 GCF_027474105.1 Poeciliopsis prolifica | reverse complement strand
ATGGATCAATACGCTAACTGAGCCGCTTCCTGTCGGCCCGGTCCGATAAACCCAGAGATAATTCAGTAAAATGTCCACATCCAAGAACCCGGCCTGGCAGACAGCGCTTCGTTTAAAAATTAAAATACAGGAAAAAATATTAGCAACTGAAAATCTCAACATCGTCATCAGGGAAATTCATTTCTGCACTAAATTGTCCATCATTTATCTTTGGTGTCAAATCATACATAATAGCACGCACATAATATTTAATCTATTTTTCTCATCACTCAAGATGGCCGCCATGGTTGTCAAAGAAAATTTATTTTTGAGCCAAAATAGACAATTAAATAAATGTTTTTGATATCAAATCATAAACGACAAATTTGGAACCATAGAAATCATTTATTTCCCTGATGGACATTTTTCAAAATGGCTGCCATTGTTGTAATGGAGAATAAATGTTTACAATGGAATCATCAGGAGTTATTAGCCACAGCAACAATCTTAGCTCTGCTAATGCTAAAACACAGGAAGAAATTAGCAGACGCTAACGCTAACGTCCGTCTCTCCTCTTTGACGTTTGGTTTGAGACTCACTAACAGCAAAATCCTCACTTTCTTGTTTGTTATTATTTTAAAGCGGTGTGATCAGGACGACCAAAGTGTAAAACATGATGGGACGTAAAGATCAACCAGGTCATAAAAACTGGCAACATTTTATGGAAATAATTGGCTAAAAGGCCAATAACAGCAGCCATCTTGAAAAACGGACTCCACAAATCTGACCTTTATGACGAAGAAATGTTTCCTATAAACCATGTAGGGACAGTCAACATGTGGGAGAGGAGACCAGAACGGAAACACAGTGATGGCAGCATCATGCTGTGGGATCAAGGAAGGAGGGAGAAAACTGACGAGCGGATTGGTTACCTGGAGCGACTCCAGGAAGCGGAAAGAGCCGAGGCGGCGGCCGCGAGGAACCAGGCAGAAGGTGGAGTTATGGAGCAACTCCTGGTAGTCGAACCTGCAACACAGGAGCAACATGGAGGAGCAACATGGAGGAGCAACATGGAGGAGCAACACGGAGGAGCAACATGGAGGAGCAACACGGAGGAGCAACACGGAGGAGCAACATGGAGGAGCAACATGGAGGAGCAACACGGAGGAGCAACATGGAGGAGCAACATGGAGGAGCAACACAGAGGAGCAACATGGAGGAGCAACACGGAGGAGCAACATGGAGGAGCAACATGGAGGAGCAACATGGAGGAGCAACACAGGAGCAACATGGAGGAGCAACACGGAGGAGCAACATGGAGGAGCAACATGGAGGAGCAACACGGAGGAGCAACATGGAGGAGCAACACGGAGGAGCAACATGGAGGAGCAACATGGAGGAGCAACACAGAGGAGCAACATGGAGGAGCAACATGGAGGAGCAAGCACGGAGGAGCAACATGGAGGAGCAACACGGAGGAGCAACATGGAGGAGCAACATGGAGGAGCAACATGGAGGAGCAACACGGAGGAGCAACACGGAGGAGCAACATGGAGGAGCAACACGGAGGAGCAACACGGAGGAGCAACATGGAGGAGCAACACGGAGGAGCAACATGGAGGAGCAACATGGAGGAGCAACACAGAGGAGCAACATGGAGGAGCAACACGGAGGAGCAACATGGAGGAGCAACATGGAGGAGCAACACGGAGGAGCAACATGGAGGAGCAACACGGAGGAGCAACATGGAGGAGCAACATGGAGGAGCAACACAGAGGAGCAACATGGAGGAGCAACATGGAGGAGCAACACGGAGGAGCAACATGGAGGAGCAACACGGAGGAGCAACATGGAGGAGCAACATGGAGGAGCAACACGGAGGAGCAACACGGAGGAGCAACATGGAGGAGCAACACGGAGGAGCAACACGGAGGAGCAACATGGAGGAGCAACACGGAGGAGCAACATGGAGGAGCAACATGGAGGAGCAACACGGAGGAGCAACACGGAGGAGCAACATGGAGGAGCAACACGGAGGAGCAACATGGAGGAGCAACATGGAGGAGCAACATGGAGGAGCAACAGAACATCTGAAAACTTTGATCCATCATTCTAGGAGCTGCTGCTCAGAGCGACGCTGGTAAAAACGTCAAAGGGTTAACAGAGGAGCCATGTTGGGATGACTTCCTGGAGGCGGAGCTTCGACCTGAGCAGGAGCTTCTTAAAGAGACAGAGGCCCAATTTCAAGGCGTTAAAGTAAGAAGTAAAATTTTTGAAATTTATTTTGTAAATATGTAACATTTTTATTATTGAATGTCAGCGAACCGAACTGGACCAGAATCTCACAGAACCAGGTTGAGGTGGTCACACTGAAGGATAATTTAGTTAAAAACAGCAGAAATTCATCTGAGATCCTGAAATGTGTCTGGGTCCAAATGGCAAGTTGCTCAATAAATCCGGTTCTGCAGCTGCCAGTCAGAGGAAGAAACCGGGTCAGAACCCAGACCACCTCCTCCTCCTCAGCGCCGCTCCGGCGTGCAGCTTGTTGTTTCTGGACGGCTGCATGGTGAACACAAATAACTGAACCGCAGCCCAGCCTGTCATTACAGGGCCACGGCCCGGCCCGGCCCGGCCCGGCACGTCAGCAGAACTTTCTTGGTTTCGTCTTGCATTAAACACAGATTGGTGCAATCTGAACATGACCCCGAGGCAGCTGATCCGCTAACACCGGTTCTCCTGCCTCCATCAGGTGAAGAGCAGATTTGTGTTTTTAATCAGGAGTTACATAAAATGTCTCAGATTTAATTCGGATTAAACCAAATTAAATACAACATCAGACTGGTTCCCCCGCACAGATTTAACTCATCTGCCATGAACCCATCCGACCTGCAGAACCTTTCCAGCAGAACCACTGGGCTCATCTGGGCTCTGCAGGGGATTTTATACCATTTCTAAAGTTTAAAATATCAGCAATAATCTGGATTATTTAATCTATGAAAGAAAAGATAGTTCATTTTTCAAAATCACATTTTCACCACTTTGCAGCGAAGATCCAAACTGGATATTTAGATCAGAGCAAAGGTTAGAGATTAAACGTTTAGCTTCAACCCAAATATTCAGTTTGAGGCGAGCTAGTTAGCTTCAAACTGAATATTTAGTCAGATAACTAAATATGTTGTCTGTAAACCAAATATCCGCCTTCTATTTAGCTTGTTAGCTAAACATTTACATCAAAACCAGCTCAGTTTTTAGCTAACATTTGCTGAACATTTAGTATGTGAACTAAATATTTTGAGCTCAGTATTTGGTTTGATAGCTAGATATTTAGCTAGCTATATTTCTAGTTTTCAACCTAAACATTTAGTTTTTTAATTTCACTAAATATTTAATTTGTTCATTCAATATTTCGCTTCACACTAAATGTTTGGTTTGAACCAGTTTGTGACCGAATGAGCAGTGAACGTTGAGCTGCTTCCTTTCTGACGTTTTCTGGCCGTTTTGTTTGATGCTACGTTTAGCAGCAGGAGCTCAGCTGGACACGACAGGAATCCGTGTCCCGTCGTCCTGCAGCCACCTGGACCCGCCCACTGGTTCTGATTGGACAATCAGACGCTACCGGGGGACCAATCAGAACCAGCCATGCAGCGCCACGTTAACACACAAATCACAGCATCATGGAGCAGCTTTACACATCCAGCACAACACCAGGGGTCGGACCGCTGAGGCCGACCAGAACCAGAACCCAACATATCTGGACCAGAACCAGCACCTGGACCCTTGTCTGTGTGCGTGTGTGTGTGTGTGTGTGCGTGTGTGTGTGTCTGTGTGTGCATGTGTGTGTGTGTGCGTGTGTGTGTGTGTGTGTGCGTGTGTGTGTGCGTGTGTGTGTGTGTGTGTGTGTGTGTGCGTGTGTGTGTGTGTGTGCGTGTGCGGGTGTGTGCGTGTGTGTGTCTGTGTGCGTGTGTGTGTGTGTCTGTGTGCGTGTGTGTGCGTGTGTGTTGTGTGTGCGTGTGTGTGTGTGTGTGTGTGCGTGTGCGGGTGTGTGTGTGTGTGTGTGTGCGTGCGTGTGTGTGTGTGTGCGTGCGTG
Organism: Poeciliopsis prolifica; assembly: GCF_027474105.1. Lineage (NCBI taxonomy): Eukaryota > Metazoa > Chordata > Actinopteri > Cyprinodontiformes > Poeciliidae > Poeciliopsis > Poeciliopsis prolifica. Next base: position 808,434 of record NW_026562416.1, on the reverse strand, counting down.
CGTGAGTGTGTGCGTGTGTGGGGGTGTGTGTGTGTGTGTGTGTGCAGCCTGAGCCTCGGTTATCCATCAGGTATTTCTGGAATGTTTGGAGTTTGTCATGAATCTCCGTCTCTTTGTTTCTCCATCTGGAAAGTTTGGGAAGCTGTTTGGGTCATGCAGGACATGACCTTTGACCCCAGGGTGTAAACTCCTGCTGGACCTCGGCCCGGCGGAACTCCATTCCTCCGCTTTAAGCCCGGCTGAGCCTGCTGGCGGCAGAGCTTCATTCCCAGATGGCTCCTCGGAATAGAAACAGCGGCGATGGAGACCGGGTCGCCCCTCCCCAACCTGCTGCTGAGGACAGGGACACAGGGCCTCGTCCCCCTCCGACGAACTCTCCATCATCTTCATCAGTCTCAGACTGAATCGAAGGCTGGTAGTCCAGTTGACCCGGTTCTGCTGCGGTTCTTCCAGACTCAAACCAACCAAACGATGTCAGAAACTTTTATAGTTTCAGGCTGAAGGAACATTTTGGTCTCTACTAAATCAACTCGTCTATTTTTCTTTTATTATGCTTCCAAACTACAAATAGCCTGAAATGTGACTGCAGACCGAAGAGTCGTAAATAAAACTTTTTTTTTTCTAAAACTGGAAAACTTTTCATCCTGTAAAGTCGAAAAATTAAAACAGCTTCAACCTCCGTTAGGACGAAGAAAAAACCACAAGAATAAGCAAAAAGATTCTCATGTCAGGGTGTGTAGATGTTTGTTAAACGGTAAAGTTTTCCTGGCATGTTGGCGTCGAACTGGTACCGTTTGGTAACTGGTACCGTTTGGTAACTGGTACCGTTTGGTAACTGGTACCGTCAGAACGTCTCAGCGTCTGCAGCTGGAAGACGCAGCAGAGATCTTTTATCCTGAAGAGGAACCACTCTGCAGTGAAACCTGACACCAGCCGTCTACTGCGCAGAGGCGCCGGTTGAGCTCCGGAACCGGGTCAGGCCGATCCGCCCTGAGCGGCGCTGGGCAGCGGGACACAGAGCAGGCAGTGTGCTGGGCCTGGACCGGGTCCAGAAACTCTCCAGAACATTCCTGAGAGAGACGACCGCCTGGCAGCCGGAGAATTCTGGTAAACAAGCTGAACAACAGCTGAGAGCAGGAGGAGGCCCGGTTCTGAAGCTGGACGACCCGATCCAGCATTTACACAATATTAATGCTCAGAGAACGGAACGATGAATCAGTTATTATGACGATGAATCAGTTATTATGACGATGAATCAGTTATTATGACGATGAATCAGTTATTATGACGATGAATTGGTTATTATATCAAAGCCTTTTTACACAATATTAGAAATACATAAGAAATTAAATTGTTTCTGTTTTAAATGATAAAATAAACATTTTATTCCTTTAGTGAACCTTTTATCACCTGCAGCTAAAAACTTCAAACATCATCAACCTGTGAAAATCTCAGGCCTTCCTGCTGGACATCAACACAGACCTAATCTGGTGATTAATCTATTAGATTTGCAGATTAATAACTGGATGCAAAAGGTGATTAATATGAGATCGTTTACAGAATCTGAGTCAGGAGAAGCTGAAGCCGCCTGGACTGAAGTTCTGGACAGATTTAAAGAGACGTTTCTTTTACATCTTAAATGCAAAATCTTTTTATTTTTCTTCATTTTTGGATTTCTGTCTGACTTTGTCATTCTTTCAGCGAAATACCTTTATTTTACAGATAGTTAACGATTAATTGATTATAAAATTAGTTTAAAAATTAATTAACCACCTCTGTTGTTGTTCTGATCGCCAGTCTGATCTCCAGTGTTCCTGAAGATCAGAGCTTCAGGAACACGTTGGGTTCACTCTGAACCGGAGCAAAAGCTCACTAATCTGCTACCCTTCTAACCTGCTAAAACTTGCTAACCTGCTAATCTGCTAATCTGCTAAAACTTGCTAACCTGCTAAAACTTGCTAACCTGCTAATCTGCTAAAACTTGCTAACATGCTAAAACCTCCTAACCTGCTAAAACTTGCTAACATGCTAAAACTTGCTAACCTGCTAAAACTTGCTGACCTGCTAAAACCTGCTGGGGCGTGACGTCATCATCATAGCTGCCTTTTGATTGGAGGAAATCCCACAGATTGGGAAATTAATGTACAGCGACTAAAATCAGAACTAAACACGAAATATTTCATAGAAAACATATTTCTAAAGGCTGTTGACACCAGATGTCGGTAGGAAATCCAGCAATTTAATCAAGAATTTGAGTTACATGGGAAAAAGTATTGAACACAAGCAGACAGAGAAATCTATCTGCAGCTGCGTTTCCATCACAGATGTGAGTAAATCTTTGGTCATTTTCTAACAATGTCAAAAAAAAAACTATTTCACAACTGAGATGTTTAATAAACAATTAAAACCCATAAATCTGTTTGAGATAATACAAATTTTCATCGTCCTCCAACCACTTCCTGTTTTCTTTTTCTTTGTGGTTTGGGCCAGTGGCAACATCTGCTGGCTGATCATGTGACTCAAGTAACGCAAAGAATGTTTTCCATTAAGATAATTTAATTTTGAAAAATCTGATTTGACCAGAGAAAATTCATCATAATTGTGCAAATTGACAATGTTCTTTCACCAAACAGCCTTTTTAGGAGTCGGTAAGCTCCGCGCAACGATGATTAAATTAGTTGACAGTAACTTCAATCATCAATTAATCGCGATTAATTCGATTAATTGTTTAATCTTTACTGGAATCCAGTTGAAAATCTATTAAAGAACTAAAAATTATTGTTGAGAGAAGATTTAAAGTCAGTTTGTGAGGAAGAATGAAGCTGCTGTTACCAAAAGGCTTTGCTATATATATGAGAACTCTGTTATTGATATTATCACACATAACTTCATTTCTGGACTCATTTGTTTTGGTTCACTAACAAACACCTGGTGAAAATATCAGAAATGTTTTGACTTTGAACATTTTGATGTGTTGAAAACTTATTTTCCTCAGCAGGTTTGTTTCTCAGAAGCTCATATATCCTCTCTAAACAAAGGGCCACCACTTTTAACTCTGGCAGCAGGCCTCAGCCCACACACACACACACACACACACACACACACACACACACACACACACACACACACACACACACACACACACACACAGAGGCAGCACCAGAACCAGGCGTGAAGTCAATTAGACACGCAGAGGAGAAAGGGAGCATCTTCCCGCTGCGACACAATCAGCTACTGCAGCTCTGGAGAGAGAGGCTTTCTGCATCAATAAACACACACACACACACACGCACGCACACACACACACACACACCCACACACACACACACACACCCACACACACACACCCACACACTCCAGCCTGCATCCAAGCCGAGGAGCAGCCAGGAAAAACCAGCAGATAAACTGAACAAACATGGAGTCACTTTGCAGGAATCCTCCTCAGAAACCATCCTGATCAAGAAACCCAACCAGAACCGACCAGAACCAACCAAAACCGACCGGACCCAACCAGACACAACCAGGTTAGCAAAGGTTAGTGGAGCTTAGCATAGGTTAGCGAAGGTTAGCAAACATTAGCAAATGTTGTGGAGGTTCATCCAGAACCTCCAATCTGGTTCTGATCTCCATCTGGTCGCTTTGTTCTTTGACCCAATTTCACTAAAACAATAAAAACATTTGTTGCTTCAATTAAAGCCATCAAATCTCTGACTAACTGTAATAATTCAGACTGAAGCAGCATAATCCTCTGGATTATTATGGATTATCTGTTTGTGATGCTGCCTCCTGTTTCCTCCCTCTGAGCTCAGATCATCCTGACCTTTGACCCCAGTTCAGACGAATCAGACTTTTACTCCTGACTCCTCGTTTTCCATGATAACCACTGTGATGGTTAAGGACTAAATGACTGAATAAAGTCTGACTGTGGATGTTTTCTGGTGAAAACTCCTCAGCAACTTTTAGTCTGATCAACAGGATTTTGTTCTATTGAAACGTTTTCCTGCTGAAACTCAGAGAAAATCCTTCAGATCCACTAAATCCTGCTGCCTCAGAATCGCGATGATCAGCTGCAGCTCCTTTTCTCGCCGTGTTCCACTGAAATGTGACGTTCATGTTGGGATTTTTGTGGTTTCTCAGACTGTTGGCGTCGGTGCGTGTTTGCAGCCGCATTCGTCTTTCTGGGCCGGGATCCCGTCCAGATCCAGGTTCTGGAAAGGTTGGAACCAGCTGCCAATGTGGCTTCTTTAACAGAACCAGCCGGGTCAGGGTCCGGGTTCGGGTCAGGGTCAGGGTCAGGGTCCGGTTCAGGGTCCGGGTCAGGTTCAGGGTCCGGGTCCGGGTCAGGGTCCGGGTCCGGTTCAGGGTTCGGGTCAAGGTCCGGGTCAGGGTCCGGGTCCAGTTCAGGGTTCGGGTCAGGGTCCGGGTCTGGGTCAGGGTCCGGTTCAGGGTCCGGTTCAGGGTCCGGTTCAGGGTCCGGGTCAGGGTCCGGGTCTGGTTCAGGGTCCGGTTCAGGGTCCGGGTCCGGTTCAGGGTCCGGTTCAGGGTCCGGGTCAGGGTCCGGGTCAGGGTCTGGGTCAGGGTCCGGTTCAGGGTCGGGTCCGGGTCAGGGTCAGGGTCAGGGTCAGGGTCGGGGTCAGGGTCAGGGTCTGGGTCTGGGTCAGGGTCAGGGTCAGGGTCAGGGTCAGGGTCAGGGTCAGGGTCAGGGTCAGGGTTGGGGTCAGGGTCAGGGTCAGGGTCAGGGTTGGGGTCAGGGTCAGGGTCGGGGTCAGGGTCAGGGTCAGGGTCAGGGTCAGGGTCAGGGTCAGGGTCAGGGTCAGGGTCGGGGTCAGGGTCAGGGTCAGGGTCCGGGTCAGGGTCCGGGTCTGGGTCCGGTTCAGGGTTCGGGTCAGGGTCAGGTTCAGGGTCCGGGTCTGGGTCAGGGTCCGGGTCTGGTTCAGGGTCCGGTTCAGGGTCCGGGTCTGGTTCAGGGTCCGGTTCAGGGTTCGGGTCAGGGTCCGGTTCAGGGTTCGGGTCAGGGTCAGGGTCCGGGTCAGGGTCCGGGTCAGGGTCCGGGTCAGGGTCAGGGTCCGGGTCAGGGTCCGGGTCAGGGTCCGGTTCAGGGTCCGGGTCAGGGTTCGGGTCAGGGTCAGGGTCAGGGTTCGGGTCAGGGTCCGGGTCAGGGTCCGGTTCAGGGTCCGGGTCAGGGTCCGGGTCAGGGTCCGGGTCAGGGTCCGGGTCAGGGTCCGGGTCAGGGTCCGGGTCAGGGTCCGGGTCTGGTTCAGGGTCCGGGTCAGAAACGCTGCAGGGGTACCGGCAGGTCCAGAACCAGAAACACAATTGGAGAAACATGTTCTACAGCTACGAACCGGATCCGGACAAATATGATGGCACATGTAATCAATTAGTAAACCAAAGGTCACCCTAACCCTGACCTCACCCTGGTTAAATATTTAGCTTACTAAAATGTTTAGCATGATGCTAAACATTCAGTAAGGAGCTTGATGCTAATTTAACTAGTGAAATATTTGGCTTGCTAACAAAATTTCAGGTTGAATATACTAAACACATTCATTTAACTTCAAGCTAAACATTTAGTTAATTTAGTTAGCAAACTAAATACTCTGTCACTAAACTAAATACTTATCTCAAATCTAAATATTTAGATTGTAGCTAAGTACTTTTTTTTAATCACTGTATTTTTATTGAGGTTTTTTCTTTCCATTCATACATACAGTTTGCGAATACAAAGAAGTGTTTATCCGACATAGAATAATAATATATGAAAAAAAAAAGGTTAATTAATCCCTCAACTGAATCCCATTCAGCCCACCCAGGTCACTGCTCAGAAGGCCAATGCACTACGTTCCCATCCCTGTCAAGAATGGAACAAATTTGATCAAATGTGTTTACCTAATTGATCTGGAACATCATTGCATATTTTGAAGAGTTGAGAAAGGACCCCCATGTTTCTGCAAATTTACCAGTTGAGTGTTGAAGAGAGCATCTAATTCTTTCCAGTTTCAGACATGACAGAAGGTCACATATCCACTGTTTGTAGCTAAGTACTTTAATCAACCTTTATATCACTTCCACCTCTTCTTCTTGTTCTGGTGTGGAGTCAGCTTTAATCAAACTCTTTAAGGTCGTTCTTATTACAGCTTCAGTTTCCCTGACACCACGAACTAAAACACAACGTAAACTTAGTGAGATGGTGTCAAGAATACAATATCGATATAAAAATAACATAAAACATATAAACATACCTCGCTGGCTGACCTTTCCTTTGAGGTAGAAATGAGGTCATTCAGTAAATTCTTACACTTAAATCATGCTTCTTCATCTGCTTGAAACGCGATGCTGTTATATCGCAAGCGTCTCTGGTAACCTGGTAACCAGACGCTTCTACATCTACTTCCTACCTTAAACCTTCAAAATAAGAGTCTTAACAAAAACTATAAATAATACAAAATAAAACCTGTAAATTAAAACTTTGGCAGTAAAACTTTATATTTTCTAAAACAAATATTTAGCTTAGCTATCATAATACTTAAATGTCATCATATACCAATATTCAGCTTCAAACTAAATATTTATCTTGCTAACTATATAATTAACCTGAAACTGCACACATTTATAGATGAGTGAACAACAATGTGACTGAAAAATGAATTTCTGTGTTTCTCTAACAGGTAAATAATCCAAATGATTGCTGATCGTTTCTGATTGTTGTTTATTGAACAGCAACAGTTGGAGGAGAAAACGGCTCCTGATGTTTTTGTCTCTGGTGACCTTCTCCACCCAGAGGGGAGCAGTGATGCATGATGGGAGATCAAACAGAGGCGATGACGGCAGAGCAGCGAGGAATCAGAGGCAGCAGCGGGACTCCAGGGAGGCGAGATCCTCTAATTAAACAACGAGCAGCGAGCGCCTGATTACTGCCAGCCTCAGATCCCTGAAACTGGAACTGAGGGCTTCATTAGAGCAGCTCACACCGCCAGTATCCGACTGGTTGGTCATTATCGGCGACCCGCTCGCAGCTGGAGGCCCGGTTCCGACCGCACACATCAAACTGGGAGCGCTGAAGAACGCCCTGATAGGTCCAATTGGAACCAGTGCAGAACTACTTGCAGAACTTTGGATCCATTTAGATCAACTTACCGTCTTTACTGAAAAGAAATTATCTTTTTTTTTTCCTGATGTTTTTGGCCCAAATGACTGTAAAAACACAGAATCTTTAAAACACAGTATCGTTTTATCTAGTTTGTGTAAATATTTTACTGAACTATCTAACTTGTAAAAGTCATTTTTTATCGGTATCAGAGGTCACGCTAACGGTTGTTGACGGTTATTTTTTTAAACTGGAAAAGTTGAAGCCTGTCCGTCATTTGGTGGATCATTAACACTCTGATTGGAGCACAAGGCCAGACATTATAGACATTAAGCAAAGATTTAATCGCAGAGGGAACTAAAATCAATGAATAAAAAGATCCTTTCTGAATATCATCTCATGGACTCAGAACCAGCGGTGTTTCTGACCGGAGCTGACGCGGGTTGAAGCGTTGCAGACCGGACGCTTTGGAGCGTCTGGTGAGGAAGAGCTTTAAAAGCCTGAGGTAGAAATGAGGCCTTTAATTCCAGACCAGAGAAACTAAAGAGATGCAACGTTGAGCTGATGCATTCATAGTCTGAACGGAGGAGTTTATCTTGAGGAGTTCATTAGACGGAAACGTGCGCAGTGCTCTGCAGAAGAGTCAACTGAACTCATCCGGTTTTAACAAATGGAGCTGAAGACGTTTCCCTCCCGGCCCAGAAGGAGCGCAGCACACAGAACATCTGCAGCACACAGAACATCTGCAGCACACAGAACATCTGCAGCACACAGAACATCTGCAGCACACAGAACATCTGCAGCACACAGAACATCTGCAGCAAACAGAACATCTGCAGCACACAGAACATCTGCAGCACACAGAACATCTGCAGCACACAAAACATCTGCAAAACCACGCACAAAAAGTCCTGGTAAGAGCGCAAACGGGTAAAAATAAAGAGTTCAATTGATCGGTTTGGATCAGATCAACTGATCGATGAACCAGATCAGTGAGGCTGATCCTTCAGAGCTGATTGTTACAGTGAAGTCATTTCATTGAATTTATTAGTTTATGGGGTTTTTGATGCTTCATCTGCTTTATGTGTGATAAGATCTGGATTCAGCTTCAACCATATTCACTTCATATTAGCCTGATGCTAATATGATGATAATTTGACAGATAAAAACAGAAAATGGCCAATTTTTTTTTAATGCTGTCGGTTGAAATAAGAACAAAAACGTCTAGTGAGACGACCGATCAATACATAGAAACTGAAGTCAATAATTCTTTAATAATGATGAAAAAGTTCCACTTTCAGATTATTTCACTTATAATATAGAAATAATCTGAAAGTGGAACCTTTTGATCAATATGAAGGAATTATTGTTAAAAAAGTTCAGATTTATAAAGATGGGTTAAGATTATAGTTTACTAAGATATTTACAATGAAGACAAAAGTTCCTTTGCCAGATTTCATGTCTGAACAGCAGAACCAGCCGGTCCGTCGGTACCAGACCAGGTCTGATCAGAACCGCTGGCGGCTGACAGCTAATTGGTCCGTTACCCAGCCAATCAGAGGGCTGCGATAAGCGTCTCAGAACGGGGGGCGAAGGGGAAGCAGCTGGAGGTGATGAAGGCCAAACGCCTGACGTCACTTCCTCCCGGTTCAGCCGGAACATCCCGCGTCACAGAGCGGCCATGATGAAAACCGCCGTTGATCTCCTGCGGAGGCCCGCGTGAAACCGACCTGACGTCATCATGACGACGCTTTTATCATTTAAAAAAGGAAGAGAAATCCTCCCAGCGCTTCCGGCTGAGACCTGCAGCTGCAGGAGGAGACGCAGGAGGAGACGCAGGAGGAAACGCAGGAGGAAACGCAGGAGCGCCGCCAGCAGGAAATGATCCGACTTATTTAGCCTCTGACAGAAACCAGGAATTATTTCTAAAAGTCATTTACAAATGTCACAGTTCAAAATAAATATTTAGTTAGCAAGCTAAATATGTAGCTAAAAATAACTATATTTTATATTTTGTAAAATTATTTTTATATTATCAATTTTCTTTGTATTTGTTAGCTAACTAAATATTTAGCTTTCAACTAAATATTTTGCCAGACCTACACGCTCTATTTTTTTACAATGAAAAATTAAATGTGTATTCATTTTTATATCAATAAATATTTAGCTTGCTAACTAAATATTTAGCTTGAATCTAAATATTAGCAAACTATGTCTTTAGCCCTAAGCTAAATTTGTATCTTGCTGCTGGTTAGTGGGTCAGAGGTCAGTGGAAACCTGCTAACCGCTATGCTAACCGCTATGCTAACCGCCATGCTAACCGCCATGCTGTCCAGGTTAAAGCAGAGACTGAAGAAGCCTCTGGTTTGTGGGTTCAGGTTTGTAGCTGAATGTTCAGATCATCCATCAGAGCGAAACCTGCAGGCGAAACGTTTCTGGAGCAACACGGAGAATCTGAATCCTCCAAATGTTTCCCATTCATCAGGAGGAGGCCGCCATCTTTAAAGCTCAGCCTCATGAGTTATTCATCATCCTCTGCTGCGCTATCTGGGGCGCACACACACACACACACACACACACACACCACACACACACACACACACACACACTCACACACACACAATAACACTCACACTAACCCACACTATTTCACCCACTATAAGACACACGGAGAGAAACGAGGCGAACAGGAATGTGAAATTCTCCCTAACCCTCCATCCGTCCATCTGAAGGTCAAATCCAGGTCAGAACCTCCACCAGAATCTGATGTTTTATAATAATCAGTCAAGCCATGAATTGCCCCCCACTGGGTAAATCCCAGTTTAGCCCCGTTACCCCCCACCGTTAATACCCGATCCAGGAAGTTGTTCCGGTTCACTTCCTCTGCAGGGAGGAAGTGCCGCTGAGCAGCAGCCAATCAGAGTGCTCCGCTTACATCAAAGCAGCTGATATTAAATGGTTTTTCCTCGAGTCAGTGGTTCTGACCCGGTTTCTCTGAGTCGCTGGGCCCAGTCTAATCTCTGGAACCCTTCCTCTGCTAGTGAGGATGCAGGGGTCAGAGGTCGCTGAGGTGTAACTAGCAGAGCTGCAGGTTTCCACTCCAGCTGATCCAGAAAGAGTCGCACTGTGATCAGCAAAGAGATTATTTTTTATTATTTTTCAGTTTGCAACGTTTCTGTTTCTGAGTTTCTCCATTTTTCCCTCTGATCTGCAGAATCTCATCATTATATGATTATCAGTCATAACCAGGCTGAGCAGAACCGATCAGAACTGTGTCATGGATCTGAGCTGGTCGGGTTCTGTTGCTCCTCCTGCTGGTTCTGGATGTGTCGGGTCGCCGGTGGTTCCGGTCCCTTCAGGTTAATCTGCTGGCAGCAGGTGCAGCTGTCATTAGCCTGAAGGGACCCAGTAAGAACCTCAGGCTGCACCGCGGGTCACTGGGACAGAACCAGAACCAGGAGGAAGCTCTAAATCACATGCTGTGAAAACCACTAATGTTCTTTTATCAGAATTATGAAATGAAATGGAGTCATTTCAGATTTATATACAGTTTTTCAACACTCAAAGGGTCAAAAGGTTTTCAAATATGTTTTACTATCAATATATTGATCATGTTAATGATGTAGAAAATGATCAGCAAGTGATAAAAGTTCATGTCACTAGAATGTTACTAATCTACAGATTATTGTCAAAAGTGGAAACATCCTGTCCAGGAATGATGCTGGAAAACTAACTCCGCCCACTACTCCAGACCCCGCCCACTACCCAGACCCCGCCCACCGCTCCAGGCCCCGCCCACTAACCCAGGCACCGCCCACTACTCCAGACCCCGCCCACTACTCCAGGCCCCGCCCACTACTCCAGGCCCCGCCCACTACTCCAGGCCCCGCCCACTAACCCAGGCACCGCCCACTACTCCAGGCCCCGCCCACCGATCCAGGCCCCGCCCCTACCTCTCATACTCCATGTTGTCATGGTCACATCGGGCGTCCTTGTGTTTCTCCCAGTCCTTCCCGTGGCGGCAGGTCGTCAGGGAAACGATGTCCTTCCCGTTGTGGATGTGATGCAGCGCGTTGCGGGTGTCTGAGCCGATGCCCGTCAGGTAGCGCTTCCCCTTGAACATGAGCAGGTACTTCCTGCGCGGCGGCGTGGTGTTCCTGAGCAGCCAGCCGCGCTCGCCGCCTTTCTGCGGGTGATCCTTGGAGAAGAGCGGGATGGAGACGTCGAAGCCGGGCCGGAAGTGCTCCGTGTTCAGGCTGGCCTTGGCCAGGATGGCCTGGCCCACGTTGAAGCCCAGGTCCTCCGTGTAGTTGGGCCAGGTGCCGGAGTACAGGTTGAAGATGAGGTGGTTCCGCCCGTCGTTCCAGGACGGGAAACTGCGGATGCGTTCGTCCATGTTGGGGACGAACTGCCCCGACAGCTGGTCCCGGTCCAGAGTGTCTATGCCCAGGACGAACAGGCAGGCCTCCCGGGGGTCCGGCGTGTAGTAGCGCGACTCGGCGATGGAGGTCAGGATCTTCCTGTAGCTCTCCGACACGCGGTCGCCTTTCTCCGCCGGGTAGATGTAGACCCGGAAGCCTTCCCGCCCTCGGCGCCGACACCGCGAGAAGTCGAAGCAGGTGTCCATGCGGCAGCGGCTGTCCCTGTAGACGGTGGACCAGGCCTGCCGCCGTTGGCGGGGCGACTCGGCCGAGCCCGGGTCGGTCTGCAGCTCGTCCAGGTGGGCGTAACGGGGCAGGAAGGCCCGGTCGGTCCAGTTGGGCCAGGGCCGCAGGACGTCTGAGCGGTGGTGCGTCAGCAGGCGCAGCAGGCGCAGCTGGACGCCGCCGCCGCAGTAGAACAGAACCAGCCAGCAGCAGGCGCACAGGCCCAGCAGGACGTACTTCTTACGCGCCTGCATGGGGATCAGGCCCCCCGCCGGGCCGGGGCGGGCCGGACTCTAACAGCGGGGTCTGGGCCGGGGCGCTGAGCCAGAACGATCCGATCTGAGGTTCTGATCCACTCCTGCTGCCGTCCGGCCGCGCTCTGGCTGATGAAGGCCGGCTCTCTGCTCCGCCTCATGCTGACGGCGCGGCGCCACCTGGACAGGAGAGCAAACAGACCACATTACTGCACAACAAGGCCGCTGCTGTGCGGCTCCGCCGGCCGGGCCGGGCCGCGCCGCAGGCTGGACCCGCTCCAGCAGCAGAACTGGAAGTACTTTGATTTTCTAACAGGATCCAGTTTGATTCAAACATCATAAACCAGCCGGTCCGGAGCAGAGCCTGCTGCTGGCAGGGCAACTGAACCACCGCTGACACCAGAGGTGGAGAAACTTCCTGACCACATTTCACATCGATTTGTTAAAACATGCATTTGCAAATACTAATATTTAGTTAATGAAATATTTAGCTTAAGGTAAACGATTAGATTGCTAATTAATCATTTCACTTGTTAACTAACAATTAGAAGCTAAATATTTATCTGGCTTTTATTCATAAAAGAACAACGTGGTGAAAACGCTCCAGGTTTTCTCTCATGACTGGATCAATAACTGTGAACTTTCCACTGTCTTTACCAACAGCCCATAATAACCACCATGGGAACGGGCGGTTGATAGGCAACGATGCTGATGTCATCAACTGTATATTAATAAACAATTGTTGTGAAGTAAACGCACTGCAGTGGAAATGTTGATGAGGATGGAGCAGCTCTGCTTGAGGCCAAAAACCTCAACAGAGGTCATGCCTGTCAGGGGTCAAAGGTCAGCATGCCAGAACCAGAACCGACTAAACACCCAGTCTTCAGAAACAACAGAATCATAAGAATTAAAATGAGATATTTCCGAATTGGGTCCAACAAATGGAACCCTGATGGGTCCAAACAGGAACTGGAGGAACTGGGACCATCACACTGGGCCCCAGTTTACCGTTTAAAACCAGAAAAACCGGGTCGTTGTCGGGCAGAACAGAACCAGGTCTCTGTGAGTTTCAACGCTTCTTCTGCGGTTTTTTATTTATACACACTTTCCCCTCATTAATCGGCCATTAACTGTGTGTGTGTGTGTGTGTGTGTGTGTGTGTGTGTGTGTATGTGTGTGTGTGTGTGTGTGTGTGTGTGTGTGTGTGTGTATGTGTGTGTGTGTGTGTGTGCAGCTCCCCTCCTGCCAGCAGTTACACAAAGGCAGCTTTCAAGCCTCACCTTCCCGTTCCTCCTACCTGCCCGGCTCGCTGGTGGCTCCACAAACAGAACCGGGTCGCTCGGCGCCAGCAGAAAACAGCCGACCCGATTCTTCTGACCGACGTTCTGACCCGGCTTCAGATCATAGAACCTGAACATCTGGAATGTGGAGCAAAAAGCTTCCATTCAGAACCACCAGGACATTCTGGGGTTCAGTTCAGCAACCCTTGAACTGAACCCCAGGACAACGTTTTGTCCTGCAGAACGGTTCCCTCCATCATGGTTCCCTCCATCTTGGTTCCCTCCATCTTGGTTCCCTCCATCTTGGTTCCCTCCATCTTGGTTCCCTCCATCATGGTTCCCTCCATCATGGTTCCCTCCATCTTGGTTCCCTCCATCATGGTTCCCTCCATCTTGGTTCCCTCCATCATGGTTCCCTCCATCTTGGTTCCCTCCATCTTGGTTCCCTCCATCATGGTTCCCTCCATCTTGGTTCCCTCCATCATGGTTCCCTCCATCTTGGTTCCCTCCATCATGGTTCCCTCCATCATGGTTCCCTCCATCTTGGTTCCCTCCATCTTGGTTCCCTCCATCTTGGTTCCCTCCATCATGGTTCCCTCCATCATGGTTCCCTCCATCTTGGTTCCCTCCATCTTGGTTCCCTCCATCATGGTTCCCTCCATCTTGGTTCCCTCCATCTTGGTTCCCTCCATCTTGGTTCCCTCCATCATGGTTCCCTCCATCATGGTTCCCTCCATCTTGGTTCCCTCCATCGGCCTCTTGGGAATAATATTTCTCTTCAGATGGTTTGGAAATGACCTTTGCCCTCTGACCTGCTTCTCCAAGGTCATTGCTGATGTCTTTCCATCGCGGCGCTGTACTGACATCCTGGAGCTCCAGATGGCGCCGTTTTCCACTCAGATTTTCTGTTTGAGCTTCACGTTGATTGATGAATTTGTCAGAATTCCCGCTGAAGGAAACCGTCCGGTGTCTCCATCCCATCGTCACATTCATGAGTCACAGAAAGACCCGAGCGGCTCGTTGTGCTGCTGCTCCAAAGGCTTCCGGGTCTGCTTCTTTTGGACGCTGGTTCTGGTTCTGGGTGAAGTCGGGTTAGGGTCCGTTTCCAGCTCGGTTCCTTGGGGGATGTGATTGATTTTCCTTCCTGCTGTTCTTCGCCTGCAGCCGAAGGTCCAGAGAATCGTTTGACCGGGTTTCAGTAATCAGATTACAGAGTCGGCCCAGGTGAAAAACTCAAGGAACGACAGGTTCTGATCTCAGACAAGCAGCCTGGAAACCCGAGCAGAACCGGGTCAGAACCACATCCCTCCTAACGGTGACCCAAAACAGAAACTCTGATTTTAAACATAGAGTTCCACAAGGATCGGTCCTTGGACCCATTTTTTTTACTCAAGACACCTTCCACCCCCTCCAGGCTTTATTTGCCCCCTCCAGGCTTTATTTGCCCCCTCCAGGCTTTATTTGCCCCCTCCAGGCTTTATTTGCCCCCTCCAGGCTAAACATCATTTATTAATTTAACCTGCTAGTCTATAGTTGACGTGTTGAACTGATGTCGACTCCAATTTGGTCGCTTCAACATCCACACATTTTTTACAACTTTAAAGTTTTTTAACACAAAACCACAGAATTCTGGTTACCACGGTTACCATGGAGCCCCGGTTACCATGGTTACCACGGAACCCCCGGTTACCATGGTTACCACGGAACCCCCGGTTACCATGGTTACCCGTTTCTCATTCTGCTGTTTCTTAAAGTTGATCAGAACCAAAAAGCTGAAAACAACTGATATAAAGTTTATCCAAGTCATGGAAACATTTATGGCAATAATTGGTTTACAAAGATGGCGGCCATCTTGTGTGTGTATGTGTGTGTGTAGGTGTGTGTGTGTGTGTGTGTAGGTGTGTGTGTGTGTGTGTGTAGGTGTGTGTGTGTGTGTGTGTAGGTGTGTGTGTGTAGGTGTGTGTAGGTGTGTGTGTGTGTGTGTGTGTAGGTGTGTGTGTGTAGGTGTGTGTAGGTGTGTGTGTGTGTGTAGGTGTGTGTGTGTGTGTAGGTGTGTAGGTGTGTGTGTGTGTGTGTGTAGGTGTGTGTGTGTGTAGGTGTGTGTGTGTATGTGTGTGTAGGTGTGTGTGTGTGTAGGTGTGTGTGTGTGTAGGTGTGTGTAGGTGTGTGTGTAGGTGTGTGTGTGTGTGTGTGTGTGTGTGTAGGTGTGTAGGTGTGTGTGTGTGTGTGTGTGTAGGTGTGTGTGTGTAGGTGTGTGTGTGTGTATGTGTAGGTGTGTGTGTGTGTATGTGTAGGTGTGTGTGTGTGTGTGTAGGTGTGTGTGTGTGTGTGTGTAGTGTGTGTGTGTGTAGGTGTGTGTGTGTATGTGTGTGTAGGTGTGTGTGTGTGTAGGTGTGTGTGTGTGTGTAAGTGTATGTGTGTGTAGGTGTGTGTGTGTAGGTGTGTGTGTGTAGGTGTGTGTAGGTGTGTGTGTGTAGGTGTGTAGGTGTGTGTGTGTGTAGGTGTGTGTGTGTGTATGTGTAGGTGTGTGTGTGTGTGTAGGTGTGTGTAGGTGTGTGTGTGTGTGTCTGTAGGTGTGTGTGTGTAGGTGTGTGTGTGTGTGTGTGTGTAGGTGTGTGTGTGTGTGTAGGTGTGTGTGTGTGTGTGTGTGTAGGTGTGTGTGTGTAGGTGTGTGTGTGTAGGTGTGTGTGTAGGTGTGTGTGTAGGTGTGTGTGTGTGTGTGTGTGTGTGTAGGTGTGTGTGTGTGTATGTGTAGGTGTGTGTGTGTAGGTGTGTGTGTGTAGGTGTGTGTATGTGTGTGTATGTGTGTGTGTGTGTGTGTGTAGGTGTGTGTGTGTGTGTGTGTAGGTGTGTGTGTGTAGGTGTGTGTGTGTGTGTGTGTAGGTGTGTGTGTGTGTGTATGTGTGTAGGTGTGTGTGTGTAGGTGTGTGTGTGTGTGTGTGTAGGTGTGTGTGTGTGTGTAGGTGTGTGTGTGTGTGTGTGTAGGTGTGTGTGTGTGTCTGTAGGTGTGTGTGTGTAGGTGTGTGTGTGTGTGTGTGTAGGTGTGTGTGTGTGTGTAGGTGTGTGTGTGTGTGTGTGTAGGTGTGTATGTGTAGGTGTGTGTGTGTAGGTGTGTGTGTGTAGGTGTGTGTGTGTGTGTGTGTGTGTGTAGGTGTGTGTGTGTGTATGTGTAGGTGTGTGTGTGTAGGTGTGTGTGTGTAGGTGTGTGTATGTGTGTGTATGTGTGTGTGTGTGTGTGTAGGTGTGTGTGTGTGTGTGTGTAGGTGTGTGTGTGTAGGTGTGTGTGTGTGTGTGTGTAGGTGTGTGTGTGTGTGTATGTGTGTAGGTGTGTGTGTGTAGGTGTGTGTGTGTGTGTGTGTGTGTGTGTAGGTGTGTGTGTGTGTAGGTGTGTGTGTGTGTGTGTGTGTGTGTGTGTGTGTGTGTGTGTGTGTGTGTGTGTTCTCTGGCTGCAGCAGATTACTTCAGTTCAGATGAAAACACAGAGCTTGTGGTGAGGTCAGCGGCTCAGAGGAGCTAAAATTAAACGGGGACTCTGTCATTACAGCCCGACTGTTTGGGCCGGTTCTGGTTGGACCGGGTCAGGGTGGACCGGTTCTGAATTTTTTCCCTCCCACTGTAAATGAGTCGAGGGGCGTAAAAACTGTCCAGATGGAGTCCGGGCCGGTGGTGGCAGCATCATGCTGGGGGCTGTGTGAAACTGGAGAACCAGAGTCGGGTCCAACACGGATCCAACTGGTTCTGGATTTTTTACAATACAGCCAACTGGCCAGTTCTAAATGGGCCCGGTTCTGGTCCAAACACCTCAGATTCAGTCCTCAGAGGTTCTGATTAAATGTTTTTATTTTCATCCGGGACCAGAGCTTCAGACCCGGATCAGATGTGCAGAACCAGAACCTCCTGAGGACCTGGAACATCAGGAAGAGATCCAGTTCATCACAACCGGTTCTGATCCGCAGCTCTAATCCGAAAAATCCGTTTTTCCTCCTGGTCATTAAAGGCACCACCAGTCAGAACCGTTTTGGACCGGTCAGGTCCAGTTCATTCTCAAAACCCGGTTCTGAAGGAACAGAACCAAGTGTTTCTGGGACGATTCATTTGGGTTCAGAAGACCCAGAACCACCTGGTCCTTGGCACCGGGTTCCGCGGTGAGCAGAACCTCCAGAACCTTTAAAGTCCTGATAAGTTCTGTTCCGGTCCGTCTGGATCCGTCAGAGCAGGAACCTGCTGAGGACCAGCATGCACTGCGGCCCACCGCGCACTGGGTCAGAACCTCAGGTGAGATGGACCGGACCTCAACAAACCAGAACCTGTCAGATCTGACCACATTGGACCGGACCGGAACAGAACCGCAGCATGTAACCCGACAGAGCATGTCTTACCCGTGCCTGGTCCGGTCCGAACTGCCCTGAGATGAGCCTGGTTTCCTTTCCGAACCGGAGGTTCCGAGGAGGTTCTGCGGTCCAGAAGCAGCGGAATTAAAAGTGCCTGACAAACCGGGCCCGGCTCTCCAGGTCCTTCCGGTCCGGTTCGGTCCGGTCCGGTCCAGCTCTCCTCACCGTCTCCGTTCAGCCTCCATCACCTGCTGACAAAGGTGCGCTGCTGGGCGCGCGCACCGTGTTGTTGCTGCGGGTAGGAAGCAGCGAATCCGAACCGGAACCGAACCGATCGGCGCAGACAGTTCTGATCCGCGTGCACAGGAGCGCGCGCCTCCTCTTCCTCCTCTAGGATGAGAGTCCCCGCGCGCGTGGGCCGTGCTCCATCCTCATCCTCAGCTGCCGCTCTGACCCGCCCCCCCGGCCGCAGCTGATTGGTTCAGAGCGACACGCAACATCTGGACGTGACCTGCGCAACTGGAGGGTCACGCGCGGCGGTGGCGGGACGCGGAGACGCTTCACGGCGGCTCCTTTAGAGGAGGAGGAGGAGTCAGGAGGAAGAGCTGCGTGGCCCGACAGCGCCACGCTGTGGTCAGGAGACGTCAGCAGCTGAGGAGGAAAAGCGCCACGATTTCTAAAAAACAACAAAGAAACTTATAACAGGAAATCAATATTCTGTCAATAAACAGAGAACGTATGGAAATCCATTACTGACATAAAAGGCCAACAGGAAGTTATAATTTCAACTTTCAAAATTATAATTCTGAGATTCAAAATCCTAATTTTGATATCCAGTCATAATTTACACTTTCAGTTTTCGAGAAACAAATTTTAAGAATTACAATAATAATCATAATCAGACATAATTAAGAAATTCAAAGTCAAGATCATTTGATACAAGTCTCTTTAGAGAAACAGCAATTATCATAATTTCCTTTATTCTCAAAATTATAACAGAAAATCAATTAATTCTTGTAATTGTGACTTTAAAACTTACAATTGTGGTTTCCTGTCGGGCCTTTATTCTTTTATGGCAGGAATCTGCTTCCATAAACACCGACCTGGAGTCATTTTATCATCAGGTAGAGACTAAAATCAGAGAAACTTACAGAAATAGTTCTGGGCAAATTGTTAACAGAATAAATAAAAGCTCTGGCATCTGGATCAAAACCGATCTGAACCTCCGGTCGGGTTTTATTTCCTGCTAATTCTGGGTGAGCCGGACAAAACGAGGAGAACCGGAACCAGAACCGACCCGGAAACACCTGAAGATCCGCCAGGGGGAGCTGGAGAGTTAAAGAGGAAAATGACCTTTTGGATTGACCCTAAAATAAAAATATTATTTTATTATAATCAACATTTTATAAACATTTAAAACATGTAGAAACATGTTTATCATCTGAACCTGAGAAACATTAAAATAAGAGAAGCAGCGCCACCTGGTGGCTGGGATTACATCATTAGGTGAAATAAGAACACAGCAACTTTATGGGCTTAAAATACCAATTTATTACTTTGCACATGAACACAAGATTTCCCTGCAGGCTAAAAAAAAATTAACATGTCACATAATATTAATAATAACAATTATAACAAGTGAATGGCCTTCTGCTCTACGGTCCAAACAGAACAGTCCAACAGAACCCTTCACTCAGAAGTTTAACAACCCCAACAGGAACCAAAGAGGTAAAAACAAAATGAAAAGCACAATACAGAAAATTACAAATCCATCGAGATATAAACAGATATCAAAGTGAGAGGAATTGAAAATAATTCATGCTCTCCTGTTAAAACGGGCCACAGAACCAGGGAGACTCTTTAAAAAGGTTAAAAACCGGACCTGGCGCTGTGCCGGCGCCTCTGGACCGCAAAGAGGAGGGACTCAGAGTTCCGCGGCCGACCCGGCCCGGAGGAGCGGGCCGGCTCTTTCACGGGTTCACGTTTGATCAAAGTACCTCGTTTGGATCTGAACACACGCAAAGAGCCGGCACCCTCCGCCGCCCCGTGATCCCCAGAGGAGCCTCAGGAACAGCGAGACGGGACGATATTGCTAGGCTAAAAACATTTACCCCAATCTTTTCTTACAATAAATATGATTGAAAAAGGTTTTAATAGTTTTTAAAAGGACAAAACTCCAGCATGCAGGCGAGTAAATCTACAAGTTAAAGGAAACGATCTAAACTACGAAGACGTCAACGCCACCAAACGCAGGTCGACGCCAACGAACAGGCGTCGACGTTGCCGGCCGAACGCACAGCCAACACTAAACGCGCGGAGGCCGGCCATGGCCTGCCGACGCCACCGAATGCACGTCCCCACTGATTGACACGAGCAAAGAAAACAAACCAAGCTTCAGAAAATAAGAATCAGATACAGAAGAGGAGATATCGCTTCGCTTGATCGAGGTTCATATTGCTCTGGGAGTGATCATAAGCCCCGCCCCCCGCCGCAGCGCCGCGCCAGTGCGCACGCCGCCAACAGGAAGGTGCTCAAACTCATTCATAATAAACCTGCAGCTTTACGGGCGGTTTATTACAAAAGGGTTTCCGCTGAGCGCCCCCACCTGAATGAGGCGTGCGCGCCGGCCACTCCTGCCTCACACCACCAGGGGGCTCCACTGTCATCAACGCAGTGCTAGTTTAGTCCAGTGTTTGAAAATGAAAACACGAAGCCAACACCGCCCAGACTTGGCGGTGAGTTTGCTCCGGTGAAGTCGTTTCAGATCCCTCCTGATTGTCTCCATCGATCCGATGGAAGCTGCTACACTGAACCAATCACATGAGAGGAAGCATGAATCCGCCCTCCTCCTCCTCCTCCTCAGCCTGAACCAGAATGCTACAAATAAAGATTAAACCCGCCGCCGGCCGTCCGCCATAAAAGTTCATCACAACATTAACATCGACAACAATAAACAACAACAACGACGACATCGAGGGTAAACTACGAGCTCTAAACAACAACCACCAAATGCTTTATATTAAACTTTACAAATCTGCTTCGTTGGATGTAGAAATGCATAAAGAGACTGAGAGCGGCCTCGGGTCAGTGCAATGAGGAGGCCGCCAACAAACCCGGCCGGCAGCGCCACCTTCAGCTCCCACCCTCTGCTACTCCCCCACAGATCCCCTCCGCTGCCTCCAGGAGGCGCTGCTCTGCAGGTGTAAATATATGCTTATATGTCCTGTATGTGTGAATATAAAAACGAGTCATCTGAGGCATTTACAGCAGTTCTCTCCTAGTTTCCCTTTACAGTTCAGTGGCCTGCCATCAAACACACACTCATACACCACACACACGCACACACACTCGCACACACACACACTCCACACACACACACACACACACACACACACACACACACACACACACACACACACACACACACACACACACACACACAGATGAGGGGAAGCATGGACACACAGGTCACCTCGCTTGTAAAAGACCGAAAAGGAGAAAAAGTTTCAACACACACTAATAAAAAGGAAAAATATAATATATATAATATTTCATTCTTAAAAGGTCGAGCCCCTGCGCCTCCCTCCCACCACCCGACGAACCCCAGACCTTGTGACAGATTTGGCCCCGAGGGGCTTTGAGGTAAAGTAGATCAGAGTCCTGCTTAGCTGGGAGAGCCGCGGACACGCCCAGGCGGCGCTCCGCGGCTCCGAGTTTCAGACAAACACGCCACGAGTGCAGACATTCATAGAAGAAAAAACAAAAACAAACTCAAAACAATGGCTCGACTGGTCGTTTGTGTGTGTGGGGTTTGTTTTTGTTTTTTCGGTTGTGCATCGGGGCCCCTGGGGGCCCGCAGTGCTAGGTTGCTGGTTGAGAAACGGCGGCCCGGGCAGGAAAACGCCCCGCGAAGCTGCGTTTGACCGACAGCCGAGCCGCTTTGGTGCAGAGCCAGAAAATAAAAACAGAGTGATGAAGAAGAGAGACGAGGAAGAGAAGATCCACAGGAAGACGCTCAGCTCAGGCGAAGTACATGGTGTGCTGGGTGTCGTAGTGGATCTGGACGGCCTTGGCCAGCGCCTGCGGGTCCCGGCCGTTACTCTGACCCGACACGTGGCTGCCCTCGGCGCTGCAACGACAGGAAGAGCTCAGGTCAGCGGAAAATACACAGGAAGTGAGGTCATCAGCACAGGAAACAACAGCTGCTCCTTCTGAAAGAGCAGCAAAACTATTAACACCCTTCAACTTTTCCACAGTCCCATTTCAAACAAACTTTTATGGAATTTCTCATTTCGCGGTTTTTTTTGGATGAATTCAAAATTGAACCCAGGACCTTCTTGCTCCAAGGCAAAAGGGATACCAGGGCCGCCGTGGGCGCCGCCGCCGCCACGGGCCGTCCAGCCTGGCTCTTTCTGCATGGAGTCTGCATGTTCTCCCTGTGCATGGCGGTTCTCTCTCTCTGGTTCTCCAGCCTCCTCCCACAGTCCAGAAACATGACTGCTGGGTTAATACGTCTCTAAATTCTCCCTAGGAGTGTGTGTGTGTGTGTGTGTGTGTGCGTGCGTATGTGTGTGTGTGTCTGTATGCGTGCGTGCGTGTGTGTGCGTGTGTGTGTGCGTGTGTGTGTGCGTGCGCCTGGTTGTTTGTCCCGTCTCTCTGTGTTGCCCTGTGACAGACTGGTGACCTTTGCAGGTGACCCCACCGCTCGCCTGAAACGCAGCTGGAGAGGCAGCAGCTCCTGACCCCGCCGGGGTCAAGGGTTAGAAAATGGATGGATGGATGGAATTCAAACTCACTAATTTATTTCAGCATAAGCTTCTACAAATGATTATTGGTGCAGCACATTAGCATTAGCTTTCAAGTTGGTATGTGATTTAGCATTAGCTTCCTCTGCTACATGCCATGTCAGTGTAACAGTTGAGCATTAGCTTCTGCTAAATATTATGTTGATACAACGCTTTAGGAGTAGTGCTAACTACATGGTTTCTTGGTGAATGATTTATCATGGGCTCCCTCCACTAAATACCATATTAGCATAGTGCTTTAGCATTAGCTTCTATGAAATACCATGCTGTTGTAATGCTTTAGCATATGCAGATATAATGTTTATGATTTGATTTTAGGGTTAGTGCAGCTAATGTTTTAGTTAGCAGTGAACGCCGCTGCTCTTGTGATAAGTCGCATGCCCAATATTCAGCTTTTATTTTGAAACTGATCCTCTGAGGATGATGGTGAGTAGAACCTCAGGTACCAGGCCCGCCTCACCTGTCGTGGTCTTTGTCCACCAGGTGGTAGCGAGCGCGGAAGGCCACCAGCCGCGCGTAGTAGGCCGGGGCCGGGATGGAGACGGAGCGTGTGCAGCGTACGTAGGTGTGGCACAGCTGGTAGGTGAGGAGCTGCAGTTCGTCGGCTGTGAAGCAGTTGTCGTCCCACAGGACGTGGTAGTGGGAGGGGCGGCTGGTTCCCTGAGGGGTAAAAGAAGGTCAAACACCTGCAGCTCATCTCGTCAACCATGTGAGCAAGTCTGAGATCCCACCTGAATTCCAGCGTGGCTGCACAGGTAGAAGTCGAACTCAGACGGGTGTTGTGATGGTGCTGTCCACCGTGGTCCCAGCCGGAACATTCCCACTCTTCCCAACCTGTGGACCAATCGCACCGCATTGAGACTCAGACAGACCAGAGGACAGAGAGGGACAGAAGACAGAGTCCCACCGACCCGCTCGGCTTTGTCGGAGCAGAACAGGCGAGTGTGGTGACGCTTCTGGACCACGATGTAGGTGATTCCGGGCCTGTAGTCTTCCTCCAGACTGATGCACGCCTTCCTGATGGCGATCAGCTCCGGCCACGCCACCTGGAACACAAACCAGCTGAATCACCTCCTGCCACATGATTCGCCGGGCTCTTTGGAACAGACTCCGCCCCCACCTGCTTCATCTGCCCCTCGGAGACGCCCCCGCGGTAGTAAATGATCCGCGTGGGCTTGAAGCGGGTCGACTTGTAGAACTGGATGAGCAGCTCCCGCACCATGTTGGTCAGATCTTGAATCACTTCCTGACTGAAGAGTTGCTCCTGCAGAGGAAGCTTGGCTCTTAGCAACGACCTAGACAGGGATTCTGGTACTGGTCGGGGTTTAAACTACCTGGGACATGTCCTGTCGGGACGTCTGGACTCGAACCGTTGCACAGTATCTGCTGGGGTGACCATCCATGCTTCCCACCACCGCTGCGATGGACGGTTTCTTCCCATCGCCCGCTGGAGGATGAGTGACGTCGGCGCCGAGGAAGATGACGGGCTGCTGGAACACGGAGGGCCTGGACGAAGGATGAAGGACAGATCAGCTGGAGTCATCATAACTCCAGGTTCTGATGCTGTGTTAGTCCCAAAATTAGCCACTGCCAAGTCGCTGTTGGCAGTGGCTACTTCCTTGTAGCACAAGGCTACATCCATTCCAAAGCCACTACTAATCTGATTGATGACAGGCTGGCAATGCTGACTGAGCAACCATTAGAGGCAACAGAGTTTCCAGCGCTGGCAAATGAGAAGGAACATTCTAGCTAACATTAGCATGGGAGAGGCTAACAACTAGCACACATAGAATGGTGACCCACTGGATTACTTACTTCTTCTGTTGATTAGCAAGAAAAGCTAATATCATTAATGACTAGCATGTCCAGACTCATCACCCACAACTTGTACCTTCTTTAAAGGAAACTTTATAAAGAAAACTGGTTGACACACAATGTCTGAAAGCGCCATGCATTAGATGCACTGACATTAATTCTTTTGACAGTTTACTGTAATCTAATGTGGCACTAAGCATGAACATCCTGTATAATTCAGAGCTGAAGATTACAGTAAACTATCAAAAAAAGACATCAATGTATCTAATTTAAGGCGCTCAACCAGTTTTCCAGATAAAATTCCCTTTAAATAAGAAAGTAGTGGTTGATTGAAGTAGGGATGCTAGTTGTTAGCCCATAAAAAGATAATGCCAGTCTATCCACACTAATGGCCTGCAGAGGAAGCAGACAATCCAGTGGGGGAAATTCCCTTGACATGCCAGTTAGCAACCTCGCCAATGCTAACACTAGCTAGAACTCTCCTTTACATTTGCCATTGGACAAAGCCTCCTGTTACAAAGAAGTAGCTACCACTGCATGCATGACAGTCTTAATTTGGGCACCAATACTGCACCATAGCCTGCACACAATTCACTGACCTCTGATGAGGAACCAGGACATTGTTGATGCCTCCCAGTTTGGCGTTGATCTTCAGGCAGAGGTTGGACAGAGTCTGGGGCGACGTCTTCACCACGTTCTTCACCTGGACGCACTGCGTGGCCATGCCCAGCAGGGTGTCTCCCACCCGCTTCACCTCCGCTGCAAACCACATCACTGTTAAAATCCCCACCGTGTTACCACACCTCTTCTGGAGAAAAGATCGGAGCTCCTACCGTAGACGGGAGTCTTTCCAGGCAGGATGACAACGATCAGCTGCAGACCTACGTAGGACATCTTGAGGTGTTTGAACATGGGCTCTACGCTGTCGGCTCCCTGGGCGTATTTACAGAAGCAAGGCTGGCCTTGGATCGGCATCCCGGCATCTTTGGAGATCTTCCTCAGCTGGTCGGTGAAGCTCCTGAAAAAAAGTTACAGGTTTGTTCTGGAAAAGACTCATAAACCTAAAACCTTTACAGAATCAGGCCCCAATTCTGATGGATTTGTTGTAAAAAGACAAACACAAAGTAGACAACATCTACTTTGCATCTAACTAAAGTTAGAGCCTGCAGAAGTCCTGAGAGTGGGGTGAAGGTTCAAACACTGTAAACATCCACCCAGAGATATTATATAATCAATATGAAGATCACAGCATATTCATGAGTTAGAATTAATCTGGTGTCAATCTGACAGCAAGCATCAACATCTGACAGCAAGCATCAAAATCTGACAGGGCATTGAGGCAGCAACTCACTTGAGCAGGTCCTCCCGACATTGTTTTTGGGGGGCAAAACAGGCCACGGCCCACACCTTGATCTCTATGCCGGCGTAGAACTGCTTCCCTCTCATATCCCACACCCCCTGGTTGGGCGTGGCCACGGTCTTATTCTGCGGAGAGAGTCCCTACACTCTTAGTCAACCCCCCGTTTGGATGGGCTGATACAAACACTGCAACTAGAAACAAACCCACAGAACTGAACACAGACTTCAGCAGGAGACGCTTTCAGCATCAGACAGATGGCTTGGAGGAGAGGAGCTCAGATTTTCCAGCTTCCTTATCAGAAGGTCTGACATCATGACAATATGGACAAAACTTCAAATCTAAATGTTTACAGTTTATTCAGAGCTTTATTCATCCTCCAGGATCAGAACCAAGCTGAGGAGCTCCTGCGTCATTTTACAGCATCAGAAATTTTACAGAGAATCATCATCATCATCTTGGGGGATGATGTGCAACAGGAAACAGACTGAAGCTTCTCCCTTCAGAGTCCCAACCAGTCATAAGGTTCTCCAATCAGCTGCCATCTGGAATTGCTCACATGAGAGTAAATCTATTCAGGACTCGCGATGGGAAAAGTTTCCAGTCTAAAGCAGTTCACTGGAAGATGATCCGATTCTATACCAGCAGGACCGGAACCAGGGGAACCCAGCCAATCTGGATGAAGAAGTCATTTGGATCAGGGCACCAAGGAGGGCACCAAATTATTATTAATTTGAAATCTTTTTCTCTGTGAGAATTACAGAAAACTTCTAGTTTATTCATCTGGAAAACGGCAGTCTTGTGGGATTTTCATCATCCTGCTGGGAATCGGATTATCTTCCTGTTCGAAGCACAATCAATGAACCCAAACCAGCTACAATATTCTCATTTGTGATTGGTTGTTGATCTGTGCATGAGAAATCATTCTGATCAGTGATTGGTCGATGTGCAGCTGGTTTGAAGTTTAGAGAGGGAATCTCAGCAGCTCATCACGTTTTATTCTGTTATGAATGAACCTGCATTTTGCCACCAGGGGGCGACATCAGTAGCTTAACATGGGACTCAATGCATTAAGGTGCATCAGTTTTAATCAGCAGAACCAGTTTCTATCTGCTGCTGCTGGACTGTGACAGTCTGTGGTAGCCAGTTGTACTTTCAGCTTCTTTCTTCGGTCAAACAGACTGAAGGGGTTTAAATGCAGAAACATCAGTTTTAGCGCTGCTGTTGGTCATTAGCACAGGAACTTGTGAACATTTGGATTTGCATCATTTGGATCGACTAAACTGGATTTTAACACCAAAACTTTGCGAATTAGGTAACAAACTTCCTACTGTGAAGAATCATGAAAGTTTTGAACAAAACTCAATCTTGGATCTGAACACAACTGTGTTTCCATAAACCTTTATGCACATTCTGAAGCATTGCATTTGGCTTTCCCGATGGAGATGGAAAGCAGTGATTTTCCTTTATTTAACCAGGAAAGACTCCATTGAAATCCAGATCTCATTTTTAAGACTTGTTGTAGCAAACGCTCCCGTCCGCTGGATCTGTGCCTCACCAGAGGCACCAAACTCAAGTCCAGACCTCCGGGAGGGCAAGACTCTCTGGTTCCAAGGATCCTCTCCTTCCTGTTTATTACTGTCATGCATAATGTCAACATCCGACGAAATCATGCTCTCTGTTGCCTGGTTGACTCAAACCAGAAGATGCAAATACAATAAATTTGTGATTTAGGTTACCTTTTTGTAAAATGTGCATAACGTTTTGATGAAAATGTAGCTACAGATCCTCCTGATGACCGAAAACAGTTCTCCTGGTTGATCCTGATCTTTTCTCACAAAAATTCCTAAAAGTGTTTATTTCACTTCCTTATGTTGAAGGAAGATGTTTGAGATAAAAACTGTTAATTTTTCAGTATTTTAAACAGTAAATGAAACAAGAATAGCAGCGGAAATCAGATCAAGGCCGCACCGATTTCAGTTTTCTGGCCGATCTTTAAAATGCCTGACCAGCTGAGTCTGATTTTTGGTGGTAAAAATTGTGAAGTACGGTGATAAAGTCGGGAACAGCTGGGTGACTGGTATCGGTTGTGGATTTCCTGACCTAAGCTTGGTTTCTCGTGCTTGTGGGCGTATCGGTGTGACCCTGGTCCAGGTGAGAGGCTGCTGAGGTTCCCTCCGGACAGGAACTCGGAAGGCTCCAGGTTTCAGACTCAAGACGCCTGAAGGCGATTTACACTGAACCAGATGAGTTTAAATCTGATCTGGTTCCTAAAAGCCTGGAGCCCCCCAGCGGCGCCCCCCCTCCCGGTGCCCCCCGGCCCAGTACTCACCCTGCCACAGTCCCTCCCTGTGTCTGTACTCACCCGGCCCCCATACTGCAGCATGGGCGCTGGGAGGACACGCCCCGTCACCTCCGTCATGTCGTTGTGCACAACGATGCCGAACTCTTTCAGGTAGGGGTCCGGGCCCCCGACCATGCTGTTGCTTTTGACCTGAGGAAGAGGAGGAGCGTTAAGCCCCGCCCACAGCAGTTGGAGAACATCATCATCATTTTTGCGGTTGGCCTCACCAAGCGGCTGATCTCCTCCTGCCGGTCGGGGGCGGAGCGCGCCGTCGCCTTGATCATGGTGGACGTCTGGTTATCGGTGAGCTTCTTGATGCAGCGCTGGCCGGCAACGATGTTACAGACCTGCAGGAGGACAGGAAGTAAAACCCAGCAGGAAACGCATCACGTTATCAGCGTCAATATGATTGATTTTGTTTTAAATATCAAATATTGCCACACTGCTGGTGGAGAAACACGAAACTGTTGCTGCGCAACTTACCCAGCAGGTTGTTGCTAGGTAACAAGCGAGTTAGTTGATGGCACCCAGCTAGCTTAGCTAGCCATGAGAGGTTGAGCAGCTAAAGCCTTTCCTCTGTCTACATCTCCCAGAATGCTGTGCAGTTCTGGACTGAACTTCAGTGGATATTCCATATCAGTGTTTTTCAAAGCGGGGCCGCCAGGGGGCGCCAGTGGGATCGATATTAAAATATTACCATACATATTGTCTTATCAAAAGAAGGGATTTTAACTTATAATAAATTCAACATCAGAGTAAAATTTTCCACCAAAAAACTCATTGCCAACAAAAATTAGAAGGCATGAGGAAGAATTTATGCTAAGTGAATAAAAGTGGAAAAAAAGTCAAATGTTTTTCCATATATTGTCTGTGGATTCGTAGAGAGGAGTCAGAGAGGAAGCAGGCGGGATCTCACCTCCAGAGGAAGGTAGGTGTGCTTCTGCTCCTGCCCGACTTGCAGGCAGGGTAAATGAGGATACTTGAGCTGCAGGCTGTACTTCTGCTTGAAGTACTGGGCCACCGTGCACTCCATGGCCTGGCCGTTCTCCAGCTGCAGCGGGAACCTGCAGAGGAACAGCGGCACCGCGGTGAGCGGGCGGAGACAAGGAGGAAGAGGAAAAGAGGAAGAGGAGAAGGAGGAGGACGAGGATGAGGAGGAAGACGAAGAGAAAGACGAGGAGGAGGAGGCGGAGCTTACGTTTGGTGGCTGGCGGGTCGGCGCGTCACGTTACACACACGGTACTTCCTCTTCATCTGGCCACAGTGCGTCACTTCCACCTTCAAACCTGCCAGAGCAGAGAGTTTTCGGGTCAAGGGTCAGATTTAGGTCTAAGGTGTTTAGAGTTTTGCTTAGGATAAAAGAAAGCTGTAGAAATGAATGGAAGTCAATGGAAAATGCAAACGTGTGTGTTTCTCTGTGTGTGTGTTTCTCTGTGTGTGTGTGTTTCTCTGTGTGTGTGTGTTTCTCTGTGTGTGTGTGTACCTCTGAGTGTGTGTGTTTCTCTGTGTGTGTGTGTGTGTTTCTCTGTGTGTGTGTGTGTTTCTCTGTGCGTGTGTGTGTACCTCTGTGTGTGTGTGTGTTTCTCTGTGTGTGTGTGTTTCTCTGTGTGTGTGTTTTCTCTGTGTGTGTGTGTGTGTTTCTCTGTGTGTGTGTGTGTTTCTCTGTGTGTGTGTGTTTCTCTGTGTGTGTGTTTCTGTGTGTGTGTGTGTGTTTCTCTGTGTGTGTGTGTGTACCTCTGTGTGTGTGTGTGTGTACCTCTGTGTGTGTGTGTGTACCTCTGTGCGTGTGTGTGTACCTCTGTGCGTGTGTGTGTGTACCTCTGTGTGTGTGTGTGTACCTCTGTGTGTGTGTTTCTCTGTGTGTGTGTGTGTGTGTACCTCTGTGTGTGTGTGTGTGTACCTCTGTGTGTGTGTGTGTACCTCTGTGTGTGTGTGTGTGTACCTCTGTGCGTGTGTGTGTGTGTACCTCTGTGTGTGTGTGTGTACCTCTGTGTGTGTGTGTTTCTCTGTGCGTGTGTGTGTGTACCTCTGTGTGTGTGTGTGTGTACCTCTGTGTGTGTGTGTGTGTACCTCTGTGTGTGTGTGTGTACCTCTGTGTGTGTGTGTGTGTTTCTCTGTGCGTGTGTGTACCTCTGTGTGTGTGTGTACCTCTGTGTGTGTGTACCTCTGTGTGTGTGTGTACCTCTGTGTGTGTGTGTACCTCTGTGTGTGTGTTTCTCTGTGTGTGTGTGTGTGTACCTCTGTGTGTGTGTGTGTGTGTGTGTACCTCTGTGTGTGTGTGTACCTCTGATCTCCTTGGTGAACTTGACCCTCTGTGAGTCCGTCAGCGGTTTTGTCTGTTCGTTGATGTTCTGGATGTCCAGCACTTCGCACATGAACTCGATGACGGGCTGAGCGCGGTAGAAAGCCGTAGCCGACACTGAGGAGTGGAGAGGAGAAGTTAGAGGACTGGAACTGGGACCAGAACCACAATCAGAACCAGAACCATCACAAGTGATGGTCATCAGCAGCAGGAATCTCCACTTTTAAACTAAAACTATAAATCATTACAGATCTAACCGTAATTATTGCCTAAAGGTAATTCTCTGAAAGGAGAAATGAAGCCAAAACTGTACCAAATATATTTAGCAATAAAGATGAAAAATCTTTATAAATCTTTTACCAGATCTTAAACATGCGTTTTCTTGTTTTTAAAAATGTTTTCTAATTGATTGGATGTAATATTCTAATTTTAAATGTTTCCATAATCCATAAGGTTTTCAAACTATTAATTTCATAGTTAATTAATCTATTTAATGCATTTCACTTTCTGATAAAGGTCATGAATAAAATTTACTTTTCAGTAATATTCTAATTTATTGAATGACTCTGTACATAGTTTATAAAGAAATAAAAATATAGATTTTCTAGACGCACAGAAACCAAAAACACGGATGTCTCATAGTTGAGCAGAAAAACCTACTGATCCGGTTCTGATCCGAGTTCTGGGGAAGGATTAGCTTCTTACCGTCGATGTTGAGCATCATGTTCCACATGGCCGGCCGGACGGACTGATGGAAGCCGAACCAAACCTCCCGGCCTCCGCCCAGAGGGTGGTAGTATCCCTCTGGAGGAGAGAAGAAGGAGCGCCCCACCGGGGTGTACCTGGAGAAGACATTCAGCCTGTCACCTCCAGGAAAACCTACATTCAGCCTGTCACCTCCAGGAAAACCTACATTCAGCCTGTCACCTCCAGGAAAACCTACATTCAGCCTGTCACCTCCACGAAAACCTACATTCAGCCACTCACTTATAAACAGTATAATTTTATAAGACAATCCAAACTGTTACATTTGTTATAAAAATTCTGTATATCAAATATGACCTAAAAGAACTTTGATTCTACTCTTTAAAATTGGGCCTCTGTCTCTTTAAGAAGTTCCAGCTGATTCTGAAGCTCCGCCTCCAGGAAGTTATCCAACATGGCTCCTCTATTAAACCTCTAACATTTTTACCAGCGGTGCTCGGAGCAGCAGCTCCTTTAACAAGCACAGCAGCTGTTTGCCAATTCCTGCTGGCTAGTCTGGAGGAGCTGAGTGGGGGAGGAGCTGTGCCTCGAAGGCGGGGCTACGTCCACCCAGGCGTTTACGAGCTGAATGGTTGCTATGTAGGTTGAAGGATTTTTCAAACATTATCTGAATGTTTGAGGGATCCAGATAGAAGCTGCTGTCAGGACTAAAATGTTTCTGGGTAGATGACGGTTTTCTTAGTCACATGGTACTAAGAAAACCAGGTCTAGGTACTCCATGGTACCGCAGGGCCCGTTTACCTCATGGAGGGCAGGTGCCGCGTGATGACGTCCAGCGCCTGAACCGAGTCCTCAGGAACCTCGTTCAGGTGACCCGACAGCGCCTCCAGCAGCATCTGCAGGCTCACCACCGACACCCACTGCAGGGACACCTTGAAGGTCTGGTCCTTCCCCTCGCCCGGCAGGGTCACTTCCAGGTCCACCTGGGGACGGACCAGAACCGTCAACATGCCAGCGCCGTCGAGGGGTACAGGGTTCAAAGGTCAGACACCCACCCTGTCTCTACCAATCGGTAGCGGATGAGCCGTGTACATGTTCCTCTTCCCATCGTAGCCCGGCTGCCGGTCCCCAAAGATCTGCATCTTAAAGTGCCGCACCATGGTGTCCACCACCTCCCTGCAAGACAGGCAGGGAGGTGTTGGACACAAGCCGGGTCGAGCCGGGCCGAGTCGAGCCGAGCCGAGCCGAGCCGGGCCTCCACCCACCTGTTGACCCGCCGGGGGCGTTTCTCAGGCTTGATCTCGATGTCATAGTGGTAGACGTCAATCTTGGGTATCTGAACCTGGAAGTGGTTGGCGAGGAGCCGGATGGGCTTCCCCACCGTGCCGAGGCCGGGACGTCGCGGAGGCTGGAAGAGAGAGGTGGGGGCGGGCGGGCCTGGGGGAAAATGAGGTCAGGAGGTCAGATGGGTTCCAACATCTACAGACGGCAGGAGCTGCTGTTTTATTTCCTCTTTAATGTCGGGTGTTTCTCCAGGTGAAATCCAGTTTACTGATAGATAAACGCCACGTCAATAATAATCAATAATGAAATAGACGACGCAGTAAAATAAGCAGAATGGAGAGACATTAAATCCCAACAACGATCAGGATGGAAATAAGACAAACATGTCGGTGCTGACATTAAATGTATTTTATTTTCATCATCATGAATCCAGTCCAGAAGAAGAACCAATCACAACCCCCAGGGGGAGCCGTGCTTTTCCTCTGCCATTTTTATTCACACTTTGAAATATTGCATTATAAAAATATTTATGGAAACATCAAAATTCAAAATAACTTCTTCAATTTCACAAAACACTTTCTGTTTGCTGGAGGCGATTTTTGGTTTTCCAGGACAGAGTTAAAGGAAACAGATTTACTGAAGAAGTTCTGATGTAGTGAACGATCCATCCACTGCTGGGCTGGAGGCTGACCAGAGGAACCAAACCCAGGGCCGTCTCTGCTCCATGCTAGTTAGCAACCTCCACTTCCTGTTTATTACAGCCATGTGTAGCGTCATCTGATGACATCACGCTCTGCGCCACATGGTTGATTTTCTCCACACCAGGAGATGGAAACACGACTAACTCATATTTTACTTTTTTCTTCTTTGTGGAATTTTCAAAGTTTAATCCAAGTTCACATGGAAACGTCGGAGTCGTTCTCAGCAGCTGAATCACTCTGAAGCTCAGAGGCCTGGTGGGAACTTTTAGGCTCAGATTGGAGCTAAACTGGACATTTTTAGAATTATTTCAATGTAAACTATAGAAAAATATGCAGATTGATGAGAGTTCTGGCTTTTCTGACAGCCCAAAAAGCAGAACTGAAACAGAACTGAGCTTCAGAACCCCAGAAGAAGAAAGATGGTCAGCTCTGCCCTCTGACCCTCAGAGGTCGAGGAGAGGGCGGAGAAACAACGACCTCCAATTATGTGCCGCCCCCAGCTCCACCCAGACACGGCCCCTCGGGGAACAAAGTGGGTCCCATCAGACGGCCAGATGGAGGGATTAGCATCGGCACGGCTGGTCTGGAAAGAAAGTACACCCCTGAACTTTACAGCCACATGGGGGCGCAGCCTCCCACCATGGCTTCACTGAGCAACAACAACAAGATCTGGAGGAATTAAACGTTTTAGTGAATTTAGGGGCTGAAGAGCAGATCTGAAGGAGGGTCCAGGTTCAGAACCAGAACTGCTCCATTACTTCAACTGGACCTCCTGATTAGCAGAACCGAGTCAGAAAGGCTGCCGGCAACGGGGAGCGGCGCGATGGAGGCCAGGGGAACACGGGGGTCCTGAACCCAAACATGACGCTCCAGTTAGTCAGTGAAGCGCGAGAGCACAGACAATCAGGAGCCTCGCCGCCGCCCCCTCCCCCACGCCGCCTCCAATCACCATCAGCCCTTCCTCTGGACCGAACCGTCCGCCGACGGGTTCTGTCAAGACCCAAAACGTCTGATGATTCAGACCGCTCCGTCCAACTGGCCGGGTTACCGACGGCAACGCCCCGCCGGAGGCTGCGAACACGTCGGCGTTAGAAAACAGTCCGACACCCAGGCGGCGTGTTCAGGGGAACCATCAGATCAGCTGATCCAACCGGTCCGGACTGAAGATGGACCCACAAACAGAAACATCTCTGGGACAAGGGGGGCAGTCGACGGAGGACAGAAAGTCCAAACTTTGGACAGGGAAGACGAGCCTTCAGAGAAGAGTGGGAGAAGCAACCCGGGCCTCGTGTCGTCCTCAGGACAGGTGACCCAAACACACCTGGCAAGGTTCGGAACAACGAGGCAAACGCTGAGCTGACTGGAGGCCCAGTGACCCACAGGCCCGACCCGCCCATTAACATCCGAACCGCCCTGTTGGTGTGACCTCTTAAGATCGGGGACTTCCAACCACGTTCAGAAGCCAAGAAGCGTTTTGATGAGCAGAAATGTGGCGCTGCTCCTGCTGAAGCTCTCAGGAGCGTCACATCCTGGGAATCATCAGAGGATTACATTCAGATAATCAGCCTGAGAATCAGAACGCTTCCGTTTTTACTCCATGAAATGTTGAAACTGAAATCTGTTCAGTGATGGGCAAAAAGAAACCCAGAAAAATCCTTTCGTAGTTATTTTCCCATGCTCCACTTATCTGACTTCACAACAGCCGAGTTTCCTGTTAATTCATCAATC
Source organism: Poeciliopsis prolifica (assembly GCF_027474105.1). Lineage (NCBI taxonomy): Eukaryota > Metazoa > Chordata > Actinopteri > Cyprinodontiformes > Poeciliidae > Poeciliopsis > Poeciliopsis prolifica. The sequence goes on along the minus strand of NW_026562416.1, from coordinate 773,795 downwards.
AATCACATCTGGTGATTGATCAACCCCGGATCCCACCCGCAGTCTCGGCTCCACTGAGCTCACCGAGAGCCACAGGAAGTACCGCCGGCGTCTCCCAACGCAGCCGACCGAGGAGCCGGACCGCCTGACGCACCCAAGGCAACCAGAGAGGCCGCCGGGTTCAGATCCTGACACCGGGTTCAGATCCTGACACCGGGTTCAGATCCTGACACCGGGTTCAGATCCTGACACCGGGTTCAGATCCTGACACCGGGTTCAGATCCTGACACCGGGTTCAGATCCTGACACCGGGTTCAGATCCTGACACCGGGTTCATCCTGACCCGGCCCGGTGCCGAGTCAGGATGAACATCTGCAGACATCAGGATTGATCCTGCAGCTCTTCACCTGGACTCCTCGTTTCTTCTGATAGTGAAACTAATCAAAGCCCTGAACGATCTGCCTTCCCTCCCTGCAGGTTTTTACCTCCTGTCCTCTTTCTTTGTGATGTCACTTCCTGCCTGAAGGTCAGCTGGACTAAAACTATTTCAGTAAGATTTCACGGCTGCAGCTACTGATAGTTTCCATAATCAATAACTCTGAAGATTAACTGAATTAAAACAAAACTGGAACATTTTACAGATTTTTCATTTATCAAGTTAATCTTTATTTTATGAAATATTAAAAAATACGTACAAATGCAAACAAATCTATTGATTGTTTCAATAAATTGCTGCATTTCATTACGTAGAAGGAAACAACATTCCTTAGTGTTGCCTTTCTGCTGGACTCAACATCAATCAGAGTGCAGCTGATCTGGGATTCATTTATTGATTAGCAGATTAATAATTGATTAGGGAGAAAAAGGTGATTGATAGGAGATTTATTTGCAGAATGTGAACCAGAAACTACCTCTGGAGATTTACAGACAAAGAAGGCTTTTATCTCAAATGCTAAACCTTTCTGTATTTTGTGGAGTTTTGGGTTAATTTCTGTTCTGGATGTTCTTATAAGAGTCTGTATCCTCCACTTAATTTATAGATTACTAAACAATAAAAACTCACAGCTCATCTAAAAACAAACTGATTTTTACACTAATGATGCCAAAACCAGTTTGTTTCCTGTGGTGAATCCTTTCTGTCCGTCTCCATGAGTCCATCGTCTCTCCGATTCACAGCAGAAACAGTCAAACACAGAACAGCCGGGAAGCAGCAAGCCCAGGTAAAACACTCTTCTCAGGTCACATTTTCAACAATAATTTAGACACAAATGTGTATTATGTAGATCATGGTGTTCAACATGTGGCCCGGGGTCATTTGTGGCCCTTAAATGTCTTTGATCAGCCCCTCAGCCACAAGTCCAGAACGGTCAAAATTTAGCTAACAAAAACAAAATCATGATGGTCACAAAAAAGTTGGAAAGTGTTTGCTTTTCTTTTTTGTGTTTTGCATCTTTAAGGAGCTTTAGATTTCATAACACTTTTGTTTATTATTGGTAAAACAAAAAAAAAATTTTTTCATCTCTAATTTAATGAATTTTGTGGCCTGTTAGTTTAAATTAGACAGTTTTGGACCAAAGGGCTAAAAGTTTGGACATCACTGATTTAAACATTCATACAATTCTGATTACATAAACTGTTACCAAAACAATCCAGAAGTCACCTATAAAATGAATTTTTAAATAATAAGCTCTACTCTGCAGCCTTCCCTCTTTAGTTATGTCTCCATGCTCATTTCTAATAATGCAGCATAATATACTGCAGATACACTGTCATCAACATGAGAAATATTCAGACCAATAACTGCTGGTTAATATAACCTGCATTTTTACCATGAAAGATGCTCTAACAACCAGCTGTTCTTAATATAATATAAATCATTTTAGTTTCCTCATTTCACTTGTTGCTGAGCTTTCTGACTGTGAGTCATCCCTGCACTCGGCCTCCTCTGTTCTGCAGAAAAAGACCCAGAATTAGCTGAAACAACTCCCACAAACTTCCTCTTTTCAAACGCTTCTGTTGAGTCTGCAGTTGGAGGTCGGTTTAACCCCAGACCGTCACACCTGAGAGACATTTACCTGTTCAGTCAACACTTCACCTGACACTGAACAGCTGTATCTGCCTTTCTAATCTGGTTGTCCACAAAAATACTCCATAAAACCACATCATGACAATACAGCTTTAGTTAAACCTCTCCAATTAAAATTACTTTTAAAAACTAAAGCAAAAATGATGTTACAAATTAAAAATATCTGATATGTTTCGATATTTTTTCCTGTTTAAAGCACCAAAAAAAGTGTTTGGTGCTTTAAATTAGTTTATCAAGCAGATATTGAGTAATTTTAACTTGAAGAGAAAGAAAACTGTCAGTCTGAGAAACTTCATTAGTCTGTAGCATAATAGAATACAAATTTTATCTTCTCTTCTGAATAATCAGATATTGTAGAAAGATAAACAAAAATGAAAAGTGAAACAATTGTAATTCTACTTATTGAGTCATTAAGATTTTTTAATCACCTATGTTTATTTAATAAAGAAGCTTAGTGTGAATCTGACTTTTTGGCAGTTCTGGTTTTCCATACAACACCTGTGGATGGTTGCGCAGCCCTGCTGCCCACCAGCAGCACGTAAAGCCACTAAAAACACCAGATTCCTCATTAATCTCCAAGGCTGATAAATGTCATCACATTTGGTCGGTCATGAAATGGATTTCCACGCACAATCACCGCATCTGGGCGCAGTGAGTGCGTGTCCGGGCCGTGTTCTCGGCAGGCTGTGTCTTTGTTGTCATATAAGAGGAGATGAATATGATGGAGCTGGCCGCAGATGGGATCAATAAAAGCGCCATCCGCCGCTGAGCGCGTGGCTGCGGCTCAAGGAGAAGCGCGTGAACCGATGACAGCCCCGCAGAAAAACCGAAAACAACGAGCCCTAAGAACCCGCACGCTGGCTCGCTCAACCACCAAACGCGCTGTGTTTTTAAAGCAGCTTTCATTTTGTTTTTCCGCCCATCGCTGAGAGCTGGGCTCCAGGCAGGCAGGCAGGCAGCCGCTCGCGGCGGTGAGGAGATTTCTGGGTTTCAGGCGGATTTCGACGACATTTTGAGAGGAAAAGAATGAGCATGAAGCTGCGAGCAGAATAAACAGCAGCGTAAACACAGCGTGAAGGAGGAAGGAAGGAAGGAAGGTCCCAGTTAAATCCCCTCCGACACACAATACCAGCAGAGACCCACTCCAAACACGCTCAGACCCCCCAAACAGGCGGAAATACACCCCCCACCTCCCACTAACACTCTCGGGGACCACGGTCCGGGCCTGGGTGGGATCTCCGTGGAGGCCTCACGACAGCCTCGGCCCCCAGTGAAGCGCGCCGCCTCCACACACGCCTCCCGCCCTCCGCCCGCTGCTCCGCGGTGTGGGACGGGTCTTACCTGGTCCGAGCGCTTCCATGGCCGAGGCCTCTCTCTCCGTCTCTGTCCCGGCCTGGCGGCTCCGTACCGAGGCTGAAATTGGGGGCGGTATGTCGAAGCTGTTGGTGTCTGATTAAAGGAAACTGGAGATGGACGCTCCGCTGGCTCCTGCTGTCGGACTCACCGTTGGTACTGCTGGGGATTTTGTGCTGCGCATGTGCCCCTCAGCAGTCCCACAGCCATTGTGCGCATGCGCAAAGAGGGTGTAGCGCACTTTTAAAAACACAACTTGGTGATGAAAGACAGATGTAAACGAAATTAGTGTATAGAATAAGTTTTTTCTTCTGTGTTAGTTTTTTATTTTATTTTTTAATGTATTGTTTAGCCTCCACAATCTATTCCAGTAGGTGGCTGTAATTTACCATCTGCAAGCGTCTCTTCTCATAATGACTAGACGATTCTAATCTTAAAAATAATGCTGGTCAGTTGGTTATTAAAATGGCAGTTTTAAAGCTGTCATAGTAAAACATTCATAGTAACTGTCATACCAAAGCAGTTACTTTTAAATCATGCATTTAATGAAGCTATAACACATAAATGCGATTGTAACACTAATAAAGTTAAATTAGCATGACGAGACATACAAATAAATGATAGTAAAATGGTTTTAAAACATTACTAAAATAGGGAAATAATATTTCTTTCTTGCTGCTGGTTTTAATCCCTCCCCGGGTTGTGTCGTCACAGTGGGCGGATCCAAGAGTCCCGAACGGACCAATGGCTGGAGGAGAAGCGGCTGATTGGCAGCTCTGTGATGGAAGCGGAGCTCCAGCTGTCACGACGCGCCAAAGCTTAAACTGCGCGACGTGCGAGCGGGTCAGGCGGGAGGAAGAGGAGCGGGGAACGGGGTAATCCGGGCCTGAATGTGGACCTAAAGATCAGAACAAGTTCTTTACTCGGTGGTGTCACAGAAGCGGTACTTTCAGCGTCGGTTCGGCTGAGCGGGATAGTTGGGTTTTAATCCGGAGGAGCCGCCGAACTGAGATGAGCCTGGTTCTGTCCCAGCAGCAGGTAAAGCGCCGGGTTTATAAGTGGGCCCACTGGGTTTCTGTGGTTCTAACTCCTGGTTCCGGTTCTATTTGTGTGTCTTTAGGTTCTGAACTGTAATGTTAAAATGAGCAGAGAGCTAGCCGCTTAGCCTGGAAGCTAGGTTAGCCTGTCGGGCGGGCTGGATGAGGCCTGTGTTTTTTTCCATTGATTCAGATTAAAATGGACTTTAAGTTGTTTGTCCGCTGCTAACAGCTCATGGTTCAGCAACCTGCGGTCGGAGAGCAGCAGATGGGCCGCAGTGTGTTCACTTTGAGGCCGTTTCCAGGAGTAAGTTTAGGAGGAATGAAGCCATGATGCTTCATTGTTCGCGTCCAGGCGCCGCGGCCTGGATTTAAACAGAAACCCGCCTTACAGAACCGAACCCGGGCTGCCCAGCTGGTACTCTGGGTCTGAGCTGTAAAATGGCCTCCCTCTGGTTCTGGATGGATGCAGGTTCCAGTGAAGCTTTGTCCTCTGCGGGGTCATTCAGGTCACATCCAGGATCCAGCTACTGAAAGCACAAACTTTATTTTAATCATGAACCACAAATAAAAACAAGATTCACTGGTGTTCTCCAGAAAACGGCATTTACTTAAAGTGAGCCAAACACGTTTTGAGCAAAGTGGAACTTACTGAACAATGAACTGTTTTAATTCAACAAAATAATCAGATTTTTATTGCAACAGGATCAAAGATCTAAAACTTGAAATGTGTTTTCTTTATTAAATGAAATGCATCAAGTTTGTTTATTTTTGGATTAAATTGAAGAAAACTGATAAAATATTTTATCAATTCTCTGCAATAAAATCAGAATCTTCATCAGAAACTCTTCCTGCATTCAGCAACTTCTGACCAGCAGTTAAAATCAGATTCTGGAGTGTAAATTATTCCCAAAGGGATCAATAAAGTTTCTGTCTTTAAGCTGATGAGTAGATGTGATCCTGGTTACCAAGGGTTTTGTTCGATTTTCTTCTTGAATTGCGTTTGGGGGGGCCGCACTAAATCAGTCCAGAGGCCATTCATGGCCCCCGCGCCACACTTTGAACACCCTTCCTGTAACCGGTAAAATGTGGGAGGTTTTCTGTCCTCTCCTGAAGCCGTCTCGTCGTTTTCAGGCTGACGCACCGCCAGCCGCGGCCCAGACGACGCTGGACTGCGACGGCGACTCCGACAGCGGGATGGGCTCGCCGGCTGCGGAGGCGGTTACCATGACGACGGCTGCTCCAGGTACAGGAACTGAAACTAAAGGAGTTCTGGCAGCAGGTTTACAGATGTTTTCTTTATCTGAAATGTTTATATTTTAGTGTAGTTTTGGCCTCATTACTGTTCTTTCAGTAGTCAGTAAAGGTTCTGGTTCTGAACGGCCCGGTTTGTTTCTCAGATTCAGACGATGAAGACGTCGCAGCTTGCAGGAAGCCTCGACGAAACGCCATCGTAGACAGCGAGGAAGAGGAAGAGAAGGTGGCAGCAGAGAAGAGTGTGGATGTCGTTGGGGGTCAGAGGTCGCCTGCCTCCAGCAGTGAGGAGGCGGAGCCTGAAGAGAGGGGGCGGAGCAGCAGGACGATCAGCCAGGGTCCTGATGACGGCGAGGAAGAGGAGGATGTGAAGAAGAGGGAGAAGAGTCAGAGAAATCATGAGAAGAAGAAAAAACGCAACAAAGCGATTGAGAAACTGAAGAAGAAGAAGAAAGCGGAGCGGTTCTGTGAGGAAGAGGAGGTGAGTCTTCATCCTGAACCAGTTCCAGCGTTCAGATGGAAAGAATCATTTTAATCTGGTCTCTTCAGGACGGAGCGCTTCCTGTGGTTCTGAACGACAGCGGCTGTCCTCTGGGAGACCCGGACCTGTTCGACACCGGCCTGGCTGAGGAGGAGGAGGAGGAGGAGGAAGAGTCTCTGGACGCCATCAGAGCCGCAGTCAGGATGAAGATGAGAAACCAGGAGGTAGAAGCAGGAGCTCTGCTCCTACCACTGCTGCAGGTTGTTTCTGGTTCCTCTGACTGAGGCTGTGCTCTGACTGCAGGAGGAAGAGGAGGAGGAGGATGAAGAGGCTCCAGAGAAACCCCGCCGCGCGGTCCGTGACGCTAAAGCGCAGCAAGACTGCAGGAAACTGAGCCGAGCGCTGAAACGTTGTTCTTGTTCCGTCTGCAGGAGAGGAGAGCGGCTCGCGCCAGCAAGGAGGCCATGAAGCAGCTGCACAGCGAGTCGCAGCGTCTGGTCCGAGGTTCGCCATCGCCGCCGCCATGGCCATCGCGTTGCGGCGACGTCCTGAAGGCTCAACCTGTTCTGTCTCCACAGAGTCCAGCCTCGGCCTGCCGTACCATATCCCCGAACCCAAAACCATCCAGCAGTTCTACAGGAGGAGGGCCCGGCCCCAGGGGCCCGCCATGGCCCTGCTCAAGTAAACACACAGAGAGACACTGATCAGTTCCAGTGATTACTCCCATCACAGATATTTTCCGTCACCATAACCGGAGTTTAATAGCAACTAGTTACATTTACTCGAGTAACTTTTAGGAGTATTTTTACTACGTTGTACATTTTCTCTGCTCTTCAGTAAAATACAAAAATATCTTAATTCAGACCTGCAGGTTCATTAATAGTCTTTTTCTGAGCTGAACTAGGCCAGAGGTCAAAACCTGACCTCTGACCAAAGTTACCCAAGAAAGTGTTTGATACTTTAGTACTGATTACCTGATCAACTCATCAATCATTTAATATTGAAGTAAATTTTTCCTCTCAGATCTTCCAGATATTCGGAGCTGATGCTGGAGATGCCTTCGGCTCCGCCCACCCCGCAGGAAGCTCCGCCCTCCCAGGACCTCTCATCCAATCAGATCCAGTCATTACCTGCTGCCGCGTCCTCCCCACAGCAGCAGAACATCCCCGCAGAGGAACCGGAACCGGAGTCCGGTCCGATGCTGCTTCTCTCAGAAACTCTGCAGGAGTCTCTCGGTGCTGATTCTGCAGAACCGCTTCCTGACAGTGGACCAGAACAGAACCAAGCGGGCTCAGAACCTCTGTCCGACCCGGTTCAGCCGTCTGCACCAGAACCAGCCAGACCAAAGAAAGACCGACTGTCTCGCCTGAAGGAGCTGGGATTGGACCCGCCGCTGCCGGCCAGGCTGAGTCTTGACGACGGCGTGTTTGTTCAGCTCGATCCGCCTCATTGCAACCCAGGTGAGAAACCAGACCGGTCCGGCGCGCGGCCGGGTCCGGTCCGGTTCAGAACCCAGTATCACAGTCTAACCCAGAGCTGCTGGTCAACAGGAGTGGCGGCCCTGAAGGAGCGCTACCTGCGACACGTCCAGGCGCCCGTTCGCCCGCCGGTGGAACGCACCGTTCAGATCACCGTCATCCGTAAAGACAGCGCCCCCTCTGGCCAGGAGGAGCTGCGCTCAGAGTCCGTAGCCGTCACGGTGAAGGAGGGAGCCGAGCAGCCGGCCGCCACCAAGCCGGGTTGGTTACGTGGTGGTCAGACATGTTGACCGAGACGCCGCCATGTTCCCGGGTCCTGATGGCGTTGCAATGTTCTGATGCGTTTCTGATTTTCAGGTGTCACTTTTCTTTTTGTCTCTGCAGGAGAGAAGCTGCTGACCCTGAAGCAGCGGCTGCAGCTCGCCATGGCCCAGCGCCGGAAGGAGGAGCGAGCGCGAAAAGCCGAGCTTCATCGCCTTGACAACGAAGACTGTGGGGACGAGGAAGAGGAGGAAGAGGAAGATATGACTGAGTCTGAGGAAGAGGTGAAAACCCAACAGGCCGCTGCTGTAGTCGCTGTAACTCAGGCTCTTTAACTGGTGCGTAACTGGCAGGAAGTGGACGACTTACTGGGTGGTGATGGCGGCGAGGAAGAGGAGGACAAGGAGGAAGAGGAGAGTGCGGCTCAGAGCGTCCGCAGCCTTTCTCCCGCCGCTCAGACTCCGGACCGTTTCCACATGGACGGGACGCTGATGCTGTTCCCGGGCAGCTCCTGCTCCCGGACCGGGTGAGTCTGATTCGGTACCGACCCGGCCCGTGGCGCCGATGACCCGGCCCGTGGCGCCGGGACTCGTCCCTGACGGCTGTCTGTCTTCCAGGGACGGGCTGAGGAAGTCTGGACCCGACGTGCCCAGCAGGACCGGTGAGTCAGGAGAGCAACTCGGCGCTTCGTTTGAACTCTAAAATGTCTGGAGTTCATTTGAAAAGTTGGTTTTAAACGAATCTCATCCTAGAAGGAATATTAAATTCAAAAACAACTGTGGTTGTGTGGCAGAGTTGTCGTCTTGCAATCGGAAGGTTGTAGGTTCGATTCCAGCTTTCTCCTGTCATATGTCGATGTGCCTCTGGGCAAGGCACTGAACCCTAAATTGCCTACCGGTCTGTGTATGAATGTGTGTGTGAATGGGTGAATGTGACTCTAGTGTAAAGCGCTTTGAGTGGTCAAAATGACTGGAAAAGCGCTATATAAGTTCAGTCCATTCAGTCCATTTAAATTTTTTCTCAGGGACTTTCAGTCGGGCAAAGTTTCAGTCGCCAGCATCTTAATTACATTGTGTGACTCGAGGCTGGTTCACGCTATGCTAACTAGCTGCTAATACACCAGCTAGCTGGCTCCCTGTCTGTCACTGCTCAGTGTAAATTTAACCAGGACATTTTTCCACGGGTAAATTTAGTTCCTTCTGTTGCCAATCCGATGCCAGGTGCATTCTGGGAAAAACGGCTGGCGCTGCTGCAGCTCGCTCTGTGTTCAGAGCGAGCTGAACTGGCATTTGGAATGGAAGGTGTGGATCTGAAACGGTTTGGGTTCTGATTGTGGTGACTGACTCGGAGCAGCAGCCCGGTCCGGCGAGGCTCATGTCCGTGTCTCCGTGTCCCCAGAGGAGGACGGCAGCCACAACAGCAGCCTGGAGCTGCCCGGCTCCATGCTCACCTCCTACCAGCCCGTCAACCAGCAGCGCTGCGCGGCCCGCGGGCCCCACGCCGCCGCCCTGCGCTCCCCGTCGCCCTGCTTCTTCCGGCCCAGCATCCTCGGCTCTGCCTCCAAGGTGACCTGACCTCCGACCCTGGGTTCGTACTGCTGCGGATGTGTGTGTGTTCTGACCCGGTTCCGACCCGTTCTCCCTGACCCAGAGCTCCGGCCGGCTGTCGGAGCCGTCCCTCTGCCTCCCGGTGGAAGACTCCCAGGACCTGTACGCGCCGCCGTCCCCGGGCGCCGCGGCGAGCGGCCCGGTTCTGGGCGGCGACTCCCAGGCCCGGTTCTGCCTGGAGGACGAGGTTCAGTCCCAGCTGCTGGACGCCGACGGCTTCCTGAACGTGGGGTCGCGACCCGGGGCGACCCACAAGAGGCAGCTGCTGCTGGACAGCCTGGATGAGAACGCCATGGACGCCCAGATGGGGGCGCTGCTGGAGCTCTGCTCAGGCCGCTTCGGGTCGGCGCCGAGCGGCCCGGCCCAGGATGAGCTGCGGGGGTTCTGCTCCGGAGCGTTCCCGCAGACCGCCGCTGAGGAAGAGGAGGAGAGGAAGGAGGAAGACGACATGGAGGAGCTGATGGGGCTCTGCTCTGGGAGGTTCCCCGGCCCAGGTGGGTTCTGGTTCTGGATCAGGACCTGGATCGGGCATCAGAAGTTTTGATCATATTGTTAAAATAAATATTTAACTGTTAGAACATTTAAGTATCAAATTTTTGTGTTTCTTTGATTTTTAAAAATATTTTCATTTGATGGTTTCTGTTTCAGATTCTGCTGACTCGGCTTCACCGGCTGCAAAACGGTACCAAAGACCGATCGGACAGGAAACGGTTAAACCGAAGTTTATCTGTGGCTTAAACTTCTGCTTTTCATTTCCTCCCACAAAGAGAGACGAAGGCTGAGGAAGAGGAGGAGGAGGACTGTGAGTTTCGTCTTCTGTCGGATGTAGAAAGTGAAAAGGTGAGGAAGTTTCCTGAGTCTGGGTGTTTGATTGGTTCCTGGAAAAGCTGAATCGCATGATTGGATGAACAGGAGGAAGAGGAGGAGGATGAAGATGATGCCGGTGAGGAAGAGGAAAATGATGAGGAAGAGGAGGAGCTGCAGGGCGTCTTCGCTCCTCGTCGATCAGAGAAGAAGAAAATGTAAATTATTTAAGCTGAGCTAACCTCAGGGTGATGGTTCTACTGTAAAACCTGGTTCTGGTTCTGGTTCTGGTCGCAGGGCCCTGATGGACTTCGTGGAGTCGGAGGCGGAGCTCTCAGGAAGTGACATCGGCAGCGACGATGAAGAGGGCGAGCGGGACAGCGAGTATGAGGAAGAGGAGCTGCTGGAGGAGCTTCCCTCAGACGAAGAGCTTCAGAACCAAGTCAACAAGATCCACATGTGAGTCCGGGCCGCCGACCCGGTTCCGCAGGCCGACCCGGTTCCGAAGCGGTCCGGCTGACGGCTCCCTCTCTGCAGGAAGCAGATCCTGGATGACGACAAGCGGCGGCTGAGGCTGTACCAGGACCGCTACCTGGCCGACGGCGACCTGCACTCCGACGGGCCGGGCCGAGCGCGCCGCTTCCGCTGGAAGAACATCGGTGAGCCGACTGGATCAGAACCGGGTCCAAACTGGAGACACTGGGTCAGAAATGAGTCCAACGGAGCGTGTCGAGAGAAAAGAGTAAACTTCCACCAAAAACTGAAATGTTCCGGAAAAAAACTATTTTCTACCAGTCACAAATTTTCTGAAAAAAAATAAAATTTTCAGACTAATTTCAGAAAGATCAAAGCTTTTCTAGAAAATTTCTGAGTTTAAATTTTGGAGCTCAAACTGCTGAAGATTCACTTCGTGACGTTTTGATGCTCCACAAAACAAAATGTCTGCAGATGGACTGGTTCTGTTTGAAGCAACTGGTTTAAAGCCTGCTGAACCAGAACGTGGTGACGGTTCTGCAGAACCTCTGAACCGGGCCTCAGTGTGTGTCCTCTGGTCCAGGTGCCGGGTTCGACGGGTCAGCCGCGGACGGAGAGGAAGACGGGGAGGAAGAGGACGACGTGGACCCGGCGGAGGTCCAGAGGAGGAAGGACCGGCTGGAGAGGGAGCAGTGGCTCCGAGAGCAGGTAGGTCCGACCGCCATCACGGTTCTGCTGCGGACAGAACCGGGTCTGACCCGTGTGTCTCAGACGGAGCAGAAAACTCGGAAAGGAGAGGATCCAGACGAGAGGACGAGCAGATCGGAGACGAGGACAGTCAGTTCATGAAGCTGGCCAAGAAGCTGACGGCCAGAACGCTGCAGAGGAAAGGTGGGTCCGGTCCGAAGTTCTGCCGGTTTATCGGATCAGAACCTAACTCTGACCTGTTGCTAACAGAACCACCTCAGTCGGACCAGAGGACTGCAGCAGCTCTGAACCCGTTCCAGAAACCCTCCCAGCCCGTCCAGGTGGGTCTCGTCCTCCGGAACCGTGTGGGTGGGTCGGTTCTGACGGGTCGGCAGCTGCTCTGAGTGACCCGGCTCTCTTCCAGGTGAGGAGAGGCTCCCTGCTGAGCCAGCCGGCCGCCGTGCTGCAGAAGCTGGCCAGCCTGTCTGAGGGGAACCCGCTGGCTCCCAGGAGCTCCAGAGGATTCCTGTTCCAGACGCTGTCGCCTGACGAGGCACCGACGGAGCGCGCTCAGAACCAGGTGAGGCTGGGTGGGCAGGTAGACGCCACCTGCACCCTGCTGACATTTAGTGCAGTAAAATAACCTTTTATAAGCCTGTCCCTGTAAGAAATGAATGAAAAATATCAATAAGCTCAATTTCCATTCCATTGCGGAAACTTAGACTCCAATTTGTTTGTCTTTAGTTTTTATTTCCATTTTTAGTTTTATTGTGAATATTTGACATCTTCCTGTTGCAGTGGGAACATTACCCCGTTATCAATTTATTACTTGAAAACATGATTATCGCAATAATTTCTACGGATTTATGGTCCATTAAAATGTTGTTGTGACATTTTTACAAAATGTACAACTTTGGGATCTAAAAATAAGTTTTGTATCGTTTTGGGATTGTAAGTGTAATTTAAAGATGGTTCAAGGGTGAAACATGAGTCATAACGCTGCTGCTGTCAACAATCTGTTTAGCATAAAATTCTGAACTTTTAGCATCATTAACATATTATTGCTTATTGAACGTTTTAATTTCTGATTGAAATATATTATGCTATGATATACTTCAATCACTAGCGGGGCAGTTAGCTGCTCAGCTAGCGGGGCAGTTAGCTGCTCAGCTAGCGGGGCAGTTAGCTGCTCAGCTAGCGGGGCAGTTAGCTGCTCAGCTAGCGGGGCAGTTAGCTGCTCAGCTAGCGGGGCAGTTAGCTGCTCAGCTAGCGGGCAGTTTAGCTGCTCAGCTAGCGGGGCAGTTAGCTGCTCAGCTAGCGGGGCAGTTAGCTGCTCAGCTAGCGGGGCAGTTAGCTGCTCAGCTAGCGGGGCAGTTAGCTGCTCAGCTAGCGGGGCAGTTAGCTGCTCAGCTAGCGGGGCAGTTAGCTGCTCAGCTAGCGGGGCAGTTAGCTGCTCAGCTAGCGGGGCAGTTAGCTGCTCAGCTAGCGGGGCAGCTGACATGTTGGTGCTAAAATGCAAAAAGTAAAATCTTTTTTTTTCCACTTAACGCGTAATTACATATCATAAAAACTGTTTTGGAATCAGCCACGTGCTTAGTGAACACCAATAACCTGTAAGTAAACAGAATTAGAGTTTTATCCTCCATGCATCTGAGAAAACTCAGGCTCATGGGAAACACCGCCACCCAGTGGTGAAAATCGGTACAACGCAAACATTCATTATGCTTTTTAATTCTGTAAAATTACCAATAAAACAAACTTGTGATCACACTTATGTTTGCCCCACCTCATGTGATCAGGTTTACATTTTGTCATTTATCTGGTTCTGTTAAAACCGCCCGAGTCCCAACAGAATCTGCAGAACCTTTGGCTGCAGAGATCAGCTTCCATGGCTCCACCACTAGAGGGAGCTGTTGCTCTGCACTTGCACAATGCTGATGAGGGTTTTCCTGCTACAGAGTGGTTCTGGTTCTGTTGCGAACAAAGAACCTGTTTGGTTTTCTCATGGTTTGGCTGCGAGTCCATCTCCTCACATGTTGGACCTAAGGTTCTGTTGGGTTCTGCTCTCAGGTGGTGAGGAAGAGGAGCCAGGTGCAGGCGGTGAGCCCGGCAGCCAAGCGGCCGTGCAGACAGAACCGAACCGCTGGACCTAACAGGAGCTCTCAGAGGAGCATCTTCAGCTTCCTGGACCACTGACCTCTGACCTCCACCAGTTCTGATCCATCTTGGACTCAGACCGGTTCAGTTTAAATATTTCATCCTGTATATATTGTCTGATTAATTTTAACCTTTGATGCCGACCGTCTTTGTTTTACAATGTAAATAAAAGCAGATTTTAAGATCCGGTTTGTGTCGCCTCGGAACCGTCTGTTAGCTAAACCTCAAACCAGACCACAGAGTCCGACCCGACCAGTTCAACTGGTCCAAACCAGTTCAACTGAAGCCATTTTATTTTAAACTGGATTTTCTGACCTAGGAAGTGACATCACTATGCATTGAACCAATGACCTGCTCCGACTCCAGCTGATTGGTGGAGGATTCTGTGGCTATTATCTGAAGTTCTGCTGAGTTTACAGAGAAACATTTTAAACCAAGACTAGATCCACCAAATCGGAAAATATAAAGTTTGGAACGGATCCAGTTTACCAGTGCTGGGAAGGTTCATAGTGACCTTTAACCTTTGCCTCTGAGAGAATTATCAATGCATAACATTAACACACAATAAATGCTGTTACACATGGGAAACTCACTTCTATATTATGTTCAGAGTTGCAACCCAAACTGCTGGTTGACTAGTTTACTTGTAAACCAGACAACCTGTAAGGTCAGCAGGATCATGAAGGCTAATGATGCTAATGCTAGCAGCCATGCTGCACAGAGCAGCTTAATGAGCATCTGCTTGGACCAGGCCTGGAGAACTGAAGCGGTTCAGGAACCGAGACTGCTGGTTCCTCTCCGAACCTTCGGGAGTTTGATCATCTGGACCTGCAGAACCGGGCTGGAGGACTTTCTCCTTCCTCCTGTCGCCTGCACGGCTCGGAGCCTAATGGGTCTCTAATGACGGGCTGCGGTCCAAACGAGCCCTTCATGTCGCTCCGTCTCATTAGGAGGCTCGGTGATTAGAGGCGGGTCCCGCGGTTTGGAGCGGGCCCATTAAGCATCACTCGGGGCCAGCAGCAGCGGGGCCCGCCTGCAGAGCCGCCGGTTCGACTGCGCATCGATCATTGCGCTCCATCAGGAGAAACCCTCCGGTTCGGTTCGGTTCGCAGGGTCACCGAACCGGATCTGATTGGAGTTTAATAGCAACATTTTATCTGAATCTTCCGGAACAACTTGGTTTAAGCCTGCAGAGGTCAGAACATGCTGAGGATCCGGGTCACTCAGAGGCTGCAGCACAACTTAAATTTAGTGTAACATACAGTGAACATTTAGAACAAACGTAAAAACGCAACCCAGAAAAAAAGAAGCAAAAACAGTTTAAAAGTCACAACCCAAAGTACTGCTGTTCATTTTTGACTCTAGCTTTACCACTGCCTGGTTCTGGTTCTGCAGGCCTTGCACTGGGTCCGATGGTGCAACAGGTGCTGCAGGCCGGGTTCGACCCAAACAGAGCAGCTTTGTGCAGGAGGTGAGCGGTTCTGATGCTGCTCTGTTTGCTCAGCATGTTACTGTTTCAACTGACTCTTTGTCACTGGCATCGGCGGCGCTGTGTGTGTGTGTGTGTGTGTGTGTGTGTGTGTGTGTGTGTGTGTGTGTGTGTGTGTGTGTGTGTGTGTGTGTGTGTGTGTGTATGATGAGACCGCAGGGTTGTGTTTGATGTATTTTTCATGTGCTGAGGCTACTGCAGGAGGATGAGGAGAGAGGAAGGCAGGAAGGACGCCGGCAGCTGATGCACTTGAATGGAATTCTAGTTGAAGGAGAACGGGGATAAAAGTGTGTGTGTGTGTGTGTGTGTGTGTGTGTGTGTGTGTGTGTGTGTGTGTGTGTGTGTGTGTGTGTGTTTTGAGGGTTGCTCTTCCTGCCAGCAGCAACAACATGTCAGGAGGGATGAGAGACGCTGAACTTGTTAAATCTGTGTGATGTTGCCTCTCTGCATACCACACACACCCTGCAGCCTTCTGCATGGTCTCGCCTGGCACTGTTGCATTGTGGGTAACGCCTACCAAACACTGCAGGTTGAATCAGATGAACCTGGTGTTCATGTCTGCAGCCTGACTGAAGGATTTCATCTGCTTGTTGTTTAAACTACATTTCCCAGAATGCACCAAAGGAACTCATGATGTGCTGAAGAAAGTTTCACTCTAGCAGCAGGTCAGGCAGCGACTGACTAAAGGTCAGCCAGAGATCTGCAGCAGGTCCAGACAGAGTGGCTGTGTAAAGGTCAGAAGGTCGTCGGCGTTGTGATGTTCTGTGATCTCATCCTGGATCCGCTTCGTGCTTTAAAGTGTTTGGTTGACAGAACATCATGAGCTGCTGGAGCGCGTGACTCGAACGCGTCCCTCTGGAAACAAAGGAAGCCTTCAATGTTCCCACCAGATGAAGCGATTCCTCTGCAGATCCTCCTGATCCTCACAGAAATCCCTTCTGATCAACTTCAGTTCATTTACAAAAGCAACAGACTGATTTGATTTCTCATGTTTCATTCATATTCTGAAAGTTTTGGCTGCAGTTTGTAAAGTTAAACTGAAATAATAAAAACTGTTACAGGAGAAAAAGTTCTATTTTCACTGTTATTTTCTGACATAAGTATTTAGTTTCACTCCAAGCTAAATGTTTAGTTTGTAAGGAAAATATAGTTAGTGTAATACATTTTACTAAATATTTATAAAGCTAGCCTACTTTGGTGTTGGGTTAGGTTATTGACAGAACTCTATTTTTGCTTCCTAAGGATTTATTTGAATGCAAACTTTTGTTTGGAGCTGAACATTTAGTTTGAAACTGTGACATTAATAAAAGAATTAATAACAGTGAAAAATAAACCCCCATTTTCTTCTCACAAGGCTAAATAACCAAATTATTGCTGTGAATTTTTGACTCAACCGGCACCCGTAGTGAAACCTGAGAAACATGAGAGCCCAGGACTCAGCCTTGGGGAACAGCAGCAGGAGACAAAACATCCTGCACACATCCAGTTTCTCCTGGAGCCACCAGGGGGCGCAAAGCTCGCCGTTCCTCTGCTGAATGGTTCTGATCCATTCCTTTCATGCTGGAGCAGAGATTCAGGAATCAGAGTTTCTGGTTTGCAAACAGGAACTCTGTGTCTTCCTGCAGGATGTTGGTCACACGGAGGGAGGAGGAGGAGCAGCAGGGAGGAAGAGGAGGCAGATAAACATCAGCCAGGAGCGCGAGAGGAGGAGGAGGAACTGGGAGGGCGCAGCGACCAGCAGCGGCTCCAGCGACCAGAACCAGTAGAAAAGGTAAGAACCATGAAGAGCCGATCACACGGCGAGAGGAGGAGGAAGAGGAGCGGGGATGGGGTGAGTTACGTCAGGAGCCTGGACCGAACCTCCTGGCTCGGTTCACCAAACCATCCAGAATCGGAGCGGAGCTCAGACAGACCTGGTTCGGTTCGGTTCGGTTCGGGTTCATCTGCTCCATTTTGTCGCATTTTTCAGGCTCTGCCGCAGGATGAGAGGCGGGCGGGTTCGCGGATCAAAGCGAACCGAGCCTTCATCAACATCAGTGCACGCGCGCTCCCGTCTCGGTCACGGTCCGTCCTTCAGCCTCACGTGCGCGCGCGGCGCGTGCTGGGGTCTGATTGACAGCTGCCTGCAGTCAGGACGATGATGATGATGATGATGATGATGGAAGCGCCCATAGGTCACGCATCAGTGCGTGTGCGCATGCGTGCATATTGGGTTTTATCCGGTGGATTATAATCTGCTGCTGCTCGGCGGTTCTGACCCAGTTGGTGCTCCAGCCGGTTCTGGTTCGGTTCATTGTCTGCTTTCGTGTCTGATTCGGTTCGATCCCCCCTGCTGGGTTGAATCTGGACCGGCTCCTGTCCATGCTTGGCCCGGTCCAGTACTCCGTGGCCTGCGCTCCTATGAAGAGTTGACTGGTCAGGGGTCAAAGGTCAGGGTTGGGACCGAACGGCCTGCGTCGTAACGTCACATCCAAAGACAGGCAGCACAACAGAACAGATTTAAATGACAGTAAAAATATTTGGGCTGCAGAAATATGAAAAAATTATTTCCATATTTTACTTTTGAAAACTGATTTTATTGTGTATTTTTGTGTCAGATAAATAAAGAATACATGTTCTAATATTTAATCAGTCTGACTAATAGAGATATGATATTTACCCATAAACCATCTGTTTTATGCAGCTCAGTTATTTTGGTAAAAAGTGGAGAAAATAACATTTTGTTATATAAAACAACAAAATGGAACTAAAACGTTCTTTTTAAGAGAAACTATGAATGTTGTGACTTTATGAACCAAAACAATAAATTCATCAGTTTTTCCTCCAGCCTGAGAAGAAAACATTTGTTTAGAAATTATGATGAAAATGAAACCAAGCAGCTTTTTATTCCACTCCCACTAACAGACATTCATTTCATAATTATGTATAAAGTTTTCCCTGAAATGATTTTATGCAAAAGAAATTCTAAATAAATATAAATTCCTGCGTTTTGAGACAATAAACGTTTTTTCAGTTTCTCCTTCTGCTCGCTGATTGGCCCGGTAGAAAAAGCAGCAGGGGTCACAGGAAGGTCAGACCTTCCACCCTGTGTTTGGGTCTGAGCCGCAGTCCAGAATCGGACCGGTCCGGTTCCGGACTGAGAGGCAAAGCAGCTGTTGATCCGGGTGATGAGGTTCCAGCTCCTGGTTCAGTTCTGCTGTGTCTCCTGTGTTTCAGTGAGACCCAGTCCAGGTCAGAGATGCTGCAGCATCAGGACCAGCATCAGAACCGGGCCTACAGAGGCCCGGACAGCTCCCCCCTCAGGAACAAAGACAGCAACTTCAACTTCCTGCCAGGCGCCAACGACGAAGTCCAGGCAGAAACCAGGAGAGGAGGCGATGAGAACCGGAACCAGGTCCGACCCCGGAACCTGCCTCTGGGTCGCGACCCCCAGAGTTCGCCAACTTCCGGCTTCAACTCGAGCCTGATGTCGCCTCGCTCCCGCATGCCCTGCTGGAGCCCACTGGAGCCGCTCCCTGAAATCGAGACCGGGGACGACGGGTACGGACGGGTCCCGCCGGACGGAGCGGAGGAGTGGCGGATGGAGGAGGAGAGGATGATGATGCTAGATGAGAAGAAGGAGCGCCAGAGAAAGGAGGAAAACCCGGA
>NW_026562416.1:627500-742500 GCF_027474105.1 Poeciliopsis prolifica | reverse complement strand
GTTTATTTCATCCCATTTTTATTCTTTTGTGCTTAAAGTGTTTCAAATCCTTTTGTGCATCAAATCAGTTCACTTATTGCAAGTATAGAGATTTAACATTTATTTAGAAATGTGTCAAAAATATAAATAGTTTTATATTTGTGTCCAAATAACATTTTAGAAGTGAAGATGTCTTAAAAAAATAACTTTGATTAGAGAAGAACAAAATACTTGAACATGGTTTTATTTAATCTGTTCAAATGAAATCATCTGTTTCTATAATTCTTAATTGATAAAATACAGAAGGATGCTGTTAAAATCCAGGAGCATTTAAACATCAGGATGTTTGTTTATATTTTATTACAGGCTGAATTATTTTCTTCCCTTTTATTTTTTTGCTTTAATTTCAGACAAAACCATAAAGTTTTCCAGGAAAAATCCAGCAGGAAATGAATCTGGTCCCATTGGGAAACCTGCGGATCGGCCTGGAGGTCAGAGGTCAGAGTGATTCCAGAACTGGATCTGTGTGTGTATGTGTGTGTGTGAGTGTGTGTGTGTGTGTGTGTGTGTGTGTGTGTGTGTGTGTGTATGTGTGTGTGTGAGTGTGTGTGTGTGTGTGTGTGTGAGTGTGTCTGTGTGTGTGTGTGTGTGTCTGTGTGTGTGTGTGTGCTTCAGCTGCCTCGGCTGCTTTAACCAGCTAATAAATATGAAACCAGCAGGTTAAACTGGGAGCTGAAAGGATTTTCTGGGTCTATAGAGTCCCGTGAAAAATCTCCCTACCTCATAAAGGCGCATGTTGGTCCATAAACCCGCCGGGAACAAAAGCAGGAGAAAGGAAGCTTTTTCACGCTTTAGAGGTTCTCAGGAGCGCATTGAGGGGGTCCTCTGCGGGGCCCCGCCCACTGATTATCCGGCTGGGATTGGCAGGTGCGTGCGCCGGGCCGCGGGGGCCGCGGGGCCAGCTGCAGGTCTCTCTGCCCTCTGATGGGGGTAAACGGTGACATCCTGGAACAAAAGTGAGGAGTGCAGTGGGAGTCTTTGACCCGCGCCGTGAAATCGAGGATTAAACCGATAAGCAGCGAGAAGCTGGAGGTACCAGGCCGGTTCTGGAGTCTGCAGGGTGGGCCGGTTCTGGAGTCTGCAGGGTGGGCCGGTTCTGGAGTCTGCAGGGTGGGCCGGTTCTGGAGTCTGCAGGGTGGGCCGCTGCACTTTCTAATGAATTTAGCAAAGTGACAGAAAGAAGGAAGCTAATCTTCAGACGCATCGCCTCTTATCTGATCGGTCTGCCGATGGCGGCCGGCTGTGAGCGAGCCGCGCAGGGCCGCCTTGCGGTCCAAACGGACCGGGCCCAGACGGACCGGGCCAGAAGGACCGGGCCCTCCATCGCGGCCCGAGGCGACACGAGGCTCCTCAACTTAATCCCTGGGACTCCAGCGCTGAAAGGGATTAATGGTTATAAATAATGATGAATAACAAACAGCGCAGCGTTGAACCATCCGACTCAGAGCTCAACACCTTCCTGACAAAGGCCCAACTAAGAGCAGCACCAGAACCAGAACCGGGCGGAAGAACCTCAGAGGTTCACTGGGTTTTTAAACTAACAGCAGATATTTTCTCTGGAGCAACAGAGAAAATGGGTGTTAATTTTTTCTAATGAATAAATTCACTAAAGCTAAATATCCAAGAAGTTAATATGCAAATTCACTTGCAGATAAGATTATTGTTATTATTCTTTCTAGATTTCATGTCGGGTAGAGATGAATTCTCGCATCTTCATGCTGGACCAGAATAAACCGCCCAAAACTTCATCCCGCTTATTAATTTATTTATTAATCACTTCATTCATCCCGTCATATTGAACCAGGTTGCATGTCTCAACACCAGGTTTGAATTTTTCACCTTCATTTTTTAATGTCTCCTGCTGGATGCAAAGTCTGACCGAGAAGCGGAAATGCACTATCAAAATAAAAGCTGGGTCTGAATTGGACTCTGAAGATGAACTGTTGATGAAATGAAAGGAGAAGAGAAAACAGGAATGGAGACCCAATTTAACAGATCTGAGCTAAATATGTAGTTTATGAACTAAACATTCTTAAAATGAACAACATGGTGAAAATATGACTGAAAAATGAAATCCCCGTTTCATCCAGACTGACTGACCTGCAGTAATTTGCAGGATGACAATTTTTTCCTGGTAACGTTTAAGTTTGTGATTTTTCAAATGTCCTGCATTTTCTAGATCCAGGGTGTCCAATGCGTGGCCCGGGGCCATTTGTGGCCCTTAAAGTTATGTTGTTAGGCCCGTATGAAGAAGTGAAAAAGAGTAAAAATATGGCCAAGAAAATAGAAAACAGTTGATGATCCCAAACTGTTGGAAATCAATTAAAAATTGTTTGTTTTTCTTTTAATAGGGAAACAGTCTTGGAAAAATCACAAAACAATTTTTTTTATGTTTTATTTAATTTTGGGGCAACGTTTGTGAGTTTTGGCCTGAGGGACAAAATATTTGCACACCCCTGATTTATTCAACCGTGTAGAAGCAAAGAAACATGATGCTGTTCTGGTTCTACTGGGACTCTGTCCTTCAAACTGGTAAATCTGTGTCAGTACCTAATGCTCCTCTTCCTCCTCTTCCTCCTCAGCTGTCAGGACGATGAAGCTGCTACAAACTGCAAACAGGAAAATGAAAAATGAAAGCTTGGCGCGATAAAACTGGTAGATAATCATCTTTTCATTTAACTTTCATCCGCCGACTTGAATATTCAAAAGACCAATTAAAGGGCTGGTATCTGCTCCTCTTCAGCAGCTCAGGGAGGAGGTGACAGCTCAGGCTGAGCTGACCTTTTGACCCCTGATGGAGGGCAGCAGGCCTCAACGCTCCGTGCGGCTCCGCGTGTCATAGCGGCAGAACTCCGAGGCCCACGGCCATTCCTGTGTGAGGCCGCGATGAAAGAGGGGAGCTTCCCGTCGGTCTCTTCCCCCATGAAGAGCGACTTGGCAGGGTAATTAAGAATGGCCTCTAAACACAGCAGCATGGCAGAAACGCTCCACATGAAAGTAAATGATTAAAATAATTACAGGCTGAGCGCTGATGAGCCGCAGTGAGGGCTGGCCGCCGGACATCGGGCGGTAATTAGATAATTAATCTGAATGCAAATGATGAGCCTTAACGAAGCAGTCAGGCTGAACCAGCGACAACTGCCGAGAGAGAGGAAGAGGAGGAAGAGGAGAGAGAGGGAGGGAGAGGAGGAAGAAGAGGGAGAGAGAGGAAGAGGGGGAGAGGAGGAAGAGGAGAGAGAGGGAGGAAGAGGAGGGAGAGGAGGAAGAAGAGGGAGAGGGAGGAAGAGGAGGAAGAGGAGGGAGAGAGAGGAAGAGGAGGGAGATAGAGGAAGAGGGAGGAAGAGGAGGGAGAGGAGAAGAGGGAGAGGGAGGAAGAGGAGGAAGAGGAGAGAGAGAGGAAGAGGAGGGAGATAGAGGAAGAGGGAGGAAGAGGAGGAAGAGGAGGGAGAGAGAGGAAGAGGGGAGAGAGGAAGAGGAGGGAGAGGAGGAAGAAGAGGGAGAGAGAGGAAGAGGAGGGAGAGGGAGGAAGAGGGAGGAAGAGGAGAGAGAGGGAGGAAGAGGAGGGAGAGGAGGAAGAAGAGGGAGAGAGAGGAAGAGGAGGGAGAGGGAGGTAGAGGAGGAAGAGGCAGGAAGAGGAGAGAGAGGGAGTAAGAGGAGAGAGAGGGAGAAGAGGAGGGAGAGGAGGAAGAAGAGAGAGGGAGGAAGAGGAGGAAGAGGAGGGAGAGAGAGGAAGAGGAGGGAGATAGAGGAAGAGGGAGGAAGAGGAGGAAGAGGAGGGAGAGAGAGGAAGAGGGAGGAAGAGGAGAGAGAGGAGGAAGAAGAGGGAGAGAGAGGAAGAGGAGGAGAGGGAGGGAGAGAGGGAAGAGGGACAAAGAGGAGAGAGGGAGGAAGAAGAGGGAGAGAGAGGAAGGGAGGGAGAGGGAGGAAGAGGAGGAAGAGGGAGGAAGAGGAGAGAGAGGGAGTAAGAGGAGAGAGAGGGAGGAAGAGGAGGGGAGAGGGAGGAAGAAGAGGGAGAGGGAGGAAGAGGAGGGAGAGAGAGGAAGAGGAGGGAGAGAGAGGAAGAGGAGAAGAGGAGGAGAAACACATGAAAATGAGAGAAAAAGCTGCAGCAGCGGCGGCTGGTGTAAACCAACAGGAAGAGAAAAGTTTCAGCATCTGCTGAGTTAAAAATACACAAAACAACGCCTGCATGAGCGAAAGCACCGGAATGAGAAATGAAGATGAAAAGCAACCTGAGGAGAAAAACAGCGCAGGCTGGAAATTCATGAGCAAACAGTGGATTTTCACAGAAACGCTCATTATTTCTGCTGCTCCTCTTCCTCTGCAGCGCCGAGGGAAACAGCCTCTGAAGAGACGCTCACCTGGAAACATCAGAGACTCACCTGCAGACGGAACCGACCTCTGACCCGGACCAGAACCGTTTCATCTGGATCTGCAGACCCAGAACCAGAACTGGGCAGGATTACTTACACTCTTCATCACCTTTATTTACAACATGGAGTTGTAAATAAAGTTTTAATCTTCACCTTGTCCTCAATTTACGGTTATTATCTGCTTCGTTAAACAAATAGAGGAAATAATCCAGAACAGGTAATCCTGCTGCGTTCAGGATTAATGAAGCTGATTTAATGAGGGAGGATCCAGAGAGACAAACTCCACTCGGACAATAAAAACCTTAAAAATGTAACACTTCTTATGGATCTCTGATTATTTGTCACCTGCAGATGTTTCCTCCATGTCCTCTGAATCAAAATATCTGCAGATTTATGCTTATTAATATTTTGGTGAATCCACCAACGATGCAACATTGAAGCTTTCAGAGAAACGTTTAACCGCTCACATTTATGACCGATTAATCGGATTGATTAAAATAATCCACCAGTTTAATAATCAATCATCAGCTGGAGTAAACAAACAAACAGAGGAATTAGCCAAAGAAATATCTAGCAGTTTGTCAGCAGTGAACTTCCTGAACATTTGATCATGAGTTTAAATGTTGGGTGTTGGACGTTTAGCTCTGAATAAACGCCCAACTAGTAAAACTAGTGAGGATTAGATCCAGAAAAATTAATAATACGTTTGCATTTAAAATCAAGAAAATCTTTTTATAAATCTGCTTTATCCAGAACTAAAGAAAACTGGATTCACACAAATAAAACAGTAAATAATGAATGCATGAATGAATGAATGAATGAATGAATGACACCAAACTGCTCTGTCTTCATCAGACGTTCTGATTTTCTTCATTCTGGATTTGTTCAAACAGACAAAAAATCCAGACAAGAGTTCAACAATAAGATGTTTAATAAAAGCGTCTCCTGGATTATCTGTAATTCCAGCTCCATAATCCTAAAGTACTGAAAGAGAACCAGAATCTTTCAGAACCTCCAGTATTCACATAGTCCGTTTGTCAGCAGTCTGGTTCGGATAGAAACTAAATGAAGGGAGAACCTGGAGAATAAAGTGTTATTAAGAACAGAACCGGAAGCTGCAGTTCGGTCCATTCAGTCAGAAAATGTTCCTAGACACTAACAGCTTTCCACAGAAAGCCCCGCAGACCGAGCAGCCCAGGTGTTGTGGATCTGTCCGTCCCCCGGTCACTCCACCACCAGCTCGAACTGCTCTGCCTCCCGGAACTCCGCGTTCATCTGGGCCGCCAGGACCTCCAGCTCCTCGGTGTTGATCTGCTGCACCTTCCGCTTCTTCCGCTTCTCCTTCACCACCGCTACCCCGGGGATGTTCGGGTCCGGTTCGGCTCCGCATTCATCGGCCTCTAGCAGAGACCCGAATGACCCGGAAACCTCCAGGGAGGACCGGGAGAGCTCCACCCGGCTCCGGACCACCTCCGGGGTGCTGAGCTTCTCGAAGCCGAACAAAGTGTCTCTGTGCCCGGGGCTGTGGAGCGAGCTGTCGCTGAGCTTGCTGTAGGAGCGGCGGACCTTCTGGGTCCAGACCGAGTCCCGTGGCTCTGCGGGCTGAGAGGCGGCCGGGGGAGAGGAGGCCAGGATGGGGGACGGTACGGAGGATTGGGGCCGCTTCCTCCTCCCGGCTGAGCAAGACGGGCCACTGGGGGTGGGTTCGAGGGCCTGCTGCCTCTTCTTCCCGGCTGAAGTGGGGGTCCTGCGGTTCGATCCGGGTTCCGTCGTTGAGCCCCTGGTTTCCTTGAGGTTCTGAGACCTCCTCGGACTGTTCTCCTTGTTCCCGGACAGAGCGGCGGTTTTCCTGGGGGCGATCTTCCTCACAGTGATGGACCGCTTTACTCCCAGCGCCATCTTGGTCTCGCTTTCCCGCAGAGCTCCAGGGGAACCAAACCGAGGAGATCGTCTCCGCTGCGAGCCTTGGAGGTGGTTCGCCTCCACCATTACGGTGCGGGGGGTCCCTTCGCTCATCCCGCGCTCTGTCCCGGTGATATTGCGGTTAATATTCCTGGTTATGTGAGCAGAATTCCGCTCAGTAAAACGAACACAATAGCGCTCCGTTCAAAATTACCCGCCCTTTGTTTCTGGTCGCGTCTTGATGACGCACACAGGCTGCGACAGTTAAACTCCGGCTAACTTTTGCTGTGTAATCCGAACAGGAGGGGCTCCAGTTCGGCTTCATCTTCTCTATTTTTCTCTAATAATCCACATTTCGTCCGTTGGACATCATGGAATATTTAATCGGGATTCAGGGACCGGATTACGTTCTCGTCGCTGCTGATAATGTTGCTGCCAGCAGCATTATTCAGATGAAACACGGTATGCTACCTCGTTAGCTTAGCTTAGCATCTGCTCTGCCGGTGGATTTAGGTCTTGTTTCGGACTTTGTTTACATTCTTACTATAATATATAACTGGAGTCTTGCGGTTTTATTGTTGTTGTGTAATATTTAGTAGTTTTATTGTGCTTACTGGGAAAAAATGAGAAAAAAATGCGCTAATGGCGTAAATCTAATATTAACATTAGATTTATTAACTCTTATTATGCCCTTTAGTTTTATCCTCCAAACTCTCCAGGCTCTTAATATTTAATCATATTTGAAGGTGATTTCTGCTCCATTTACCCTGAACTGGCCTGTGGGTTTAACGCCAACAGGCTGGATGATGAAAGTGAAAGTCGCTTCTCTCATGCTGGGAGCAACTTGATCTGTTTTCTGTTCAACAACCAAGATGTTCATGAAAACAGCCCAGAACTTTTCCTGATTATTCCCGTATCAGAGACTCAGACCTCCTGATCTTAACAGGTTGATAATAGTCAGTAATAACTCAGTTTAAAACCACATAGTAATAATAATAATGCAGCTTTCACTGAGGTGAAGAACTGCTGAGTGGGAAACAAGTTGGTCAACATTCTGTCGTTTAGATTCATGTTTTCTCTTTAAATCGGTACTGAACACATGAATGTTCTCTGTAAATTTACTTTTACTCTTTATAAAGTAGCTTTTATTTACTGAAATTTGTATCACTCTGCTTTAGACTTTAATTTTAGGCAGACATAAAATTTCCAGAATTCTGAACACATGTGAGCTGCGTTTAATAAATCTATGCAGTCAGGTTGATATTATCACCTTAATAATTGAATAAAAATCAAGCGGCTGCAGATTGATAGTTAGACCAAAGCAATATGGAGATCAAACTCCATTTGAGGTAGTTTTTCGGTGAATAGGATTGTCTCACTGCATGTCCTCCATTCCTTACAGGTTAACACCAGTATAACCAGCTTGTTAGTCAGTCTATCTGCTCTGGTAGAGCCCGCAGTCAGTCGCTTGCAGAAGAGTTGGCTGCTGTTAATTTAGTTTTCACATCACGACTCTGAAATATTTCCAAACAGTCACATTGTCTCTCTGGTATCTGAAGGAAGGTGAAATGCATTGCTGAAGTGTTTGGCAACAGGTGGGGGAGGGATAATTACTGCAGAAATGGTGCGACAGAAACATTTCCTGGTTTTCCAGCCTCGGTGCTCCCTGATTGGTTCTGATTAACCTGAGCCCAAATGTTCGTTCTGCTGTCTCTCAGACTATGACAAGATGTTCAAGCTGAGTGAGAAGATCCTGCTGCTGTGTGTGGGCGAGGCGGGAGACACGGTCCAGTTCGCCGAGTACATCCAGAAAAACGTCCAGCTCTACAAGATGAGGAACGGTACGGCGTCGTCGTCTCCTGTCCTCAGCTCACATTTGCTGCTGGTGCTTCATCCTCCTTCTGCCTTCCAGGTTATGAACTGAGTCCTTCAGCAGCAGCAAACTTCACCCGGAAGAACCTGGCAGACTATCTACGGAGCCGGGTAAGCAGTGGACCGCTCCGGTCACCCAGCAGCCCAACGCAACCAAATCTGACCTTTCACCCTGAAAACATTCAACTAAATCATATCCAATAGTTTTCAAAGCATCTGCAGTCTGAATGCTCATGCTGCATTTTACTTGACTTTCCATCACTGAAGTGAGACTCCACTGGTTTTCTTAAGTTTAGGTTCAGTTCAATACTGAATGCTGTTCATCACAAAGGGGGAAAAGAGATTTTATTTAAATCAAGTTTATTCAAAAAATCTGCAAAAAGAAAAAACGTTAGTGTGACAGCTTCTACTTCACACCAAACAGAGAAACACATTTTCAGAAGTTGGAATCCACAGCAGTTCCCACTGACTGAAAAGTTTTCAACATCAAAATGAAATCATTCAGAACTGTCAAAAAATATTTAACTCTCATTTGGTCTTAAAACAGTTATAAATTGAAATGACCAAAACAAATGTTTAGCTATGCGTTCAATCTTATATTTAAAGGAAAATCCGTAACAATAAATCTACTGACGAAATGATTTGTTTCTTTTGAATATCCTGGGTTTTATTCTCAGCAGCTTTAATCTTTAGAAATAAAGACTGTAAATGCATAATATATGTGGACCAGATGTATGGAAGTGCAGCCATGTTGTGTTCTGATGATGAGGCAAGTAGCGGCGTCTCCATCAGGCCTGAAACATTCAACGTTTTCATCTTCTAAGCACAGAAAGCCAACATTTTATAACGGAAACACAGAACTGAGACCAATCAGACAAATCTCATCATGACTTCCACATCATCTCCACATCCAGAACCTTGTCTGGACTGAGTTCTGTTCTCCGGTAGGGCTGGGCCACAAATTCGCTTCATTCATCAGAGATGATTAATGAACTGGTCAGACTAGCAGAGCCACCGCTGATGGCAAATAAATAGTTGTCCTGGAAAGGTCAGTTGTTTCTCCGTCATAAGAACATTTGGCAGCATGTACATGAGGATGTACAGCGCTAAGCCCCGCCTCCTGGCTCTGGTTGGTTGTTTTCAGTCAGGAGTGTTGCATTTCTTCAGCAGCTCATAGAGGATCGATCTTTTCACAGATTATCTGACTCATAACAACATGATGACATGTTATGAGGTTTAACAGATACGGAAAACAGATTTTATAACAGTTGTAAGACATCGACATGAAATCGTCACCATTTGCTGGACTTCTTATAATAAACAACTGAGTCTATTTGGAAGCAAACCAGACAGACAGAGCTGCTCACGTCAGACTCTCATAACTAGAAGCTTTTTTTCTCATCAAATCATTTTTCCTTATAATTTTGGTAAAATTGTGTTTATTCCACTAACATTAAGTTTATATTCTCAAAAGAAAAGTTTCTGTAGGCTGCCCCAGATACTGCAACTCACAGAAAGGATGGCTGAAACAAAACACTCTTTTTGAAACTATTTTCCGTCATTAGTAACTTGAGCAACGAAAAAAAGTTGCTTAAAGTCGGATCTGGTGTGAAACGTTGTATTTTTAAGGCTGTCGTCTTCCCTAGTGTCCGCCCCGTCAGAACCTCAGACCAACAGGAAGTTCAGGAGTGGTTCGTCTTCTGGGTGTCAGAGTTTGTGCCGGCAGACGAATCATTTCACACGTTTTAATCAGACAAAGTGTTGCAGGAATTCAACAAACCAACAGTTTGTCACTCAGAACATGTTTCTGCAGCTAAATATGGGGTGCAAATGATTTGCTAATTATTTCTTTTTACACAAAGTCCCAACTGTTGGTAAAAAGTGAGTTGTGCATAAAAAGTGTCACAGCAGAGGGAGGAGGGGTGGGAGGATGAACTCTGATCTGCTGCATGCGTCCGACTCACCAGTTGATCCGTCCGTCTCGCTGCGACTCGATTCTGTTGCTAATTTGTTGCGGCGGTGCAGCCGCGGCCTGTCACAATAGCAGAGGGTGAAAATAATTACAAAAAACAATTAGTGAGGCAGAGGAGGGAATGTGGGACACATGGAGGAGGGGCTGCCTGGTGAGGAGGAGGAGGAGGAGGTCCCAGGGGGCGCAGCAGACAACAACACACACACACAGAGGCGCTGTGTGTGTGTGTGTGTGTGTGTGTGTGTGTGTGTGTGTGTGTGTGTGTGTGTGTGTGTGTGTGGGGGGGGGTGTGTGTGTGTGTGTGTGTGTGTGTGTGTGTGTGTGTGGGGGTGTGTGTGTGTGTGTGTGTGTGTGTGTGGGGGGGGGTGTGTGTGTGTGTGTGTGTGTGTGTGTGTGTGTGTGTGGGGAGAGGCTCACAGGGACCTGTAAGATCAGGATCAGTTTGTTCAGTCAAGGCTGAGCGTGTTGTGCAGGATATCATTGATATTCATGCTGCTGTGCCTCACGGTGATGAAGATGCTCGTTACGCTGCGGCGTCTCAGGAGTGGAGACAAACCGAAGCTTCGCTGCTTCCCACACCTTCCTCCAGCTATCCCCTCCTCTTCCTCCTCTTCCTCCTCCAGACGCTTGCTAATTATTGGCTTTAGAAACATGTTGAGTCTCTGGTCCAAGAAGGTCTCCAACTATTTTAACAGATTAATGAGAAATTATTTAGGTTTATTCTCTTTGATTAGCTTAAATAACCAGGATTTAATTAGATCCCATAATAAATTAGAGTTTTTATTACATGGGCTTGTTGGTACCTGTCAAGTTTTGTTCTTCAGAATTTGGGATTTGTCGTGAGGATGGTGGTGGGGAGCATAGAGTAACATAATAAGACCGGAAAAATAACATTAGAGCCGGAGGAGGTAATTGCAGAGCAACTAATGTGAGAGCAGCGGGAAAATGATAATACTGCAGTACGGCGGAAAAAGGGTAAAAACCGGTCATTTCTCTTTCACAATTACAAATTTTGCTGGACAATAAATTGTACCAGAAATTATTGCAACAAACGATATTGTTGTTTTGACATTATTTAACAGTAATATGATGGTAAAGGTGTAATAATGCAAGTACACATTCTCAAACATTAATGAACATGAATTTCTAATGAAGATTTAAAATTGGAGACATTTTAATCTCAAACAAATAAAACAACAGAAACAAAAAAGAAAACATTTAATTATGAAGTCTCTGTAACCAAAATTGTAATAAAATGGCAAGCTGAGAGTTTAAAAATCCTTTAAGTTTATCAGCTGCTTTCTGTTGCTTTTAAAATGTGATTATTATTAATGTTTCTTTAGCTGCATTCTGACCGTTTATCAATGATTCTCCGTGCCGCTGAGTTGAACATCAGCTTCATGTTGTTAAAGCTCCAGACTTTATTCCTGCAGGACGTATTACAGATTAACCCCCAGCGGGTCTCCGGAGGCTCCGCGCCGCAGAGAGCCGCAGTTAGCTCCAGTTAGCTCCAGTCAGAGCCGGGCGGCGGCGCCTCGCTCTGCCGCCCAGATAAACAACTTGCTAACCTCTGGAGGGCTGCGCATGCGCTCAGAGAGCAGAGGCGAAGTGGCGGGAACCATCTGCGGTCTCGCGCCGCACCTCAGGAAGCTAAACGCGGTTGAAACGGAGCGGTTCGGACTTTGCTCAGGTTCTGGTTCAGATAAAGCCGAGTCGGAGTCTTCAGCAGCAGTTCCCTCGTTGATCCGCCCCCGACCCATATGGGTTGGTGAAATATTCGCCATAACAGGCCCGCAACGGGCGCAAATAATTAGAGGCGCCATATTGCAGGCAGCGCCTCTGTTCCGCCGCAGATGAACAATTAATTCAGCAGATTGAGGAGGAACGGCGGTAAAAGCACAAGGCCTCCGGGCGGACGGCGAGGAGGAGCGTCTGAGCTGGAGAGTTTCTGGGCGGTTTCAGATGATGAACTGAAACTGGTTAAGAACCGGTCCGAAGTGGTTCTGTAGCGGTCACCGGGCCGCTCCAGAACGGTCGAATGGACCGGACCGCTCAGCAGCGACCCCAGAGACATTAAAGAGGTTCTGTTCTCTTCCAGAACTTTGTTCCCTATTCGCATGGGTCATATCTGATCTGGTTTAGGTTCTGGTTCTGACTCATGTTCGTGAGGCTGTTTAGAACAAAGCTGACCAACAGTCACTGTCGACCTGACATGTGTTAGAGAAATCTGAGGTTCAGTGAACGCAGCATGAAGGCTGGAAGTCCAGTTCAAAAACGTCCAACAGGAAGTCGTCGTTTTGAGTTTGGAAATCAAACTTTCAAGAATTAAACTCACGATTATGACTTTTATTGTCAAATTGATGATTATGAAATTACCCATAGTTCATAATAGAGTCAAAACTCATAATTATGACTTTTAATCTTTATTTTTATTCTTGATTATTGACTTTTTATTCTCAAAATTACCAGAGTAAATACGTGGAATATCCACAGTTCTCGTTCATCCGACCCGTTCTGTGGAACAGAACCGCCACAGAACAACAGTAGTTTATCGTCCTGGTTCTGGTTCTGGAGCACCGTATGGCCTGGGTGTTGGACCGGGTCGGGACAGGTGCGTTGTGTAGAGGCAGCCTCACTCTGCAGGTGTGTTGAGGTGTCACCCTGTGGGGGGCAGGTGCCGGGTTAACAAGGTGCTGGTTTCCTCTGAGCCGGGTCTGCTGGTTCTGCTGCCAAGTGTTATTGTTAGTGTAGCCGGAGAGACGGCTGCCAGCTGGGGGGTTCACGCCCTCACACACACACACACACACACACACACACACACACACACACACACACACACACACACGCACACACACCTGGGGATCGGTGTGTGTTGGAGACACTTGGAGCTCTGCAGGGAACCGGTGGGTCCACCTGGAGTTCTGAGGTGGTTCTGACTGCAGCGACCCGTCCTGCAGCTCCGTTTAACAAGAACGTCTCCCAATGAGGAAGACGAGGGAGAAGAGATGTAATTTAAAAACAGAAGCGGGGGCAGGGGGGACGAGTTCAGAAGTTTTAATGAGTGCTGGCGTTTCTCCAGGGCTCAGGGTGATGAGGAGGAGGAGGAAGAGGAGGGGGTGATGGAGGAGCAACGGGGGTGATGGAGGAGCAACGGGGGTGCTGATTCCCAGCAGATGTCACACCCCCTCGCCCCCCATCCTGTCCCTCCTGCCCTCTGACCCCTCCCACCTCGCCTCTCATAAAGCAATTTACTGTTTACTAGGAACCCAGCCAATCAGGAAGCAGGAAAACCGCCATAATCACCTCAGCTTCCTGTGGATCCATCAGTGAAAGAGGAAGATCATCTTCATTGTCAACCCAAGAAAACACTTTGATGATCCAAACTTCAAAATACAAAGAAAGCTGCAACCACAGAAAATCCAGCAACTTACAAGAACAGCAAATATGAAACCTTTCTCCACCAAACAGAAGTCCTCCAGACCACTAGGGGGAGTCGGGGTTCCTAATATTACTTATGTAAATGTCCTGAAGTTCCATAACATTGGAAACGACTGCGTCAAAAAAGTTTGGACAAAGAGTTAATGCACTAAACATGGAAACAGGGTTGATGCTGGCTAGCAACCTTTACTTCCTGTTAGCTGCAGCTACGCGTAGCATCAACAGCTGATGAAGCATCTTTGCAGCCTGGATGATTCGTTCCAAACCAATAGGAAAGCCCAGTCAGACCCAGAGGTCTGACCTGGTTCTGGGAATGTTCTAACCCTGTGTCCGTTCTCCTGCAGACGCCGTACCACGTCAACCTGCTGCTGGCCGGACACGACGAGTCCGACGGGCCGGGCCTCTTCTACATGGACTACATGGCTTCGCTGGCCAAGGCGCCGTTCGCTGCCCACGGATACGGAGCGTTCCTGACCCTGTCCATCCTGGACCGGTACTACAGACCAGGTAGGAGCAGAGAGAACAGGCTGAAACCCAGAGAACAGGCTGAAACCCAGAGGCTGAAAACTGCAGCAAAAAGCTTTGATTTGAGCTGTAGTAAAGAAATTATTTAAGGGAATAAAAGTACATTTGAACCTCCAATGTTTAAAGTAATTAATTAAGTCATTGAAGGTCCGGTTCTGTAATGTTTGGACTGAGCCGTTCAGTGGAAGTCGTTTCTATTTCTTCTGGTCATCCTGACCTTTGACCCGGTGGGGAACCGCCTGTCCGGACCTCACGGCTTTAGACCCGTCTGGGTCCGCCTGGTACTTGGAGGTTCTGTTGAAATGATCCCTGACATGCATCAGCTTGGTTAGGGGGCGGTTCTGACCCGGCGGGGATGAGAACGTATTGGGCCGTGGTTCTGTTAAAGAAAGTTCTGTTGTTCTGCAGACCTGAGCCGGGACGAGGCCGTGGAGCTGCTGAGGAAATGCGTTGAAGAGGTGAGTCTTCTCAGCAAACTGCAAACCGTTCTGGGTCTCTGGACTCGTTTGGACCTGAGGTGGTAGCTGGTTCTGTTAGCATGATGCTAACCATTCTTCCTCCTGCTCCTCTTCCTCCTCCAGCTGAACAAACGCTTCATCCTCAACCTTCCCTCCTTCAACGTCCGTCTGATCGACAAAGATGGAATCCACGACATGGAGAAGATCACGCTGATCGCCAAGTGATCCACCAGAACCCAGATCCAGTTTTTTACCGATGACCTTTTGTTCTTTCTGTTCCAATAAAAATCCCCAGACACACCAGCTCCTCCTCTTCCTCCTCTTCCTCCTCTTCCTCCTGGTGCTTTCTATCTGAGATCGACTCGTCAGCCTGGCTGCATGTCTGATCTGGTCGGGGTTCTGGTTCTGACCCGGTTCATGAAGCTAAATAACCACAACAGATATAAATAACTGACACCTTTGACCCGAGATGTTAGCAAAATCCGAGGTTCAGTGAACGCAGCATGGAAGAACAAATAAAATAAATCATAGTTTTGAAATAATCCCATTAATAAAATTAGTAATTAGTTCTTTTATCCCCAGTTATGACTTAAAAAATTAAAATTGACTCATTGAAATAGATTTTTTTTCAGAATTATTACTGCAGAAAATCTGATTTATTCTCAGAATTATGACTAAAGTTCAGACAAATTCACAAAATATGATTTAGTTTTGAAATTACGACTTAATTCTGAACTCAAACTTATTTTCTAATCTCTAAATAAAGACTTGAGTTTTTAGATGTTTTTTCCGCTCAGAGTTGAACTGGTTTCCTCAGAAGCTCCGAACTGGACCAGTAACACCAGTAACTGTGTGTGTGTGTGTGTGTGTGTGTGTGTGTGTGTGTGTGTGTGTGTGTGTGTGTGTGAGAGAGAGAGAGAGAGACGCAGACATGTGATTAATAAACATGAAACGCAGCGGAATCTAACGGGAAGAGCAGCATATGTTTGCCTGCGGCGCCGAGCGGCCCGCTGAGTGTCAGAAACGGGTGGGGGAGGGGCATGCAGCAGGTAGAAACAGGAGGAGTGTGTTTATGTGTGTTTTCCCTGGAAAGCTGTGATTGAAAGAGTCTCGACTTGGTTAAATAAAGTGAGTCGGGGAGGTGGGTGGAGGAGAGGCGGGGTGACGTCTCCACGCGGCTCCACGCAGATCCACGCGGCTCCACGCTGGATAATCAGGTTAAGGGAACAACACGGAGCCAAATGATCCGCTGTAAATGGATCCAGGTTCTGGTTCCCCGGTGGGAAGAGCTGAACCACAGAACCGGAAGATCCGCTGACCTCCAGTAGGCCTTTCAAAATTAAAGTTTTATTTAAGCTCACATCCGTTATTTGTCTTATTTTTAAACTCTTAACTGTCGTTAACTTACTCGTCTGGAGTCGGACTGACATGTATTTATTTAATTAGCTCCGTGTTTTAAGCAGCTCGGTTCTGTTAGCCGGTCCAACATGAGCATCAGTTCTACTTCCGCCAGTCAACACAGAACTTCCGCTTACATTTCACAATTTGTTATTTAAAAACAAAGAAAAAGAAAAAAAATCTATTTGAAAAAATGAAACTTTTATCAGATTAAATGTTTTTTTCTTTTCAGTTTCAAAACTTTCAGGTAATATTTTTATATTCTAATTCTATTAGAATAGAAAAAGTTTCTTTTTTTTTGTTGTTTCAATGTTTGTTTCTTTGGACAAACTTTATGGCCCCAATGTAGCTCCATAGTGGCGATGATTGACATTGACATTGACATTAAATTAAAAAACTCGGTTTGGTTACTTACATAATATGAAAGTAACCTGACTAGTTAAAGAATACATATGAAAACATCTTTCTGTAGCCAATCAGTGTTGAGTTGTAGAAACATCAACTTTGAATCTGCAGAAGATTTAAACTCCTGAATTAACGAGTTCTTAATTCTTTAATAATATATTACATTTATGTTGTAATACAATAATAACAGTAACAATAATAATAAACACACACTGAAAGTACAAAATGATTTCTGTTACTTTAAGTTACAAACACCTGAAAATAAAAAAATCTCCTTTAACTGAGAGGACTCCATTTCCCATGAGCACTTGCATCGGAGGACGACAGATTGGACAGTCCCAGACTCCTATAGATCCAGATCCAGAACCGAGTGGGATATGGAGTCAGAGCCTTCAGGTGTGGGAGTGGGCGTGTCTGAGTGGGTGGGAGGGGCTTGGAGAGTCCACAGAAACAGGAATATACCAGAACCTCCCCACTGGAAGGTCAGAGGTCCATGTGGCGCAATCAGGTGTTCCTACAGTACAGATATCGTTAGCCCCGCCCCTCAGTGGGAGGAGCCTGCTGGCAGGTAGAGTCTGGTCCTGAGGGTGGAAGTGGCTCCGAGCCTCTCCTCATTTCCGGTGCTTCATCTCCTTGTCGTGATGGCCCTTCCCTCCTTCCTTGTCCAGCAGCTTGACGCCCTCCATCAAGTAGCTCTGGAAGGCCGACAGCGCAGCACAGATGGCCGGCGTGCCGAAGCCGTGCGTCAGCAGGCTGAAGTGGGTCAGGCTGCCCTGGATGCCGGGCTCCAGGCAGGGCGTGGGCCGGCTGCCGCCCAGCGGGGAGCGGTCCTGGGTCATCAAGTCCACAAACTCCTTACAGATCTCCCTGCAGAGAGGAGAGAGAAGGTCACAGCAAACAAGAAGGTATGAACCATGATGGGTTTCCTCAAACTGCTGCTCACCAGAGCTCTGATGCAGAAAAAGGTTTTGTTCTGATTGCACCTGAAGCCAAACCGCTTAAATTTCCTGTCAGTTACCCGGAATGACTAAAATACGTGACGGTCCAGTAGAACCATCTGTTTGTTTGAACCAGAACTCCATCATCTGCTCCACTTCCAGCCTGTTCCCCTCCTGGCCTGTGGGGGCGCTGCACCAAGAACCACTGCAGGAAATGACACTAAAACCTCTGAAGACGCTGAGAACAACTTCCTGTTTCACCAGATGAAACAAGATGGAGGCGTCAGAG
The DNA here is from genome assembly GCF_027474105.1 of Poeciliopsis prolifica. Lineage (NCBI taxonomy): Eukaryota > Metazoa > Chordata > Actinopteri > Cyprinodontiformes > Poeciliidae > Poeciliopsis > Poeciliopsis prolifica. Next base: position 724,891 of record NW_026562416.1, on the reverse strand, counting down.
TTTAGTGATTTCTCTTTAGTCTTTGGCTGAAGACCAGGAGCCATTTCTGCTGCTAGCACTAGGCTAGCATGTTAGCTATGGTTACCCAGAATGCCCTGGGTCATGTTTACTCAGGGCATTTACAGTGTGCAATAATTGTTTCTTTGTGGGGAAGTGGTTGACCTGTGACCTGTCAGGTCAATGGATCAGCAGACAGTCTGACGGCGGGACTCACTTGGTGGCCAGTAGCATGCTGCGCCTGGTCGGCAGCTGGTCCGGCTCGCTCTGCCTGCACAGATACTCAGCCGTTGCTCTGGCAGGAAACTCTGTCTCACACACGTAGCCAAAGTCCCGGGCCAGGTGGACCGCCTCACCTGCAGGAGGAAGAGGAGGGAGAGGAGGAAGAGTTGAGCCTGCAGCGGCGAGAAGAGCTACCTGAAGAGCTAGCTGTGCTAATGCTAACCCGCTTTACCAACTTGAACACAGTTAGTCAAACTGAGTTCAACTAAACTTTTATGATGCAGGAAAGTAAATCACGCTTCAGAATAATTTAGTTTCTGTGTGAAAGATGAACCTCAGATTCCTGCTCTGATGTTTTTAACACCTTCATCCAGACCTGCAGATTTTATATTCAAGCATCATTTTACTGGTGAACTATGAACATGAACTGGTTCTGAATCAGTGAATTGAACTGGAGCAAAGGGAATCCCAGTTCAACAGCAAGCAGCTGGTTGAGTGTGTTAGTTTTTGTCTCTCTCTCCTCTAACAGCTCTCTGCAGTGACAATGTGCACTGTGTGTGTGTGTGTGTGTGTGTGTGTGTGTGTGTGTGTGTGTGTGTGTGTGTGTGTGTGTGTGTGTGTGTGTGTGTGTGTGTGTGTGTGTGTGCAGGCCTGCAGCTATCAGAGTCATCCCTGTTTGTTCATGTGTGCTGAAGCGGGGCAGCTTTCTGAGTTTCTGTCAGAGAGTATGCAGGTCACTGTGTGTATGTGTGTGTCTTTGTGTGTGTGTGTGTGTGTGCGCGCCTACCCTCCACCAGAGATGTCAGCAGTGTGACGTTGGCGGCCTTGCGTCGCCCGGCAGGCAGGTTCAGCCCAATCTTCTCCAGACGCTCCCTCAGACAGCGGCCACCATTCTTCGACTTGGCCCTGAGGGACGAAGGGAGCGGCTCAGAACGGTGTGTGTGTGTGTGTGTGTGTGTGTGTGTGTGTGTGTGTGTGTGTGTGTGTGTGTGTCAGACAGAGAGGCTGAAATCTGTCTCATGTCAGCTCTGATAGTTTTTCTCTTCAAGCTTCTCATATTTTCTTCAGCTTCTGTTGATATTATATATAATTTAACATTTTTACAAAAAAATATATAAATCAGTTTTCCTGTTTTTTTAATTTATTTCTCGGATCCGATTCTGGCCCGGTTCTGCAGAAAAAGAGCTCATCTCTTGCCGGGTCCATATAGTTCTGTTGTTTTATTTCACCTTCAGTATTTACTGTCATTATTTTAATGTTTAGTTTTTTATGTGTTGACATGTCTTCATTGTTCTGACGTTTTTAAATTGCTCCATTAATAAAATATGAAATCATCCAGAATTCAGGTGTTTAACTTTTATTGATTGATTTCTGAGTTTGTGTGAAATCTCAATAATCTGATTAATCTGAGATTTCATTTCAGATTTCTGAGGAGGTTTTACATCTTTGCAGGTTTCAGATCGGATCTGTCCTCAGGCCGCTTCATTAAACTTCTTCTCTTGTGATTCAGTCCCATGACCCGGTTCTGGGCCCGGTCGGACCCGCAGGTTCAGTTCGCAGATGTGAGAGAAAAAAGCCTCATGGAGACGTCATGTGACGCGAAGCTGCTTAATTACAGCTGCTGCAGGTTCGGACCGGGACGGGACGGTTCAGGTTCGGACCGGGTTCTGCTTTCAGCTGCAGCTCAGCAGATAAAACGAGCCGCTTGCGAAATGTGCAACAATAATCTGGATTATTAAAGCTGTCATATTTCTCCATGTTTTCAAACTAAACATTTATTTTCCTAGTTAAATATCTAAAGCTCAATATTCAGTTTGAAGCTAAATAAACATTGTTTAGATAAGAACCTTTTTCCTCACGGATCCATTCGGATCTTTAAACCGCTTCAGCGTGATGAGTTCAGGTAACCTGGGAAATCTCTGTTGAACAAAATAATTGATTCTTTCTCTGTTGCAGATTTAGCCGCTACCTGCTGAACATGCAGTCAGAACGATAAGCCCCGCCCCCAACTCACCTGCGCAGGACTCCGCCCAGCAGCGAGGCGTTCAGGCACTCGGGTGGAGACAGGCGGCGCTGCACCTCGCCCACTGTCACCTTGTACTTGGAGGTGGAGCTGAGCAGGGAGAGGCGTCCCGGGACGGAGCAGAAGACCTCGGCCGGGTTGGACACGGCGCCGACGCTCAGGCCGTCCTTCCCGATGGACAGCGCGGACAGCGCGGATCCGTTGAGCCTGGAGGGAACTGAGAGGAACAATTCAGTCATTTACTGCGATTCATTGCATTTCAATGTCTCATCACGTTTATAAACTGCTTTTTTATTTCACGTTTTTTAATTAATTTTTTCTATTTCACTTCTTTCTGAAATATATACCTTATTTTAAAAAAATATTTCAACTGTCTTTTAATATTTATTTTAACAAAAAAAATTATCATCATTTTAATTGTTTTTATTATTTAAATTATTTTACTATTATTATCCTGGGAATGATCTTCCACTCTGAGGAGTGACCTTTGACCCCGCGCAGCAGCAGGGTTTCCTGGCGTTGTGCTGACCCGATGGTGACGTCACTTCAGTCCGAATCAACAATACTTTAGTTTTCACATCTTCATGTAATAAACAGTTTAGATTCTGTTTCTGTTCATTTGAGGAAATTAATAAAAAATCTGGAGCAGAAGATAAAACCCAAACATTTCATCTGTTTACTTTCTGATTTCTCAGCTGATTCCCAAAGTCATTTCCGCCAAGCCGCTAAGCCACGCCCCCCGCCGTTAACGTCCAGGTGGGAACGAAACGCCTCCAGGTGTTTTTATCAGCTCCGTTTCTGAACCGGCAGAACCTACAGAACCCCCCCAACACACACACACACACACACACACACACACACACACACACACACACACACACACACACACACACCCTACAGACCCCCCCAACACACACACACACACACACACACACACACACACACACACACCCTACAGACCCCCCCCCAACACACACACACACACACACACACACACACCCTACAGACCCCCCCCAACACACACACACACACACACACACACACACACACACACACTCACACACACCCTACAGACCCCCCCAACACACACACACACACACACACACCCTACAGACCCCCCCCAACACACACACACACACACACACACACACACACACACCCTACAGACCCCCCCCAACACACACACACACACACACACACACACACACACCACACACACACACACACACACCCTACAGACCCCCCCAGCAGCAGGTTGGTTTCCTAATCGGCCTCAGTGTCGCTGACGGTGATTTTAGACCATCAGCCTCTGTAAATTTATCCATAACTCTCCTTTTATCACATTTTTTCTCCACTGCACACACACACACACACACACACACACACACACACACACACACACACACACACACACACACACACACACCCTCTCTCTCATATGACCATGAACAGTTCATTAACAATCTGTGCCTTTGGGCTGCAGTCTGCAGCTCAGTATTAGAGGACTTCTTGACTTCAAATGAAAAAGCAAAACAGAATTATTTATAGTGAGCGCGAGTTTGTGTGTGTGTGTGTGTGTGTGTGTGTGTGTGTGTGTGTGTGTGTGTGGGACTAGAGCCATGAAACACAGAAATCCCCCCCAGCATGTTGAACACAATTATAGCAGTGCACGCATGCGCAGAAGAGTTTTCTGTCCCCTTACCTTTTTTAATGACAGAGTGGTCCAGGATGCCCAGGGCGGATCCTTCCTCCATGCCCTACACACACACACACACACACACACACACACCACACACACACACACACACACACACACACACACCAGCACACACACACACACACACACCCACACACACACACACACACACACACACACACACACACACACACACACACACGGTTAGTAGTGTCGTCTACCCGCTTTCTGAGGTCAAAGATCATTCTTCTCTGTTTCCGCCTCACTATAAAAAGTAAATTTTTTATTCTGAAATTTAATTGATTTTGGAGCAAAAGTAATAATAAAAATAGTAATTTACAGTTTTAAAACAAATATTCAAATTTGACAAAAATAATCAGAAACTAAACTAAATATTAGCTTGTGAGATTTCATTAGAATATCAAAGTAACATTGTGATTTTGACGTCATTAATCAGAGCTGCGTGTCAACACGGAGCGTGGAGCCGCGTGGGCATCGATTCGTCTCGCCGTGTTTCTGTTGCGGCTGCACCTGCTGCAGGAGGCCGACTGCGCCAAAAACAAAAAAACTGCACAAAGTGTCCTTCAGCTGGGCCGCGCCGGGACGCGGCGGGACGCGGCGGGACGCGCCGCAGCTGCGTGCGGGACTGCATTCCCAAAGAAAACGTTTTAATTTATCACAAAATAAAAGAGAGAGAGAGTTGATCAACACTTAGAGTCCAGATGAAATAACAATTTCAATATGTTAGGAAATATTGTTCTTATTTAAATATTATTTTAAACTGAAGCAAAAATTTGATCTCGCATTATATAAAAAATATTTGATTTGTTTCGTTTTAAAGGCCTGAATAATTTTTCTAAAGGGCCTGAAGGATTTTAGGAAATTGAAATGAAATAAAATAAACACGATTATTACAAAAATAATAAAAAACAGAAACTGAATTAAAACGAAACTCAAAACTCTGCCGATAATAAAACATTTAAATCATTTTTTTACTGTATTTTTTTGGGAACAAAGTTAAGAAAATGTCCACGGGCCATTTACATACAAAATGCAGATAATTATGTATTTTTCTCAACATAACAGTTGAGATGAAAGCTCTCCGGATGTTTGGAGCAGCGGGTCACCTGCAGCTCCTCCAGGCCGTGCGGTCCCAGGTGCATCCCCAGAGCGCCGTCCCCCAGCGCCGCCGCGCCCTCCCCGAGCCCGTGCAGGAGCCGCGGCACGGCGGCGTACTCCCGCCGGGGCTCCAGGCTCAGCGCCCGGTGCGACTGCGACAGCAGGCCGCCGTCCTCCGAGCGCGACCTCTGGGAGTGCCAGGCCGCCTGCTGGTGCTGGTGTAGCGGGTTGATGGAGGGGTACGGCTCCGGCAGGTGCGAGTAGGCCGAGTCCTGGCTCTGGGAGTACGGCAGCGAGGACTGCGGGTAGGGCGGCGGGAAGTAGGGCGGCTGGAAGTCCGAGGCCGGCGTGTGGCAGAGCGGGGGAGCCGCGGAGTAGGCGCCCTGGTTCAGGGAGGAGAGCTGCGACAGGCGGCCGCTCGGAGAGGAGCCGCTGAGTCCGTCCGCCCGCTCCTGGAGGAGAGAGCCGCATGAGAAAACCCGCAAGAACCTGAACTGACGTTCATCCAAGAGGTGCAATAACATCAGTATTAAATATTTAGAAATCTTAACTATTTTCAACATAAAATCACTTTAAAAGTAAATTAAATATTTTCAGGTTGACGTGACAGTGGCAGCAGCCTGTGGAATCAGAGGTCAGAGGTCAGGACAGCTAATGCACCGCTGCAGGGGGCGCGGGGTGACCTGTAAACCCTGTGCGTGGATAAACGCGACAGAAAGTGCATCCACACATCCAGCCGATCGGCTTTCTGCAGCTGGGTCAGGCGGGTCGATGCGGGTCGATGCTCCGCAGCCAAACCAGGCCACCAAACCCGCTCATTCCGGAAACATCCACGCCACGCAAGTTTCTCCTGACAGCCAAACTGGCTCCAACCCCGCAGAGTGCCGCCGCAAACTGCGCAATCTGGAGTTTAATTAAAGAGTCTGAACGCAGCCGCAGCCCCGCACAGCCCCGCATCCTGACTCACCATGGCTGAGTATGTGTGGATCAACATCTGGACGCTCCGCCGACCCGGGAGGAGACTCGCTGAGCACGCGCAGGTTCCGGTGACGCTCAGGTGTGTCCAGGTGTGGCCCGCGCCCCTCAGCGCTCCATCAAATGAAAAGTGTCCGCTGCGGCTCGCCGTACACCTGTCCGGTTCCGAGCCGGAGAGGAAGCTGCTGCCGGAGACGCACGCGCGCACGGAACACACACGGACTCGAGCGGCCGCTCCATGACGCGCTACTTATAGGCCGCGCGCGCTCCCGGCGGGAAGAGGGGAGGGGTCGGCGGGCCTTAAAGGGACAACCCGGTCCAAACGGAACCGCGTATTCCTTCAGTATTACTTTAAATGACTTTACGGAAGATTCACAAAATAAAGACTTGATGTAAAATATTGTCCCTAAAATACATTTACAGAATAAAACTCCAGGTTTTCTGCAGATTTTATGATGGCAAATAAATCCCATAATATTCGGAGAACCCGGCTGGACCCAGCGGAACCAGTCAGAGGAGTGGGGGTTACCTCGGTTTTGGTCCGGGACTTCCACAGCATCCTGCGGTCCGGTGAAGTTCGGTGCGGTTCTGTGCGGTTCGGTGCGTGGCTGCAGCGCAGGGGTTAAAGAGAGGAAGAGGAGGAGGAGACGGGCTGAAGGTGCAGAGAGGACTGAGAGCTGGAGAGGAGCAGCAGGAGTTTGACTGGATGGCGATGGGAGGGAGCGAAAAGTTTTCAGCAGAGACCATCCCACAGCTTTACACCAGAACCGGTTCTGAAGGTCCAGTAGAACCTCAGAGGACTCAATGTTCCAGAAAACATCCAACATTAAGGATAAAATTTTGTTTTAATCCAGTTTGAGGAAAATCCAGAAGCAAATCTCTGCACTTCATCAAACTAAACCGGAAGCAACGATGTGGGTTAAAAGGAACAAGTGGGGGCTCGTCTTCCTGTAAATGATTAATGACCCGGTTTCAAGCTAAATATTTGAACCAAATATTGAACTTGAACCTGTGAAAAAGAACAAGATTTAATTCTCCTCTGAAACCAGACGAAATAATTGTCAATAATTTTAATTTGAATAATGTTCATTGTGTAATCTTATAAATTCTCCGGTTCTGGTCGGGATGAATCCTGAAGCAGCAGCTGCTGGAGAAACTAGAGCAGAAAAGTTCAGAGAGCAAATGATTCGAGTCTGAACCCATTTCTGATGGAAGCAGCTTCTTCACTCTCCGGTCCGCTCCAAAGGTTCGGTCCGGTCCAGAACTCTGCTGGTTCGTCTGAAAGCTTCAATATTTTCTCTTTCGAACTGCTCTGCAGCCGGACCGGTCCGAACCGGCTCATTCATCATCAGGTGATGAAGAAACATTAAAACCAGGAAGTCAGAATTGCATCACTGGACCGGAACCAAAACATCCGTTTATACTAAACTGAAAAGTAAAATTACAGATTTTATATCAACCTATAATTTAAATAAGTTTTTAAGAAGAACATAACTGTCAGAATCGAGTGTAATTGGGTCAAAACACATCAGAATGTTCTGGTTCTGATCCCAGCCTGATTCTTGAAGACTCTGATCTCCTGATTGGTTTTAGTTACAAATAAAATTATTTTAAAAAGGAGGTAGAGGTTCGGGTCAGAACCTCCCCAGAACTCTGGGATTAATCCAGGGAAAACGGGATTATCCGGTTGGAGTCTGATGGTTGGAGTCAGAGCGCCACCTGCTGGCGGCAGAGAGAACTGCTGGATCAGAGGAAGTAAATGGGAAGCTTCAGTAATAAAATAGATTTTTATTAAACAGAAGAAAGAAAAACTAGAACATGATCCAGAACCTGATCAGAACCAGAACCCGGTCCAGAGCCCGGTAAAGAGCACACCAGGCAGTTCAGCAGAACCTCCTTTAATCTTTCAGTCCCACCGCCGCCTTCAGCCTCTTCATGCGGCCCAGAGCCCCGCCGCCCCTCATGGCCTCCCGGACCTCCCGCCGGCAGTCCGGGCAGCTCTCCGCCGCGGCGCACAGCGCCTCCTCCAGCGCCTCCTGGCTGTGGCGCTCTGGCGCGGCGCCGCTCTGCGTCAGGACGCCCAAGGTGTGCCGCAGCCAGCCTTCGTCCCGGATCAGCCCAGGGAGCCACGGCTGAGCCCGGACGCAGCCGCCCAGCGCCTGCAGGGACAGACGCCACAGCTCCGCCGCCTCCTCCCAGCTCTCCTCCCAGTCCGCGCTCACCTGGACCGGCCCGGAACCGGAACCGGGGCGCAGGGCGCCGCACAGGAACCGCAGGGTTACAGAGAAGAACCGTCTCTGGCCCGAATCCACCGGACCTGGAGACGAGGGAGAGTTAGCAGGAGGTCCGGTTCAACACAGCAGGAGGTTCTGATCAACTTCAGGCCCGGTCCAACCACCAGCTTTGAAAAGTGGCTAAACAACTTTATATTAGTGCTGAAAATGATTTAAAACAATCACTTGTGGCTACGCTAACCACAAAGCGCTAATCATAAACATTAGCTCTGCTATGCCAGCAGGGCATTTAGCTGAAGCTAATGCTAAAGGGCTACATAACATAACATGGAAGCTAACACCAATTCAAAGCAAATCTGATTTTTACAGACTTTAATCCTCCAGCAGTAAATAACCTGTAACACCAGCAGGTATTGTTTTCATATTCACAGCTTGATCCGTTCTATTTTGTTCATGCTTCAAAAATTACTTGGAGGAAAAAAAAAAAAAAATCAAGAGGACAGGAAATGGAACTGGATTCACTTAATTCAAAATAAGAGCGTGAATATAAATAATTATTAATAAAACTTGAAAAAGTCAATAACAACTTGATTTACTTGAAAGTAAATATATCAATGAAAGGTTAGCTGTGCTCACCACTGGAAACCACAATCAATTAGAGGATTGGAAATGATGAACTCTGACCTCCAGTTGGAGCCCTTAGCCGGCCAATCATCAGCCCCAAAGTGCAGTAATTGGCTGCTAGGACCAGGAGGCGGGGCTTATTCATCAGAACAGGAAGTGCTTCACTCAGGTGGGCCTCCAGGGTTCTGAAACACGGACCCTTCCTGGAAACGGACAGATGGAATCAGAACCAGAACCAAACACCAGGAACCAGAACCAGCAGCTACCTGACGATGTCCGGCTCCGTCACCGTCACGTTCAGGAGGGCGGAGCACGCCGTCTCCATGCTGGGGTCTCTGGGAAGCGCCGTCTGGCTCCACCCCCTCAGGTCGGTCCAGGACCGGATCAGGAAGTCCACCAACAGCGCCGGGGCGTCCACGCTGAGCAGCACCTTCCTGGGCTCGTCCTCCGCTGACAGGTGGCACAGGGCGGGCAGCAGGTACCTGCAGAGGGGGTGGAGCCTCCATCAGAGGGGGCGGAGACTTGTCACGGTGAAACCAGCTCATGCAGCCGGTTCTGGGTTTACCTGAGAGCCCCGCTCCCGGTCCAGGCCCCTCCCACCTCGTCGACGGACAGCCGGGCGGTCCAATCAGAGAGGCTCGGCTCGGCAGCTCCCTCCTGCAGGTGGCGCCGGGCGTAGCCAATCAGGAAGGGCAGCAGTGCGGTCACTTCCTCCTTCAGACAGGAAGTCTCCTCGGCCAGCCAGGCACAGAGCGCCCGGAACGTCGCCAGCACAAACGGGTCGGAGAAGCGGTCGGGCTCCACCTGAGGGAGAGGAGACGTGTTATGTGCTGCAGCGCCCCCCGCAGGAGGAGACAGGTCCAGATGCCCACCTGCTGCAGGTAGAAGATGACGGCGGAGAACGCCTCCTGCAGAACCTCCAGAACCTGCCGGCTTTGCTGCAGACTGAGCGCGCTCAGAGCGGAGCGGTGAGGCGGCGCCGCGTCGCCGGCGGTGCAGGCCTGCTCCATGGCCGCCTCCATGATGCGGTAGCATCCTGCAGGGAGAAGAACAAGAAATGATGCTGCTGCACTCATCTCTACAGGGACTAGAATCTATGGAGAGAAATTAGTCACAATAATATGGCAAGTAATTCAAAATGTGTTTGTGAAACATTAACCTACATTTATGTTGTTTTTTTAAGATTGTTTTTCATATTTTTGAAATAATCTTTTCAGATTTTATTTTTTTATATAATTCTTTACAAATTATCCTTTTAATTGTTATTTTTAGATGTTTTATTGTTTGACTTTTTTCCTTCAAATTTTATCTTCAAACAAATTTGAAACTTTTTCTGCAAATTATTTCTTCACTTTTTCCAGATTAATTGTAATTTTTGAAATGTTTCTTTTCTAGATGTACTGGAACTGCTCTATTATTCAGGCAACATCTGGATGTTCATATAAATTTATCCACTAAAACTCAAACGGTTCCGCCGAACCGACACCGACTAACGTCTACAAAATAAAGGCAGTTGGTTCTTTATTAAAGTAGTAGAAGTATTTATTTTTCTATTTATAGTATTGATTTTAAATACTTCAACTGAGTTCTGGTTCTGAACCAGAGGGACCCGGTAGAACCGGACTCTACCCGTCAGCGTGTTCTGGAGCTCTGGACTCGGATCGTTCCCAGGCGGTTCTTCCAGACCCATCCGGACCTCCACGCAGGCCCGGTTCACCAGCAGGCAGCAGAACCTGGCCGGACCCACCGACTCCCAGCCGTACAGGTCCAGTAAGTAGGCGCTCAGAACTAGAACCGGTCCGATCTGTTTGGGCGTCAGCTTGGCCTGCAGCGTGGGTCTTAGCGCCGTCCACACTCTGCCCACCGCCTCTCTAAGCTCCGCCCACTGCAGCGCCGCCTCTGGCGGCGGCAGAAACCACACCAGCTGGGCGCACATCTGGAGCCGGGTCGGGTCCGAGGCCTGGCAGAACTCCGAGCACAGCCTGAGGAGCAGAGAGAGGAGTTCTGCCGGGTGTTTGCGCCAGGCTTTCTCTTTGGTTCTGGACAGCAAGCAGCCCAGCAGCGACAGCGCCCTCTGGTGGTAGCGGTCCTGATCCACAGCCCGGCACAGGGCCGGAACCGCGCCCCGGGCCAGGAGCCGCTCCGGGCCCCGGAGGACCCCTAACACAGCCGTCAGAACCTGGAAGCAGTCCGCCACCACGGCTTCGTCCAGAGACTTGACCTCTGACCTCCTGCTCTCATCCCCCTCCCCCCCGCTCCCTCTGGGCCTGGCCTCCGGACCCGCCTCGGCCCCGGTCTGCTGCTGCGAGCCCGGCCCGTCGGCCAGCAGGCCCAGCAGAAGCGGCACGGTGGCGAGCAGCTGGGGCCGGGCGGCCATGTTGGGGTCGGTGCTGAGGGCGGCCAGCAGGGCGGAGCCCAGAGACAGCAGCTCCTGGGGAGGAAGTCCCGCCTCCCCGGCATCCCGCAGGGCCGTGACCAGCAGCCTGGCCGGGAGGGCTGGGCCCACCGCCTCAAACACCCGCCGCATGGTGGCCGGGTCCAGCTGGTTGGCCGGGCACAGCCGCGTTATCTGAGGGAGACACAAATGGGTCAGAACCAGGCCTGAACTGAATCAGAACCAGGGCTATCTGCTTTTATTAAAATATAGATGGAGGTTTTACTGTGATAATGTTATTAATAACTTTATAAAAAGTTGATCATGGATTTTAGCCACATTTATCATAGTGCCACATTTGGACCAGTTTTAATTTGTAATTAATTTCTTCATGATTGAGTGTTTCTTGCCTATCAGGCAGCTGATTGGCTGCAGGGACTCCCGCCTATTGTTGCATTACCGTAATACACCATGTATGCGCGAAGCTAATCTTTACAGCCGGCTGGATTAACCTCGGCAGAATGAGACTCACCAGCAGCAGAGCCGCTAACGTCTGGCTGTCATTCTTCGCGTGCCTGAGCGCGTGCAGACACCTGTCCAACACTTGTGTTTGGGCTTCACTGAGACACCTTCCTCCTGCTGCTCCCTGCTCCTCTTCCTCTGCCGCTTGGTCACCCATGGTAACCCTGCCAACCAGCAACGGCGTTTAAAGTCAGCTGAAAATGTGAAACCCGATCGGAGGGAGACTCTAAAACCTCCTCAGTGAGTGTCAGCTGTTCCCAGACGCAGCGCAGCAGCCTCTAAATCCTCCTGTATCAAAATAAACTACCAGAAACCAATAAAAACCCTTAACCGGTGGAGGGGAACCAATCAGATCAGCGTTTGCTGCGTAGTGAGGGCGCCATTTTAAGCCGCGCCGTGAAAACGAGGCATTGACTGGGTGTGCATCGTTTCACAGCCGGCGCGTGAGCCGGAGACAGAAACGTTGTATTACAGGCAGTAATAACCCACCGGTTTGGGTTTCCGGTGTCTATATTTTTGATAATGCATTTTTTCTTCTTTTTAATGCATCTACAGGGATTGATGATGTAATAGACTTCAATAACCCGCTCCCACAGGGGAGTGCGGCGTTCCAGAGGTAATCTCCTCCCACACAACCTTGTTGTCATTTCTTCCTAGGTGATCTGCCGGCTGACGGTAAGAGATGCAACCTGTGACTCTTATTCAGCCGTATTTACTGTCCATAATCTGAGTTATATGGTTTCTGATTAGAGAATCAGTCAGCACAAGGTTGTATAACTGGATCCACCCGATCCTCCGGTTTTACCAGGCAGTATGTTATTGAACTCAATGACATAAAGGCTGTCGGGCGGACTAGCTGTCAGGGTTGTAGGTGTGAATCCTTTCTGCATGGCGTTGGCAGGCATTCTCATACTGAGAGGTGGACTCAGGGTTCGCTCTGGTATCTGTGTTGGACTGATTAAAACTAAAGCTAGATAAATAATCAGCTGCATGTTATGGATTGGCCTCAAGGACTTTAAAAAGTATTGATCAAAATTGTTTTCCATACTTTAACTTCCAAGTACGTCATCATTCACTTTTAAGAAAACAGCCAATCAGAATAGAGTACTCCCTTAAACCGAGTTGGTGCAGTAGCGTCACGCTTCCGCCAGGTGACGAAGGCGGAAGTTTGATTAAAGTTTGTTATATTCGAGTAAAATTTAAACCCACAGTTTGACTGGTTACATAACAGAACCGAACCTGTAACGAGTCTATCCCGAGGAAAGTATTGAAAGGAAGTGATTCCTATAGACTCTTAAGTTGAAAATCCCTCTACCGGAAGTTGTGTTTTACATCGTTGATCCGTCACTCATCAGCTGTGCAGATCCGCTTTGACCCACTTTCCAGTAGAGGGCCAGAACCATCGGCACATCTCCGCTACCGAACCCTGGGAGGCGGCCTGACCGCTGGCAGAACCCCCGGACCGGAACCGAGCTCCGAATCCAGCCCGATTCCTGGAAGGACGTCCGCAGCTGTTAGCCTGAAGGTCCGTCTGCGCGGCTGATCCCGGATTAGACAGGTAAGAATGACCGAACCTGCTGTTCCGGGCTGTCAGCGCCAGCCTGCTGCTGCAAACCCGACCCACTCCACGGCGGCCTGCCCACGCTCCTCCGGTGGCTCCGCTGATGTTTACACGCGTGTTAGATCTACGGTGAATGATTCCTCCATCCTGTAGGAAATTCCTCCAGTTTGTTCCCGTCGTGGGCCGGTTTGAGATGAATACAGACCCAACATCAGGTTCTGGTCCGGACTCATGAAGGGATCCGAACCGGAGACCGTAGAGAGCTCTGAATGTACAGAGACTTCCACAGGGCTCAGTGATGGCCCCCCCAGTGTTGGGGCCCCTTAGTAAAGGGGGCCCCCCAGTGTTGGGGTACCTTAGTGATGGGGCCCTCAGTGTTGGGGTTCCTTAGTGATGGGGCCCCTGAGTGTTGGGGTTCCTTAGTGATGGGGCCCCTGAGTGTTGGGGCTCCATGGTGATGGGGCCCCTCAGTGTTGGGGCTCCTAGTGATGGGGCCCTTGAGTGTTGGGGTTCCTTAGTGATGGGGCCCTCAGTGTTGATGGCTCCTTGATGATGGGGCCCCTCAGTGTTGGGGCCCCTTAGTAAAGGGGGCCCCTCAGTGTTGGGGCTCCTAGTGTTGGGGTTCTTTAGTGATGGGGCCCCTAAGTGTTGGGGTTCCTTAATGATGGGGCCCCTCACGGCTCAGTGATGGGGCCCTTCAGTGCTATGCTCCTATTGCTTCTTCATCACTGTGCTTTTCCACTGTTGCCGTTAGCTTTCCAGTGTTGTGTCGATGTTAGCCAACATGCTAGGATATAATTCATTTTGATAAAGCGGCTAATGATAGCGGCTAATGATAGCGGCTAATGATAGTGGCTAATGATAGCCTGCATGCTAATTCTGGACATGATCCTTATGGAACAACACAACCCTCATGTTGTTTTTGGCTGTTTCGGCTTTGAAGCTGAAAGTTGAGGCCTGCAGAACCAAACCCGGCCCCAGAACCTCTGATTGGACCCAGACTTTGGCAGACCCATGTTAGATTTCCTCAGAAACTTTCCTGCTTCATTTTTGATTTAATCCAAAATGAAGGAATGTGACCGAACTGCCTCCAGTCTGCCTCCGCCCTTCTGGACCGGTTCTGCTTCTGTTTCAAACACATTCAGGGATTCTTCCTGCAGAACCTCTAACTATGTTCTTCTTTTCTCTGACTTTAACTAGGACAAAGCTGGTTTAAAGCTGACTCATTCAGTGTTTGGCAGAAGCAGAATCTGCAGCAGAGGAAGAGCAGAAACTAGAAGCATGTGTGAAAAGCTGCCAGCAGAACTGCAGCAGGAAATAAATATCACAACTGAGACAGAACCGTTCTGGCGGGTCGGGCCCGGATCACCGAACCGGAAACAGAACCGGCTGCAGGAGCTCAAAGCAAAACCAGTTTTTATTCTGCTGACGCACTCGGTCCCGGCCCAGTCTGAGTTCTGCTGTTCTGGCCGAGTTCAGCTCACCGTCACGCTCACGCAGAATATTCACTGAAGAAGAAGAGTAAACACTGGCAGAGGTCCCGCCCCAGCCTGAGCTCTGGACTTTGACTAGGCCTGTGTTCGTTGTAGTTCTGCTGCTGTGTTCGGGTCGTGGTTCTGTTGCTCACCCTGTTGGATCCGGTTACAGGTTAGCTCAGGGGTTCCCAAACTGTCCCATGCCATGACTCCAAACAACTTTGACCTCTAACCTCTTTGCAAACCCACAGAGAAATATCTAAAGAAACATAAACATAATGATAAATAATATATAAAGCCATTCAATAATTATGACATTCATTCAGCATAAATAACATGATTCCATCTGATTTTAGGTCATTAACAGACAAAACATTATGATTTTATTAAAAAACAATTTTCAACACAATCTCCTCTTGATTGTAAGAAATTTTTATTTTATTTTTTTAGCACATTTTCAGCAACAAGAAAATACAAACAAAATAAATCAAAGGTATAGCTGATCCCCAGTACTTGAATTAAAAACAGCCGGTCTCCACGGGTGATATTGGCTTTATTTCTCCTTTGATGATTTTGCTGGATCATCATCAGGTCACCAGGTCACTTGACTTCATCAAAATCGTCATCAAAATCATCATCATCATTGTGAAAACTAAACAAATACAAATATTAAAATACCAACACAAATCAACAATACAACAACAAACAAAACCGTACCTCGCTGCCTTTCCTGGGGAACGCCATTTCTTAGTCCAGCGTTTGACAGTTCATTTGGTTCACTGCAATTCCCCAGTTTTATAGGCCCTGCCCTCTTTCTCTACGGCAGCCCGTGAGGTACGTATTAAACAACAAATTAGAAATATTAGAAATTCATTTAAATATTTTAATTTAAATAAACTACAAATAATTTAGACATTTCATTTTACAATCCGTTACAAAAGGAAAGAGAAATAATGTTGATCCAAAGAAAAGGAACAAGATACTCTAGTATTTCAAATTTTAAATATTACATATTTCAAATTTGATTAAACTATAAATCAAATGTAATTTTTTTTAAAAACTTTTCCATTTCTGCGTTTCTAGAGGAGAAACGCAGCTTTATGAATCTGACTGGAAGCCAATCAGAAAATCAGAAATTATTTCAACTTTTATCGAACAAAACAGAAATTAAAATGTAATATTTTTTCTTCTCATCTGACTGAGCCCTCGGGTTTAGAGTGACTGTGACGTTGTTGTTACTCTTTGCCATGGCGATGCCGGACCAGAACCTGCGGGCTTGGTTCTGCTGTTTGGACTCGCAGTGAGAACCGGGTGGTTCTGGTTCCCCCCTGATCCGATGTGTCACTCCGCAGCGCGGCGCCGCAGCCTCCCAAGGCGGCCATGTTGGATCTGACGGTCAGGGTTCTGGTGTCGACCCGACTTCACCCATCGCCTCACTGCAGCTCACTGCCAACCTAACTCCTCTTCCTCATCTTCATCTGCTCTTCCGTCCCGGGACCAGAACCAGAACCAGAACCAGGTGAGCAGCTCATTATCCAGAGAACATTTACAAAATAAATATTTATTTCACCTTTTATCTATTTTATCATTGTTTTATTTGTAAATAAATTCAAATATAACTTTTTTTAGAAATTAAATTGTATGTTTTATGTATAATTTTTTGTGCTGTAATTTATAGTTTATTTGCTTTTAATTGTTATTTTTTGTAATTAATCTATTTCTTCATTATATTTTTCACTCAACGTTTTTTTTTCTTCTCCTAAGAGTTTTTGCAGCTTGTATTTACATGCAGCAAAGGTCGGCGGGACCGGGAGTTGAACCCGCGACCTCCAAGCGTGAGGCGCGCCGCCACCGCGCCGCCACCGCGCGCCCTAAACGCTTTTAATGTTTTTGTTTTTTCAATGAAAAAAATCATTTAAATTTCATGACAGAGTTTTAGGCCCAGAAAAAGAAATGAAATTGCAACAACAACAAAATCATAACAATATGAAAATAAAGTTGTAATAATACAGGAAAGAAATTGTAATATTTGGAGAATAAAGGAGCAAGTTTACCTCCAGTCAAAACATTTCATCTTTTAATTATTATTGAAACAAGTCAGTTTTTAAAGATTTTGGATATTTATTTATCTGTGGTTAAATGAACAACTGTCTGTCTGCCTGTCTCTCTGTCTGCCTGTCTGTCTCTCTGTCTCTCTCTCTGTCTGTCTGTCTCTCTGCCTGTCTCTCTGTCTCTCTCTCTGTCTGTCTCTCTGCCTGTCTCTCTGTCTCTCTCTCTGTCTGCCTGCCTGTCTGCTTGCCTGCCTGTCTGTCTCTCTGTCTATCTGTCTGTCTGTCTCTCTGTCTGTCTGTCTGTCTCTCTGCCTGTCTGTCTCTCTGTCCCATTTAATTCACCGTTTTCTGATGTTTCTTCTGGTATTTTTGTCTCTGCTCCTCCTGCAGGTTCTGGTACCAGGTGGAAAATGTCCGGCGACCTGCTCACTTGGCGCTGGCCTCACCTGCTGCTTCTGGCCGGCCTGTGGCTCCTGGCTCCGCCCACAGGTAGGACGGCCAACATGGCGGACAGATGAACCTCAGGGTTTGTGTGGCCCCCTCACGTTGCCATGGCAACAGCAGTCAAAGGTCCGGTTGGGCCGTCCTCAGTCCATCTGTCCCACTAGGAGACAGAACTGAATGTTTGTCATTAAGCTGAACCAATGATGGCCAAACATCTGCTAAGACGCTAACAGCTAATTAGCATGTTAGCACTTTTGCTTCTTTGCTAATGTTTCTGTTTCCCATTATTAGTGTTTCCAGATAAATCCTGACGCACTAATTTAATTGGCCGTTTGATCAATTTTAACAAGTTTGCGTTATCAACGTTTATGTTCATGCTCTTATTTTGAAGATTCAACAGTTCTGTTTCCTCTCGTCACAGCCTCTTTGTTTTTCCAATAACTTTATTTAAAACACAGAAACATAGGGGGACTTCCGCGAAGGCAAGACTAAAACCAGAACGGGGGCCAAGATGGCAACTTTATTCAGCTCCTTCCGGAATAGGTATATCTGTAATGTCTTCAACCTCTACATCAAAACGTAAAACCAAAGGTCATCTTGTACTTACTCCTACGAAGACACCATCTACCAAAAAAGGTAAAATGGAACAAGCCACAGCAGAGAACGTGATAGCGGTGCTAAAGCTAGCTATCGAAGAGCAAGGAACAGCTATTGGAAAATCCATTGACGACTTGAAGTCTACAATTAATTTTCTCTCCGCTGAGATACAAGATATTAAAAAATTCCGGGAAGGCAATGGAGAACACGGACGCATAATTTCGCTGCTCCACCAGACCCACAATAAATAGCCGACAAAGTAATAAAAATTTATAAATGAGTACTAAATTAAAAGGAAAGGGCTCAAGAGGACGGACTTCTAGTCAAAATACAGAGAAGAAGGACATGAAGGCTGGTAGAAAGAATGACGTTTCGGCTGGCTCTAAGCAGCTAACGTTAGCTGAAGCTACAACGCTGAAAGCTGAAGAAGATGCTAGCGGGGAAACGGTGATGCTAGCAGAATTACAAAAACTGCGGCAGGAAAACATCGACTCAGTCCGGGACCTGAAGAGCTCTCTACACCGGGTAGAATCATCCATGGAGGAATTAAAGACACGATTGGAGGGCCTGGACAAAAGACTGACTGAGGCGGAGGACAGAGTAAGTGCAACGGAAGACCGAAGCATAAGGCAGGACAGGGCACTGGGACACTTGCTCGAAAGAGAAGCTATCCTCACGGCTAAATGCGACGATATGGAAAACAGACTCCTCCGTAATAACATCAGGCTGTATGGCGTCCCAGAGGGAGCGGAAAAAGAGGATATGGTAAACTTTATCACAGACCTTCTGAACACCTCTCTGGAGTTTCAGGAAGAAGTTGTCATTAAACTAGAAAGAGCCCACAGAGCATTAGGCACAAAGCCGAAAGCTGCAGCGGCTCCCCAAGATCCATTATAGCCCGGTTTCTGGACTTTAATGTAAAACAAAAAGTGCTATTACAAGCATGGAAGCAAAGAAACATAAAGTACCAAGAGCACACGATCTATTTCGACCATGACTACTCATCTGACTTGCAGAAGAAAAGGAAAAAGGTCAGAGAGGTAATAAAGAAACTAAGAGAAAAGAACATTAAAGCCCAGTCACCATATCCAGCTCAGCTGAAACTCTTCATCAACGGGGCACAAAACTCTTCCCCTCACTCTCAGCAGCACACTCTACACTGAAAGATCTCGGCATTGAATCCTCCCTGGAGGACGGAGACATACTGGAAGAGGAGCTGATACGGGACGGATGGACAACCCAGAGGAAGAACAGGAAGAGCCAACAGCTGAACCCTGCTGAGATCAGAGCCATTATCCATGGAGACAACAGAGAGGAGCGAGCCCTTGGTCGTGAGTAAGGTCATCAGGTCAGGTCTAGACTGGATGGAAAGTAAACAGAGCCAAGAATCTGTGATGAAGAATATGGAAGATTATATTTGTGGAATAAAAGAAAAAACTAGTTTGGACTTGTAAGGGAGTACCATTTATCATAAAATATTGATGTAAATAAATAAATTTAGGCTATAACATAACAGTTGTAAAATAACCTACTAAACCGTGGGGAAGGGAGAAGGAGGAAAATCGGAGGATGCAAACTTTACAACCATGGCGGTGTGAGGACACTTCAGGGACATCTTGGAGGACCATCGGCCAGGCACTTTGTGCACAACACCCGGAGAGCCTTGTCTCTCTGCCCAAAGAAGATCGGCGGTGGGGACCCCCTGAGTTTGTTTGTTTGGTTCTGTCTGTGTTCATGTCAGGGGAAAACCACGGGGGAATTGGAAGTTCACAGTTGCTTTCCATGTTCAGGAAAACTTTTTTGTTTCTTTAATGTTCTGTGCCTCTCAGAAAACAATATATTCTATGTAACCAAGACTTTGGATGTTACCCTGGTTATAGTTATTAGGTACAAGTACAGGTATGTTTATAAGGAAGGGAAAACTCCAAAAACCTTAAGCTACAAAAATGGATACACTAACAGTAATTACATATAATATAAATGGAGTAAACAATCCAATAAAGAGAAATATAATTTTGACACAGCTAAAAAGGCTGAACTGTTCAATTGCAATGCTTCAGGAGACCCACCTTAATGAGACAGAACATAAAAAACTTAGAACGGCGTGGGTAGGGCAGGTTTACAGTGCTTCATGTGAGGGGGGCAAACGGAGAGGGGTGGCCATCCTGTCATAGATCACTAGGCTTTGTTGTAGAGAACAAGTATGAAGACAAAAAAGGACGCTACATTTTGGCTGTGGGTACAATTAGAGGAATGAGAATGTCTCTCCTAAACGTTTATGCGCCCAATGAAGATGATCCTCGGTTCTTCAAGGACATTTCAGCTCTTCTGACAGCAAAAGCTGATGGATTTATACTAGTTGGAGGGGATTTTAACTGTGTGATGAACCACAACTGATAAATACCCAAGTGACCAGAGACCAGTGCCACAGAAGGCTAAAATTCTGCCCAGTCTGATTGGAGAAATGGGGCTAATTGATATATGGCGTCAAAGTCACCCAAAGGAGCGTGATTATACCTTAATGTCTTTGTCATCCCAAATCAAAAGAGAACGCAATAAAAAACAGTTTGAGTTAGAAAATTGCATATGACAATTGGAGGGGGAACATAAGAAGAATAATGATGAAATTACCTTAAAATTTCTTGGTGAATGCAGACAAACACTGGATGTCTTGTTGACGCACAAGGCAGAGGGGGCTTTGCGGTTTGCTAATCAAAAGTATTATGAATCAGGGAATAGAGCCAGCAGGCTGCTAGCATTTCAGTTGCGCAAGAAACAGGCAGATCGCACAGTGGAGAAGATAATGAATCCTTTTACAAAGAAAATGGTGTCCCATCCTAAAGACATTGCAGAAACATTCCCAGCTTACTATGAGACACTTTATGATTCAGAGGAAATAGACTGTAAAACAGAGAAGATTAAGAATGTTCTGGGTAAAATCAAGTTACCAAAATTAACTGAAAATGATGCCAAAGCAATGAGAGATCCAATCACAAAACAGGAAATTGAGGAGGTCATAAAACATTTAAAGAATAGTAAAGCGCCAGGAGTTGACGGATTTCCTGCAGAATTTTATAAGCACTTCAAAGCAGAGGTCATGCCAATACTACAAAGAGTGTTTAATTACGCCCTCACAAATAAGGATCCCCCAAAATCTTGGTCAGAAGCAATAATATCTATAATCCCCAAGAGAACAAAGACCCTATAAATTGCTCGTCCTACAGACCAATAGGTTTGCTCTGCTGTGATTTAAAAATCTTAACTACGATACTGGCAAACCGAATTCAAAAATGCATCCACACGATAATTAAACCAGACCAAACAGGGTTCATAACAGGACGCTTAGGGATAAATAAGATTAGGAGAACCTTAAATGTGATCTCTGTAGGAAGACAAAAGCAGGATCCTTCAATGCTTCTCAGCCTTGATGCTGAGAAGGCATTTGATAGGGTGGACTGGCAGTATCTGAAACACACACTGGCAGAAATGGGATTTCATAGAGACTTTATCAAATGGATTGGGGTGCTATACTCTGGACCCACATCCAAAGTACGGGTGAATGGATGCTCCTCAAAGAAATTTGGTTTAAAAAGAGGAACTAGGCAAGGATGTCCCCTCTCGTCTCTACTATTTGCCATTAGTATCGAGCCCCTGGCAGAAAGAATACGGACAGATTCTAGAATTCATGGAATAACAGCAGGTGGAGTCACTCATAAAATTTCGCTTTATGCGGATGACATTATTTTGTATATTTCTAATCCTCTGAGCTCAATACCTTGGCTTATGACTTGTTTGAAAGATTTTGGAGAAATTTCAGGCTATAAAGTTAACGAAACCAAGTCAGAAGCTATGATGTTGGTGGGGAAATGGCCTACTGGTTTAGATAAAGAGGTCACCTTTAACTGGTCCAAGAGGGGATTCAAATATTTAGGTGTGATGATAACACCACAAACCTCGCAACTATTTAATGGAAATTATAGCAGATTAATCACACAAATAAAATCAGACTTGGCTAGATGGTAGATTCTCCCTCTGTCCCTCCTGGGCAGAATAGAAACAGTGAGAATGAATTTGCTCCCACGATTAATGTACCTATTCCAGGCACTCCCGATTTGGATACCTCCCTCCACTTTTAACATGTTTGATAAAATTATTAATAACTTTATTTGGCAAAGGAGGAAACCAAGAATCAGACAGAAATTATTGGTAAGCCCAAGAGAAAAAGGTGGCCTTGGTCTGCCTAATCTGAAACTGTACTGGGCAGCACAACTTCGTGTTGCGGTCGAGTGGCTTGGACAGGATGAGGAGACAAACTGGATCAGTCTGGAGAACAATGCAGGCCCACTGGTACCTCCTGAAGCCATTCCATTTATGGAGGGAAAACATTGGAAGGATTTAAAAATTGAAAATGAGTGGATTAACTGTACATATAGAGTCTGGTCTCTGGTGAGGAAGAAATTAGGAGCAACTTTAACAATATCCCACATAATAAAAATAGCCAAGATTATTGACTTTTTTCCAAACAAACTGGATACGGGGTTTCAGAGATGGGCACAGAAAGGACTAATAAGAATAAATTAATTATTCAGTGGAGAAACTCTGAAAACGTTTGGGGAGTTACAAAACAAATATGGACTATGCTCAAAAGATTTCTATAAGTACCTATAATTAAGGGATTACCTTTTATCGCACAAAGAATGGCCTACCTTGAAACAAAATACATCATCCGTAGAAATATTCCTGATAAAATGTGTAGAGGACCATAATAAGAGGAAGATTGTATCTAGTTTATATAAACATTTACAGATGCATTTCTCGGACAATTCTACAGACATAAAGCAAAAGTGGGAACTAGAAATGAATATTGTTATTGAAGATGAGGAGTGGGAGGAGATCTGTGTACAAGGTTTTAAGATCACCACAGCCCAGGATGGAAGAAATTTGACTGGAAATTAAAAATGACATTCTTCAAAACACCTTTCAGTATTTCAAGATGTGACAGAAACGCCAAATGTGTGCTGGAGGGGCTGAAATCAGATTGGGGATCACACTCACATTTTTGGGACTGCCCAGTGCTGATTCCATTCTGGCAGGGGATTCAGACAGAAATCAAAGAAATATTTAAGTTTACATTACCACTGAACCCACTGCATTATATACTGGGTTTGACCTTAAGAGAAGATAAAAGGAAGCCCAGTTATTACAGATTCTGTTACTGGTAAGGAAAATGATAACTCTTTCCTGGCTAAAGCCCTTACCTCCCACCCTTCAACAATGGAAAGAAAGATTGAAGAATGTGTATATAATGGAAAAGATAAGAGCAAAACTTCATGTAAAAATGGACATGTTTCTGAGTATATGGACCCCAGCTATTTCCCACTGTGGATGGACAGATGGATAAAGATGTTAATGGGTTATAAAAAGATGTGTCAGCGCCCTTTGTATATCTCTCTTTCTTAATGGAATACACTGGATATGTACACCCCCCTGTCACGTGACGAGGCCTTTTGTATGGTACATAAATTGCCGAAATGGATTTAACTGTTTGCTGACCCCTTTTATTTTATTTTATTTTTTATTTTATTTTATTATTATTTTTCTTTCTGTTTTTTTCTTTGTTTTTTTCTTTGTTTCTTTCTTTCTCTCTCTCTCTCGTGGTATTATGGAAGCCCATGTATAAATGTGCATATGCATATATGTTGGATTCACAATATTGTTAAATAAAGAATGTTAAAAAAAAACACAGAAACATAAACAAAATAAAACAGGCAGTTCTGACCCGGTTCTGACCCGGTTCTGACCAGGTTCTGACCCGGTTCTGACCCGGTTCTGACCAGGTTCTGTCTGCATGTGGAGTCTGATGTGTTGGGTTTGGAACATGATGCGTTCACTGACTGCTGTCATTACTGCGTTATTTTCGTTAGACCCTGTCTGGATTCTTAGCTGCGTGTGGGATGGATTGTGACCTTTGACCCTGTGACTCCTCCTCCAGGCCGGGCGGCCGCTCTGTGCCGGGTCTCCGGCGGCGTCCTGGGGATCCACTGGAGCAGCACCCTGAGCCTGGGCTGGTTCCCGCTGGCGTCCGGCCAAGGCGGCGCCACCTGCTGGGAGACGTGCTGCACGCGGCCGGGCTGCGGCGCCGTGTGGAGCGTCGGGGGGCGCTGCGTGCTGCTGGGCTGCTCCAGGACGGACGGCTGCGGCATCTCCGTCCTGCCGCAGCCTCACCAAGAGTCGCTGGGGCTGCTGCAGCTGCTGGCCAAGGTGAAGCCCGTTTTACCGCTGGGAGGAAATTAGTTGGATTATAAAGTCGTAATGTTTGCAAATTTACCAGAAAAAAAATGTATGGAAAAAAGCTTCTGGAGTTTTTAACATCTGATATCAGTTTGTGATCCAGTCGTTTCAAATTTGATGCTGATGTGGCAAAAATATTTAATTAAACCAACATGAAAATATGACTTCAAGGTGCTCAACATTTAAATGTTTATAAAATTATAACATTAAGACTTTTTCCTTGTTCTTATAACTCTTATCTGGATCCAAAGTGAAAGTTCAGTAGATTTTCAAAAGTCATAAAACTAAAATTATTCTATTTTATCCATGTTCAGTTGTGACTTTTTTCTTGTGATTAAAGGTAAAAACTGGTTCTAAAGCTGGTTTCCCAAACGTTTCCTGAGTCTTTTCTCTCCTGCAGGGTCCGGTCAGGATGAGGCGCAGGAATCATCCACATGCAGGGAGACGCAGCCTGGGCACCATGGTAGCGCCGCCGCCACAGAACCACGCTCCATCGGCAGATTCCGGTTCTGATCCGTTTCGTTCATGAATCTGTGCGCAGGAGACGCCGCGCGTTGCTCCCGCAGCTCCCAGCAGCTCCAGTCTGCTGCCGACCGTCCAGCAGAACCTCACCCTGCCGGCCGATGGGAGCTCAGACGGCGTTCCCGTTCCGCCGCCGCAGAACGCCACCGTCGATCCCGCGGCGTCCTCCAACGACCCGCTCGTAGCTTCGCCCCCAGCAGGTGAGAGGCAGCGGAGGCGTCACATGACCTGCAGGTGGGAGCGTGGACTTTGGCCCCCGCCGGAGGTCAGCTGCACTTTTCTCAGATCCAGAGGCGTCTTAGTGTCGGCAGCTGGAATGCGGCGCTGCGAAGCTCTGCAAACAGGAAGTTATCAGTTCCTGTGAGCCCAGCAAATATCTGGAAACCAGAAACGATCAGCTGCAGTCGGAACAAACTCCTCCATCCGACAGGCTGATGGAGTTGCAGCGGCTGCAGCACCAAATGCAGCCAATAACTAAATACTTTGACTTTGTGGAAATTGAAGAGGATAAAATAATTTCATGAGAACTTAAACACGAGAAATAGTTAAAATGAGGAATGTTGAGCATATTGTGATGTTTTCTTGGCGTAACTTTAAAATGTCTTTGTTGTGAAACACCGTTAACCTTTTCCGAGAGTCAGCGAACGCACCGCGCGTTTCCGAGTGTCAGCGAACGCATCGTGTGTTTCCCAAGGGTCAGCGAATGCACCGCGCGTTTCCCAAGGGTCAGCGAATGCACCGCGCGTTTCTCGAGAGTCAGTGAACGCATCGTGTGTTTCCCGAGGGTCAGCGAACGCACCGTGTGTTTCCCGAGGGTCAGCGAACGCACAGCGCGTTTCCCGCGTGTCAGCGAACGCACCGTGCGTTTCCCGAGGGTCAACGAACGCACAGCGCGTTTCCCTAGTGTCAGCGAACGCACCGCGCGGCTCACTGGTCCTGCTCTCCTCCGGCAGTCAGGGAGTTGGTGGTTTCGGCCGGAGAGAACGTGGAGGTGACGCTGCCGCGGAACGAGGTGGAGCTCAACGCCTACGTGGTCCCGACCCTCCAACCAGGTAAGATCTCACCTGGAGGCGGGGCATCATGGAAAGGGGCGGAGCTTCCCTCCATGATGCTCCACATCTGGTTCTCTGCAGGAAGCAGCTACGCCTTCGACTGGCGGCTGAAGACGCATCCCAGGGATTACAGCGGAGAGATGGAAGGCAAGAAGGGACAAACACTGAAGCTCAGCAAGGTGCTCAGGTTCTGAACCCGGTTCAGGTTCTGGTTCTGGTCCTGTCTGACCTTCTCTCCCCCCTCCAGCTAACAGTGGGCCTGTATGAGTTCGAGGTGACGGTGATGGACGGGGACGGCGCTCGTGGGCGGGGCTACGTCAACGTCACCGTCAGACCAGGTGAGATGGGAGGCAGGTTCTGTTCAGGTTCTGGTTCTTTTCAGGCCCAGAATGTTCCCTGCTGGTTAATGGAGCCGATTTTAAATACGTTTTATTAACGATCCGATTCGGAGCAGCGACAGAAGAAACGAGGAGCGATGGAGGAATGTTCTGGAGATCCAACTCGCTCTGCAGAACCTTGTGTGTTCCTGAGTTACTGAACCCAATCAGCAGAGACCCAGAAAACCTTCATAGTGGTGGACAGAGAGGAGCAGCAGAAAGATGCATAATTTATTTTATATTTATTCATTCAAGTTTTTCTATCTTAGCTGCTCATCAATAAAGTAAATGTTTATGAAATGTGCAGAACTGCAATGAGGCTGATGAAAAGGAAAACGGATCATTTCCAGTTTCTTGGGTCATCAGTTGTTTTCTGTTTTGTTTGACCTTTTTTCTTTGGTCTTGAACAAAATCATTGAAAGGGCCACAAACGGCTCCAGGCCGCACTGAGCAGATCGGCTCGCGTGAATGAGCATCCCGTGATGTGTTTGACTGGTTCTGGTTCTGCTCAGTGATCCACTTCATGCCTCGTTTTCCACCTGGCAGAGCCGCGCGTAAACAAACCCCCGCTTGCCATGGTTTCCCCCAAGTACCAGGAGATCTCCCTGCCGACCAGCTCCACGGTGATCGACGGCAGCCGTGAGTGGCTTTCACTCGACTCAAACGCCACCGGCCGCCATGGCGCTGACCCAAACCTTCCTCCTCCTCTTCCTCTGCGCAGAGAGCACCGACGACGACAAGGTCGTGACCTGGCACTGGGAGGAGGTCAAAGGTCCCTTGAGGGAGGAGAAGGTCTCGGCCAACACGCCCATCCTGACCCTCACCAACCTGGTTCCTGGGAACTACACGTTCAGGTGGGGGTGGAGGAACCCGGCCGGTTCTGCTGAGGTTCTGGTCCAAACGCAGACCGGGTCCAGGGAGGTCGAAGCTGTCAGCCAGAACTTTTTACTGAATGAGTTTCCCTCCTCCTCCAGTCTGACCGTCACGGACTCGGACGGCGCCACGGACTCGACCCAGGCCATGCTGTCTGTCAAGAAAGCCATGGACTACAAGCCTGTAGCCAACGCCGGCCCAAACCAAGTAAGAAACCTCCTTCCTGTTGGTTCTAAACTGTACGGCGCGCCAACAGTGCCAAAATTATTTGACGCTAGCTACTGAGCTGATTAATGATCAGCTAGCGTTAACTTTGGAGAGGCTAATGACTAGCATGGTGAGGCTGGTCATCCTACTTCCTCTGCTGTCCATTATAATGGATAGGTTAGCATTAGCATTAGATATGCTGGTGTTGCCATTAGTCCAGTTAGCATTACCAATGGATAGGCTAACATTAATAATAATACATTTTAAAAAATACCATCAACACTAGCTAAGCTTGTGTTAGCATTGGATAGGCTAACAACTAGCATGCCTAGGCTGATGTAGAAAAAATAATCAAGATAACTGGTTAGCATAAAGTACCAGTAGACACCATGGTCCAGATGGATTGTATTTTTGTTTACTGTAATCCAAAGTGATGCTAGGCGTAAACGTGCTGGCTAAATGGCTAAAGCACCTAATATCATACTGCCCTTTAATTAGCTCTTGGTTGAAAACTTCAGTGCTCAGATGCTGCAAACATGGACGACATTATTTAACATTAAAATCAGAATATTTAAAACCTAGTTGGTAATTTGTGAACTCACTATTTAATTTGTGAAAGTTCAAATATTAGGTGGAACTGCACCTTAAACAATTGTTAATTGAAAGAACGACCAGCCAAGGCATGCTAGATTTTAGCCTATCCAAGGCCATTGTTAGCCGTCAATAAACTTGTTCGTTGTTCTACTCAGGTGTGATGCAGCAGATGCACATCTAAAAGTTGCAGGACAGTGGCTCTGGAGGACTGGAGTTTGACACCCCTGGCTTAGCACTAGCCCATCCAGTTTAAACCCCAACCTGTCTAATGTTAACACTAGCCTATGTATGCTAATGGATAGCAGAGAAAAAGGCAACTCAGTGGATTGCCAATCCAGCTATGGTAGTTGTTAGCCTCTCCAAGCTAACATTAGCTAGTCTTCATTAATCAGATCAGTAGCTAGCTTTAGATAAAGTCTTTTGGAACAAGGCAGCAGCCTCTACTGGGCTTAATTTTGGCCCCAACAGTGCGCCGTAGGTGGTACCAATCCCAACAGACTGCGGATCTCTCTCCAGGCCATCCAGCTGCCGAGGAACTCCATCACGCTATACGGCAACCAGAGCACGGACGACCACGACATCGTGAGCTACGAATGGTCGCTGAGCCCGGAGAGCAAGGACAAGGTGGTGGAGATGCAGGTGAGGTTCAGCAGCGCCGCCGGGTCGGTCTGGGTTGGTCCCGGTGCGCCGGCGTCACCATGTCCCGTGGTTTCCAGGGCGTCCGGACGCCAATCCTGCAGCTGTCGGCCATGCAGGAGGGAGACTACACCTTCCAGCTGATGGTGACGGACTCCATTGGACAGCAGGGCACATCTAAGGTCACCGTCATCGTGCAACCGGGTCAGAACCGCCTCAGTATATTTCATGGATTCAGAACCTTCCTGTTGGTCGGTCTACCTGCAAACACAGCAGAAAGGATTCACTCTTCAGTTCTTAAACGTTTGGTCAAAGGAAGAAAAACGAGAGATTTTAAACCGGTTCTAGTGGTTCTGCTGGGTTCTAATGACAGTGTTGTAGTCAAACCCATCTGACGCGAGACCAAGACCGGAGTGTATTGAGACCAGAACCGCTGATCTCGATCTTGGTTAAGACCAAGATCAATATTAGTGCTACGTGACACAATAAAATGTGAAATATGATCAAAATTGCTAATCAAGTTGATCTGAAAGATAAAAACACTGTGATGGTCCGACCAGCAAACTCAAGGACAAAGGCATAAAAAAAATAACTATTTAATTTTTCAAAGAGTTTAAAGATTTTTTACAACAAATTTCAAAAAGAAATAAGAAAAATGGGCCCAAGAAATAATCAACCAAAGCATACCAACTCAAACAAAACTAACTGACTCTTCTCAATGAACACACAGGGGAATTTATATACAAAGGCTAGCCTACACACACACACACACACACACACAAGGAGGGGTGGGGGAACAAACAAAACAACCAATACATAAACATAAATAAATTCAAATCACAACATTTTACTTTAACACAACTATAAAACAAAACAACCTAACACCATAAATATTATAACAATAGAGTGAGAGGAAGATGTCAATAGGGCGAGAGGAGGAGTCTTCCACATCAAATTCCCTGCTTCCCGCAGCCTGATGGTTGGTTCCAATTACTGGTTTGAGACAATCAACTCCTCCCAGCCAGTCCTTCAACTCAACCAAAAACAAAATAATTAATATTCTAAATAAACCAAGCGTTTACTAAAATGTGTGCACCCAATCTAGTAAAACAACTTAATACCAAAACCCACCAAAGAAAAAGTGATATAACCAATATAAATTGTAGGAGCCAATTGTTGTCACCACCAGAGGGCGTATTGTTTTGTTTTCTGAGTGTGAGGGGGATGGGTTATTTAAGGTCGATTGTAATGGTGTTCAGGTGTTGACCATTGGGAAGCGGACACAGTTTTTTACTGTGTTCGGTTTGAGGGTTAGAAACGAACTTTTATGTATGTAAATGGAAAGTATAATAAAAGACTTTCATACTATAGAAAATCAGTATTCTGACACTTTATCTGAACGCACGTAAAAACGAACTACACCCAGAGGCAACCACTAGTAGCCCTAAAGTAAAGGATTTTGGACGCTACATTATTAAGTAAAAAACTATCTTCGTTTGAAAGTTCGTTTGAAAGCTCCACCGAGCCTTCTGCACTGGGGTTCCACTAACGCTGAGTCGGACGCCGTACCGGAGCTGGAGAACTGCAGGGATCGAGCTATTGGAGCAATTGGGATTCGTAGCAGCAGACAGCGGGTCGCCGGACGTCGGGACCAGGACGCAGCGGACAGCGGGACGCCGGAACGGAGCTGGAGAGGAAAAGCTGCAGGGATCGAGCTATTGGAGCAACTGAGATTCGTATCAGCGGACATCGGGACGGAGATCATCAATATCGGCCAACGCATCATTGGGGTATGTGGGTCAGTGCTGATATCAATGAATGACCATTATGGTTACGTGCGCACATCAAGAGACGAGCTTAAATCCAATGCATTGTTAGCAGCCTGAAGACTGCTTAGAACAAAGGAGAGCGCTCTACAATTAATCTACTATTTGCCAATAAACTTAAAGCTGTTGCCAAATATGACAGAAGAGGAAAACATCGCTCTGGATCAAGAGGGTCAAAGTAACATTGTGGATGATGACGAAAGTTCTCAATGGGAGACTGGAAAGAGACAAGTGAAATTAACAGCTAAAGCTTTGTTGATGAAAATTAGTAGCTTAGAAAGTGAAAGAAAAGCAAAATTAAGCAAGCTCACAAAATTAAGACAAGCTATTACAGTGTTGAAAAGTGACAAAAGGTGTGTGAGTGACATTAAGGGAGAATTTAAAAGGTTTTTGGGTTTGACTGAAGAAACACAAAAGGTTCACCAGGGTTTGTTAGGATTACTGCCTGTGGATGAAGCGCACAAACATGACATATGGTTTCAAGCAAAAATGTTGAATGTTCATGATTTTATTGCGGCTACGCACAAATGGTTGGCTGAGGCTCAAGGTGGCTTAGCTGGTGTGTCTGATGATATTAAAGAAAGTAAAAGTAAAAATAACAATGAAACTGAATCAAGAACTCCCAGTGGTGGCAGGATCATGATGGACAATGAGCAGATTGAACCTCATGACAGCATTTCAAATGTTTCAGTAAGGTCTTTTAGGAAAGCTGGGAGCCAAAGGGGTTCATCGACAACAACCAGCAAATCTTCGCTTTCTGAGCAAATAAAAGCAGAAGCAGAAAGGGCTGCACTTTTGGCATGTGCTGCCGCTTTAAAAGAGAAGCATATGCTGGAGGAGCAGGAATACCTGCTAAAGAAAAGAAAAGAACAGCTTGAGATGGACACTACAATAGCTGCTGCTAATGCCAAGCTAATGGTACTAGAGGGCAGCACTAAAGGCAGCATCACATCTAGGCACTCTGATGGAATGGATTCATATGTTCGAAAGGGCGCTAGACCTAAGCTCAAACCTGCAAAGAAACTTCCAGGAGGTTCTGGACTGTTGTTGGATAAAAAGGTTGAGTCAGATGTAGGCACAGCATGTGAAAAGCATATTTCACCGCAGGTGGATGAGACTGTTTTCAATACTTTGGTGTCACAAGTGGCTCCCCCTGCTGTTTGAACTTTCAGAGATAAACGGAAATCATTTCTATGAGCTTCCCATAGTGTTTACACAAAAAGAAATGCCAGTCTCCACCGACAATATCATCAGTGAGGAGGAGCTGTCAAAATGGTCGTACTTGAAGGACATTAAACTTCCTCGCATACATGCTGGGGTCGACCTGCTAGTGGGCACAAATGCATCTAAACTAATGGAACCTTGGGAGGTGGTTAATAGTAGGGGTGAAGGGCCCTATGCAATTAGAAGCCTCCTAGGATGGGTTGTGAATGCTTCCTCAGAAGGTTGCAAGGACTTTGAAAATGGCTATCCTTCAGTTCAAGTCAACAGAACTACAGTTGATAAAATTGAAGAGCTTCTGATAAGCCAATACAACTATGATTTTATTGAGAAGTCCTTCACAGAACAAGAGGAAATGTCAAGAGAGGAACAGAAATTCCTGGATATAATGGATGGTTCTGCGCAGCTAGAGAATGGACATTACAAACTAAATCTGCCTTTCAAAAGGGAAGAACTCTTTATGCCAAACAATATTTCAGTCGCTTTGCAGCGCATACTTGGTTTGAAAAGGAGATTTAAAAGAAACAAAGTGTTTCATGAAGAGTATACAAACTTCATGACTAATACTATTAATAGTGGACATGCAGAAAGGGTTCCACAGCATCAGCTGAGAACAGCAAAGGACAAAGTATGGTATATACCGCATCATGGTGTATACCATCCACAAAAACAGAAGCTGCGTGTGGTATTTGATTGTGGAGCAGAGTATCAAGGGATCTCTTAACAGTCAGCTTTTACAGGGCCCTAACCTAACTAGCTCATTGGTGGGGGTTTTAGTGAGGTTTCGGCAGGACTATGTGGTGTTAATGGCAGACATAAAATCCATGTTCCACCAGGTTAAGGTGTCTGATGAGCACGTGGACTTTCTACGCTTCGTATGGTGGCCCCAAGGTAATTTAGAGCAAGATCTTGTGGAATACCGTATGACTGTTCACTTATTTGGTGCAGTCTCCTCACCCAGCTGTGCTTGCTATGCTCTCAGAAAGACTGCTGAGGATAATCAGTCAAACTTCTCAGCAGATGTTGTACAAACAGTCAACAAAAACTTTTACATGGATGACCTCTTAAAAAGTCTGCCATCTGAGGAAAGTGCAGGTGCTATGGCCAAAGATCTTATAGCCATTTGTAGCAGAGGAGGGTTTACGCTAACACAATGGGTTAGCAACAGCCGAGAAGTGCTGCAATGTATCCCAGGAGAGCTGCGATCCCAAACTCTTTGCGAGTTGAATCTGGACAGTGATGAGTTGCCGGTAGACAGAGCACTAGGTCTACTATGGTGCACAGAGACAGATCGTTTCAAGTTTAAAGTGAAAATCAAAGAAAAGCCTTCCACTAAAAGAGGAATATTGTCAATAATCAGCTCTATTTATGACCCGCTAGGATTCCTAGCACCTCTCATACTTCCTGCCAAACTGCTGTTACAAGAGTTATGCAGGGCAAAGCTGGGCTGGGATGAGCCCATACCTTTCAAAAACAGTGGAACCAGTGGCTTACTGACCTAGAGGGATTGACTGACTTCTGGGTTAGCAGATGCATCAAGCCGAGGGGTTTGGAGAAGTGGTCAATGCTCAGTTACACCACTTTTCTGACGCTAGTGAAAGTGGGTATGGCACAGTTACATATGTTAGAATGCAGAATAACAATAAGAGGGTGCATGTATCATTCTTGTTTGGCAAGGCCAGAGTAGCTCCACTCAAACCTGTGACTATTCCACGTTTAGAGCTCACAGCTGCCGTAATGGCTGTCAGATTGAATAATATGCTTCAATCAGAGCTTCAGCTGCCGTTGGAGAAGGCTTGCTTTTGGACTGACAGCACATCAGTTCTAAAATATATAAAAAACGAAGACAGAAGGTTTCAAACCTTTGTTGCTAACAGGGTAACAACCATTAGGGATAATACAAATGTGGAACAATGGAGACACATATCTTCATCTTTAAATCCTGCCGATGTTGCTTCCCGTGGGTTTAAGGTTGACAGCCTTTTGCACCAAAAGTGGACGGAAAGTCCTACATTCTTGTGGAAAACCTGAAGATAAATGCCCAAGTCTCCAGTGGACTTCAGTAAACTGCTGTCGACCCAGAACTAAAAAACTCCCTTGATCAATGCGACAGTCATCAATTCAAATGCAACTTCTCAGCTAATAGCGTTTTTCTCAAACTGGCAAAAATTGAAATCTGCAGTGGCTTGGTTCATTAAGCTAAAGGGAGTTCTGTTGAAAAGTAGTAAAAGAAGAAGAGAATTGCAACTGGCCAATTCTAGCACGTCTGAAGCATCAACATTGGAGTTGACAAAAGAAATGCAAGCTTTCAAAAACTCACTGGGAAATCAAAGTGTGTCTCTAGAAGATCTCACACAGGCTGAGGCATCCGTAGTTTCCTTTTGTCAAAAGGAAAGATTCCCTGATGAGATTGCTGCATTAACATCCCGCAACTCAGAAATACCCAGAAGTAGCCCAATTTATAAACTAAACCCTGTGCTGCAAGACGGGCTTCTGCGTGTTGGAGGCAGGCTGAGTAAAGCAGCTATCCCAGAGAATATTAAGCATCCTCTCATTCTGGCAAAGGACCAGCACATCTCCTATCTTATCCTCCGACATTTTCACTTACAACTTGGTCATGGAGGTAGAAATCATGTTCTCTCAGTCGTAAGAAGAAAATTTTGGATAACAAATGGAGTTTCAGCTGTGAAAAGGGTCATAGCGACATGTGCTGTCTGCAGACTGTATGGAGGACAAACCAGTCAACAACAAATGGCAGACTTGCCAGAGGAAAGGGTGGTCCCTGATCTACCACCATTCACAAATGTTGGTGTAAATTATTTTGGACCTGTTGATGTGAAAAGAGGACGCAGCATCGTAAAACGCTATGGAGTGTTGTTCACCTGTATGACAAGCAGGGCCGTACACCTTGAAGTGGCGTACTCCTTAGACACAGACTCATGTGTATACTGCGCTGCGCGTTTTATATCTCGAAGACAAGGAGATCGGATAATGGCACAATTTCATAGGAGCAGAAAGAGAGCTAGCTCGAGAAGCCTCTCTATAATTAAGGCCATGGCACACAAGGGGATTAAATGGAGTTTTAACCCACCGTCTGGACCACATTGTGGTGGGGTTTGGGAGCGCCTCATTCGAATGATCAAAAAGGTTTTGTACTCAGTGCTTCCACAACAAACAATAGACGATGAAGGATTCCACACAGTACTTTGTGAGGCTGAGGCAATACTGAACGATCGTCCCATCACCGAGTTATCAGAGGATCCCAATGATCTTGAGGCTTTAACACCCAACCACTTGCTGCTCATGAAGGGTAAACCAGCCTTTCCGCCAGGACATTTTGACAAAAGGGATCTCTATGCTAAAAGGAGGTGGAAACAAATCCAATATATTTCAGATCTCTTTTGGAAACGGTGGATTCAGGAATATCTACCCTTATTACAAGAACGACAAAAAATGGATAAAGAAAAAAAGGTGCTTCATTCCTGGAGATGTGGTGGTAGTCATGGACTCCACAACCCCTCGAGGGTCTTGGTTATTAGGGAAAGTTATTAAAACATTTCCTGATAAAAAGGGTCTTGTACGAGTTGTTCAACTGAAAAAAAAACAAGCGTTATTGAAAGACCTGTAACAAAAATTTGTCTATTATGTGAAGCTACAAACTGAGAAACTGGTAGAAATAATGAATGTATAACTTGATTGAACTCTTATGTATATTTGTATAGAGAAATGGTGTATTTTTGGCTCCTTTATTTTAAGTTGATAATTGCTATGTCTTCTGCCACACGCAATTAGGGGCTGGCGTGTAGGAGCCAATTGTTGTCACCACCAGAGGGCGTATTGTTTTGTTTTCTGAGTGTGAGGGGGATGGGTTATTTAAGGTCGATTGTAATGGTGTTCAGGTGTTGACCATTGGGAAGCGGACACAGTTTTTTAATGTGTTCGGTTTGAGGGTTAGAAACGAACTTTTATGTATGTAAATGGAAAGTATAATAAAAGACTTTCATACTATAGAAGATCAGTATTCTGACACTTTATCTGAACACACGTAAAAACGAACTACACCCAGAGGCAACCACTAGTAGCCCTAAAGTAAAGGATTTTGGACGCTACATAAATATTATCAATATAAAACATTAACTAAATACTAACACTAAAGAAAAGAACACTTAAACTGAGAAGATGGAGGAACCTCCACAACACCAAGATATTAAATACTTAGAGCTGAAATAAATCACCTGTAAACAGTTAAACAGAGCAAGTGAGGCAACGCCCCGACGGTAAACAACGCCCAACTATAAATATTGACCAAAGAGCAACAAGAAGTAACCGTCTGTCTGAAACCAGGCAGCAGCACCTCGCTGTAATGTCTACCGTCATGGCCGACATTAGAGCTGCCGCTTTGAGCTACAATGTCAAAGTGGCATTATAAAATCAAAAATAAAATCAAAGAGCAATTTGCTGCTCCGTCGTTCTTGTGTTTTACTTATTTGCAATTTAAATAAATATCAATCTATATAACATTTATATAGATTGATACATAAATATATCAACCTATATAAAGGGCGCCGTAAGGGGGCGCCGTAAGGGGGGGTAACAGAAACACTGGTCATTGGTTGGATTCTAATCGCTGCGTTTTGCATCCAGTGAAAACAAACATATTAACAAATAAACTAGACAGGATGCTGTAAGTTTAGTGATATTTCCACAGTTGTGGTCTTGAAAATCCCGAGTCATCAGCGGCCGAGACCGAAAACCGGTGTCGAGATCCAGACCGGTCTGGAGTCTGTCTAATGGTTCTGCTGGTTCTGCTGCAGAGAACAACCAGCCTCCGGTGGCGGACGCTGGGCCGGAGAAGGAGCTGACGCTGCCGGTGGATGAAACCACGCTGGACGGCACAAAGAGCAGCGACGACCAGAAGATCGCCTCCTTCCACTGGACCAAGACCAGGTTGGTTCTGGTTCTGGAGGTAAAACTGGACTCGGCCTGATTTAAAAACTGTCTGCTCCTACAGCGGTCCGGACGGCGTGAAGATCAACAACGCAGACAAAGCTGTTGCCACGGTAACAGGCCTGGAGGTCGGGGAGTACCATTTTACGCTGACGGTGGCGGACGACAGGAAGCTGGAGAGCAGCGACACGGTGAAGGTCATCGTCAGAGAAGGTCAGAGGGCCTTTCTGGACCGCGTCTCACAGCCAGTCGCGAGGCCTGTAGCGTCTCACAGCCAATCGGGAGGCCTGTAGCGTCTCACAGCCAATCAGGAGGCCTGTAGCGTCTCACAGCCAATCGGGAGGCTTGTAGCGTCTCACAGCCAATCAGGAGGCCTGTAGCGTCTCACAACCAATCAGGAGGCCTGTAGCGTCTCACAACCAATCAGGAGGCCTGTAGCGTCTCACAGCCAATCAGGAGGCCTGTAGCGTCTCACAGCCAATCGGGAGGCCTGTAGCGTCTCACAGCCAATCAGGAGGCCTGTAGCGTCTCACAACCAATCAGGAGGCCTGTAGCGTCTCACAACCAATCAGGAGGCCTGTAGCGCCTCACAGCCAATCGGGAGGCCTGTAGCGCCTCACAGCCAATCGGGAGGCCTGTAGCGTCTCACAGCCAATCAGGAGGCCTGTAGCGTCTCACAGCCAATCAGGAGGCCTGTAGCGTCTCACAGCCAATCAGGAGGCCTGTAGCGTCTCACAGCCAATCAGGAGGCCTGTAGCGTCTCACAACCAATCAGGAGGCCTGTAGCGCCTCACAGCCAATCGGGAGGCCTGTAGCGTCTCACAGCCAATCAGGAGGCCTGTAGTGAGTGTCTGTCCCTGTTGTCCCTCCAGAAAAGGACCAGCCTCCTGTGGCCCGGGTTCTGTCCAGCTCGCCCGTCTCCCTGCCGATCAGAACCGCCGCCCTGGACGGGTCGCGCTCCTCAGACGATAAAGGCGGCCTGAACTTCCTGTGGAGCCGAGACGACAGCAGCCCAGCGGCGGGGGTGAGATGTTCGGCACCACATTGCCTGGTCCAGATTCTGGTTCCGGTTCCTCATGCTGGTGGTTTTGTTTTCCAGGACGTCCTGAACAACTCCGACCACCAGGCGGTGCTGTTTCTGGGGAACCTGGTGGAGGGGAAGTACAGCTTCACGCTGCAGGTGACCGACAGCAAAGGACAGAGCAGCTCAGACCAGGGAACCGTGGAGGTCCGACCCGGTAGGAGACCCGATCAGGACCAATCAGAACCATAAAATAAAACAACAGATCCAGTTGCAGTAAATATTTTTATTTCAATTGTTGGTTCTCTGAGGCGGCCTGCAGTTTAATAAAGAGAGTAAAGTAATAAATAAATATGCAATTTAAAACGAGAAAAAGTTTAAGAAAAGTTAAAATTCTGCTGTGAGCAGCTCAGTTCATGTAAATATTTTTATGATTCAAACTAATTTGTTAAAAGGTGAAAACTTTTCTACAAAGTAAAACTTAACGAGACGCTCAACTTTCTTCATTTAAAGGAATTCTGATTCTGATTTTAACTTTTTATTGTATTTCATGTCATTTTCATAAATTTCTGATTTAAAAATAAAACATCCCAGCCTGGCTTTAATATTCCATCATAGATTAAATAAAATCCGTATAAACAGAAGCTGTAAAACAATTTGGCGGCCATGGCGTGATGACATCACTATGAAGTACGGAAAGTCCAGACTTCCCGGAAATGACTTATTTAATTAATCAATTAAAGTCAGACCTTCCTGACAAGCCTCTGATCCGATTCCTTCCTGTGACCTTCTCCTGACCTCTCGTTGACCCCTGTCCCTGTCAGACCCGTGGCAGCGGGACCTGGTGGAGCTGGTCCTGGAGGTCTCCGTATCCCAGGTGTCCCAGCGGCAGCGGGACCTGCTGCTGCGTCAGGTCGGCGTCCTGCTCGGCGTCCTGGACGGTGACATCATCGTCAGGGAGATCGGCGCCTTTGGCGAGCACAGGTTGGCCGCGACCCCCTCCCGTCGGCCTCCGGCCGTTTGTCTGTGATGAAGCTGAGTCGTCCTCCTCTTCCTCAGCACCCGGCTGGTGTTCCTGGTGTCAGGCGGTCCGGGGCGCCCCCCGCTGTCCGGACGCAGCGTCACGCTCAATCTGCGCAGCAAACTGCGCAAACAGAACGACTTCCTGATCTTCAAGGCTCAGCGCGTAGACACAGTCGGTGAGTCGCAGCGCCGACCGGGACCAGCAGGGGGAGCCGCAAGGCTGGTCTGGTGCTGAGACTCTTCCTCACCTTCCTCCTCTTCCTCAGTGTGTCAGCTGAACTGCTCCGGACACGGAGAGTGCGACTCGTTCACCAGGAAGTGCATCTGCCAGCCGTTCTGGATGGAGAACTTCCTGAGGGCCCAGCTGGGAGACGCAGAGAGCAACTGTGGTAAGACGAGGAGGAGGAGGAGGAGGAGGAGGAGGAGGGAGGAGGAGGAAGAGGAGGAGGAGGAGGAGGAGGAGGAGGGAGGAGGAGGAGGAGGAGGAGGAGGGAAAGGAGGACAAAGGAGGAGGGAGGAGGAAGAGCGAAAGGAGGAGGAGGAGGAGGGAGGAGGAGGAGGAGGAGGAGGAGGAGGAGGAGGGAAAGGAGGACAAAGGAGGAGGGAGGAGGAAGAGCGAAAGGAGGAGGAGGAGGAGGGAGGAGGAGGAGGAGGAGGAGGAAGAGGAGGAGGGAAAGGAGGACAAAGGAGGAGGGAGGAGGAAGAGCGAAAGGAGGAGGAGGAAGGAGGAGGAGGAGGATCCTGTCTTTAACGTGTTTTCCTTCCAGAGTGGAGCGTTCTGTACGTGACCATAACATCCTTCCTGATTGTAGTTGCCATGGCTACACTGATCTGGTCTCTGGTGTGTTGCTGTAACAGGTGAGTTCAGATCCAGGTGGTTGCTGATTGGCCACCAGCTGATGAAGACGATGATGATGATGATGATGATTTGTCTCTTGGTAGACGAAGGAGTAAAGTTCGCCGCAGTAAAAGTCGATATAAAATTTTGGAAGGTGAAGAGCAGGAAGTGATGGAGCTGCAGCTGCCCAGAACCAGTAGGACCAGCACGCACACACACACACACACACACACACACACACACACACACACACACACACACACACACACACAGACACACACACAGAGACACACACACACAGACACACACACACACACACACACACACACACACAGACACACACACACACACACACACACAGAGACACACACACACAGACACACACACAGAGACACACACAGACACACACACAGACACACACACAGACACACACACAGAGACACACACAGACACACACACAGACACACACAGACACACACACACAGACACACACAGACACACACAGACACACACACACAGACACACACAGACACACACAGACACACACACAGACACACACAGACACACACACAAAGACACACACACACACAGAGACACACACAGAGAGACACACACAGAGACACACAGAGAGACACACACAGACACACACACACACAGAGACACACAGACACACACAGACACACACACACACAGACACACACACAGAGACACACAGAGAGACACACACAGACACACACACACAGAGACACACACAGAGAGACACACACACAGACACACACACAGACACACACACACACAGAGACACACACACTTTTACACAATCGATCACTAAAGGAATGAATTAAAAGTGTATTTATTTGTTTATTTGGGTTTTTGTATTTCTAAAATTGTGTAAAATACTAGAGAAAGATATTTCTATTTCAATGACAAGAATAAAGTCATATTACTTCATTATAGAATGAAGTTGCAAAATAACCAGATAGTTATTTTAATGAGAGCTCAGTCTGATTATTTCTTCAGAATAAATTGTTTCTCAGTTGTTTCAAATTCCTGCTGCTCATAATTTGATGCTGATGTTTTAAAAAATGAAATCTGTAAAACCAAAAACAAGATGTTCAACATTCCTCATTTTTATTTTTATTCTTTGTGTTGGAGTTTAAATAATTTATTCTAATGTGATGACTTTATTCTGGTAAATTATGATTTTATTCTCATAATTCATTTTTTTCTAAGCCTGGCTCTAACACTCGGTCATAAAAAGCACCGTGCAGAAATTGATCCTTTTTCATCTGATTAATCAGAAGATTAATCGTTTGCTATATTAATCGTTATGTGCAGTCCTACAGAATGCATGCTCTGACCTCTGACCCCTGTGCGCCTCCGCAGCGCGCCTGAAGCTGACCCCCGACCCCGCCTCCTCGGCCCTCATGCACT
Organism: Poeciliopsis prolifica; assembly: GCF_027474105.1. Taxonomy (NCBI): domain Eukaryota; kingdom Metazoa; phylum Chordata; class Actinopteri; order Cyprinodontiformes; family Poeciliidae; genus Poeciliopsis; species Poeciliopsis prolifica. The sequence continues at coordinate 684,115 of NW_026562416.1, read as the reverse complement.
CGGACTCGGACCTGGTCAGCGATGAGGGCCAGGAGCGCGGCCACCTGCTGCGGCCCCAGAACGGCTCCCTGAACAACGGCCAGGGGCCCCCGAGGGCCAAGAAGCCCCGCGAGGAGCTGCTATAATGCCGGGTCCAGCCAGAACCGGGTTCTGATGAGTTCTGGGCCGCCGAGTACTCACTGTGAGACGATTTACTGATGGACGCATCATTTCCTGCTTCAGCGACGCGCCGCTGACCGCTCTCACGCCACAACCAAACACTGCCACCAAACCAGAGCTACCGACCCAAAGCCGGTCCAGATCCCCGCATGAGGACTGCTGGGCCGGATTGGACCGGGCCAGAGGTTCTGCTGCATGTCTGTGTGTTTTCTGTGTTGTTGACCCACCGGACGGTCAGAGTGGGCTTTTATTCTGAAATCCTGTCGCACACTGGAGAGCAGCCTGTTCAGGTGCTGACTGAGCCCCTCCTGAGGTGCTGCTGATGAACTTTGACCCTGTTCTGTGTCTGGTGTCACTTTGAAAAGGGAAAAATCGGCTGCTGGGTTGGAATCAAAGCTGGTCTCTGCAGACAGAAAGCTCACATGGGAGAAAAACTGAAAGATTCTCCGACTGTGTGCCTCATTTATATTGGGTTTTGTTTCAGTAAAAGTTTTTATTTTCCTGTTGAAGTGGAAACAGGATGGGATTTTAATCTGTAGTCTTCCTGCTTAGACATGCCGTCACCAGAACCCTGACTTTTATCTGGATGATGAGCTTTTAATTGAATGTTTTGTTATTTATTTTGCTCGTTTCTACTTTGTCCTGAAAAGCTCATAACTTCTAAAGATGATGAATTTAAATAGTTTTGAGAAAAGATGTGAAAACTGAATGTTGCTTTTGGATTCAGGTGTGAAGCAGGAGATTGATGAGAAGGTTTCCTCTGAGCTGCTCAACCAGAGCCACCATGAACAGCCCGGTTGTTTCCTGGCTGGGGGAGAAATGAAGAGCAACATCATGCGGCTTCTTCTCATCCTTCTGTCCTTTTGTTTTGCAGCTGCTTCAGCATGTCTCCTGTAAACCTCAGAGCTCACTGTGAAGCCACAACAGGGAGGCACTGCTTGTTTTTCTAATGAAGGATCTGTGGTCAACCCTAATGAAACTGGATCATCTGTAAATCTAAATAAATTGTTTTAAAGGTTTATTGTCGCTCTTTCTCTTGGTGGTTTGTTCTTCAGTGGCTGGTTTAAACAGGTCCTGATTGTTAGCAAGACAGGAGCTAAAGAGAAGATCCGAAAATGGCGCCACAATAAATCTCAGTACATTAAAACAGCGACATACATGGAAATGTTTGAGACTTCCTCTAAAAATGCTTATAACTGCGTATTTTAATAGTTAAACCCCCACTATAGCCGTATGTGTTAATACACAGCGGAAACAGTCTAGCAGAAGCTTAGCTAACGTCCATAGTTAGCTTGTTTACGCCACTCTTACAGGTTCAGCCAATCAGAGCCAACGAACATAAATGGCTCTCCTGGATTGGATGGTTTATCTACCGCCAGCCAATGGCGTGTCAGCTAGTATTTCGCGTTTCAGCTTCCCGAGCACATTTTCTTTTCAGTTTTGTAGACTTGTTGTCCGAATAGGCGATTTTTTTCACCAGTAATTAGGAGTCACGTTTCACAGAAAAATCCACGAATAGACGGGGATCCACCAGTGGTTGCACTAAACTAATGCATTTTTATCCAGGTGAGTGAAAGACGTTATTCAAAAATTACTCGAGTGAAAAAGAATTAAGGACCGAGTAACTGTTCATAAGAGCTGATTTAGTATTTATAAATGATGACCAAAATATCAAGTTTGGTGAAAATTTCTTTGTTTCATCTTTTATCGTTTAAAATGATCCACAAACTATCACTGCTGCTCCTACATGGTCAACGTCTTTGATTATTCTGAATTCACTGTGGGATGTTGGGTTTTACTGGATCTTCTTCTGGAACCGGTTCTGGTTCCGTGTTGCTCCTGGACCCACAAACCGACCGAACCTATTGGACTTTTATTGGCTCTGAGGTCACAGATCGGCCAACGATCCTTAAACCAACCAGACCTAAAACTCACATCTGCTCTCCTCTTGACCCCTGACCTCACGCTCTCTGACTCTGGTTGCTATAGTAACGGTTACCTATCCCTTCAAAATAAGATGCAGCTGCGCCACAAAAACGACATTTTACTTTGGTGAAAGTTTTAACTCAGGATATCGACTGATGGACCCTGAGCTGTTTCTCCTTCTGGAGACGAGAGACACCTGGTCTCCATGGTGACGCAGTCTGACGCTTCATCGCCTCATCAGCATCCGGTCACCTGATCATGCAGAGCAGCTTGGACTGTGGGAATCAACCCACCGGGATAAATCCATCCTCCTGCCTCTCTGGGCCTTTAACCTTCAGACAAACTTAAAATCTGTTTCTGACTCATTTTGCTGCTTGTGGCTCAATGTTGGCGCGCAAGATATTGTAGGAGTTTCAAAATAAAAGATCCTCCAGACTCAAATAATACATAAAACGTAAATATTTAATTATTTTTAATTGGTGCGCTGCCCAGCACCAATTAGTCCACAGATCGGTACCGGGTTTTGGGACCACTGCTATGAAGATCTGCTTGGATTGTGACTATTATGAGTTAATAAGTAAAGCCAAAGCAGACCATTAATGATGTAGACTTAAGTGTGTATTTATTGCAGATCATATCTGTCACGACATTCGCCTGGTGTTCTGCTGCTGTTTCCTGAAACGACCTCTGGCATCAATCACACCGTATGCTGGCGATATGTGCCTGTGCCTCCACCGTTTCACTAAAAGGTGTTTTACAAACCCGTCTGTCATATTTATTGACCAGCTCTGCTCTCACTGTTTTATTTGTTTCTTTGCAGTTTTTAAAGAACAATCAGGTCGGATCTGAGTTAGTGGGTCGTTTCTTTGTGTGGATCTGGTTCTGCTGCTTCTGTATTGACTTTTCTCTGCTGTCTGTTGAAAACGTTTCACTGTGAAGGAAAAGCATTGGAGAAATTGGAAGGAGTTAGGAAAACTTAACCAAAGTACATGGCAAACCCAGCATGATGCATCTGGTGGCCCTTTGGCTCCTATGGAGTCTGCTGCCCCCTGAAGGTCCAGTTGTGACTTACAGAATAACGTTCACCACTAAAAATATCAATTTTGATTCACAAACTATTCCAGTATTTTTATACAGCAAAGAAAATTCACAATTTCAATTAATCAATAAAAGAATTGTCCTTATTTACAAAATAAACGTATCTTATGCCTCTATCCAGGTACTGCTAATAATAAGATACATGTACAACATTGTTGTTCTCTCATCAAAATAAAAGCATTTAATTCAAAAAGCAGAAGCCAACTTACAAAAAGTTTGCGATAAGTGCAAAAGGGAAGTAAGTTGGGGTTATTTACCACATATTTACTCTTTACATACCTTTATTTACATCAGTTCTGATTTATTTGATTCTATTAGTTTTGTGATAAAAACAATAATTTAAAAGGATTTTATTTTCTCTATGAGAACCGAACATCATCCATCTGTTGTTCCACGGTGACCGTCTCATTCAGACGGCTCATTGACTTTCTCAGCCCATTAAGCTCAGCTGGTCTTTGCTGCTTCATTAATGACGATGATGATGATGATGACGTCTGTAATGGTTGGTGTTTGGATGTGACCTTCTAAAAGCTGTTATGGTTTCCTCCTGAAACTGAGGCAGACAGAAATGTAGAAGTCGGTTTAAGGAGGAAGCAGATTGAGGTCATTTCCTGTCATTAGATGACTTTCTGTTTTCGTGTTTTGCTGATGTTGGTCGTACAAGCTGATGATCTTTGACCTGGGAATAGTTCCGGGTCGACCCATCAACCAGGGCCGACCCAGACTGTTCTGAGGCCTTCAGCAGAGTTAGGTTTGGGGTTCGACTCCCACCGACAGCATTTCATCGTGGAAGTTTGATTAGCTGAGCTAATCGTAAACAAATTGAGCACAAACACAAAGATTAAACTCAAAGCATCAGAGCACTTTGGTAATAAAACAATCAGTTATTCTTCACAGTTTTATAAAATTAACTTGCATTTCCTTTGAGTCTTAAATTTAAATTTTGTATGAAATATTTTATGTTGGCTGAAACTGTAGAAGAGGTGGTGGGTAACAGCAGAGCTAGTATTTCATTTAATGGAAACATTGAAAACATTTAGCTTCCCATAAATACATTTTAAAGCAAAACCAACAATGATGAAACTGAAATCAGGTGTGAAAAGGCTGATCCAAAGAATTACTTCCTGAAGTGCAGCTTTATTGATAGTGCTACAATGACAGCTAATGCTAAACTCACTGTTTAGCATTAGCATAGCCTTTCAGCATTAGCAGAGCTAACGTTTTCAATTAATGCTGCAAGTGCTGGTAACTTTGTGTCCACCATTGTTTCATAGTATTCTCAAGAAAACAAATAACATTTTTTATCATTGTCGTTTACGGTGGCGCCCCCTGCTGGTTTGAGGGTTTGCTCTGCGAACACCCGCCCCTCCATCCTCTTCTTCACCTCATCCACCTTCTGCTCCTGCAGCTTCACTGCAAGCTGTGCGTCTGTCCTACATAAGAGCAGGGTTCTGGTTTGGTGCACATGTGCAGCTCTGTGCAGTCTGTGCGCCTCTGACTGCAGAGTGGCGCTAACTGCAGCGTGCAGATGTGCAGTTTCTGCTTCATGGCGGTGCAAGCTGCAGCCATGACGAGAGGAAGAAAAGCGGTGGTTTCTGGGTGTCAGAGCGCCGCTGCCCTCTGCCTCCGCGCTCCTTATATGGGAAAGGAATCAGGCTGAGAGGGGCGGAAACACGCCGCGGTGCCAGCCGGGTAAATTCACCTCATCCAGGAAGAAACCCACCGAAGCTGTCTGCTCTGCAGTCTGCACACCCTGCGACAGAACACGGACCAAATCACTGCTAGACCCGGTTAGCAGGTAGGCCGAACCGGAACGCCTGTCACTGGTTTCACTGGGTTTACTGGTGAGGCGAACAAAGCGGAACTGGGAGCGGCTGGTCGGACGGAGACAGGCGGAGAAATCAGGAACTTCAGGGAGGGAACGACCCGGAAAACAGATTAACGGTGTTTATTCCGTCCAGATAACCGAACCGGCTCGGTTCTGCCGCAGTCACCTGACCCATTCCAATGCTCCCAGCAGAACCAGTCGGTTAAATAAGCTGTTCTGACCCGCTTGGTTAACCCGTTTAATTGTCCCGCTGCAGCGCTCTGTTTTCAGACGGTGTTGTGCATGGTTTGGTAACCCCTGCAGGTGGTTCCCGCACAGAACCAACGGGCCTGGCCAGTGGTACCGGTTCTGGGTCTGAAGGTAGCGGCTCGGATCGGTTGGCCGGGTCTTCATCTAACGGGGCCGCAGATGTGAACGCAACATGCCCGGCGCTGCTAGCTTAGCTTTAGCCTGTTAGGAAAATCTCATTAGCGACGTCAGCAGCCTGGACGTGATTGGTGGCCCACCTGTGGTCCAGGTGAAGGCTGCGGGCGGGCGGCTGGCTGTGTATCCCTCCGCGGGTCAAACCCGCACAGACCAAACCAGAACCCAAAAGGGTCCGGGCTGGTTCTGCTGGGACGGAACCAGAACCTTTTTGGGCTTGACAGGAAGTGAATCCTGCAGGATCTCTTCCAGTTTCAGGATTTCTCTGAAGGTCAGCCAGGATGCGGTTCTGTTGGGCTGACCTGGTTTTGGTGAAGTGGACCAGAACTGCATTTTTTCTAACTTTGGACCAAATTTAGCTTTTCCACAGGTTTCTGTGGTTTAATTCCCAGTTATTTAGCAACTTCCTGAATCAGCTCCATTGGCATCCTGGCTTGTGATTGGCTCCTTAGTGTTCCTGCTGCAGCTGTTTACTTCCTGTCTGTCCCCTGAAGCCCCGCCCCCTGCGGATGAGTCAGTCACCTGGGAGCAGGAAGTGCCGGCGGCTCCACCCTGCCTGAAGGCATCGCCCCAGGTTGACGTTTAACAGACATCAGAACCGGATCAGAACCAGAGGCATCTGCTTTTCCTCCAGGTCTTCTCAGGTTTTCTGCTCTTTGGGATTTTGAGTTCATAAAATCAAGTTTTTGTAAATTCCTGGGAAACTCCTGGTTCTGACCCGTTTCTCCTCTGAAGCGCCGGTCCGACCGGCTTCCTCTTCCACCCTCTGTTCGCTTTCCTGGAAACTTTCAGCTGAAGTTCAGGCCTGCAGCAGTTTGATTTAATTAATCAAATTTAATGTTTTATTTTGGATAAACTTGGTTAAAATGCAGAGAAGGAACCAGGAGAAATCGGCTTCACACATTTTGTCACATTACAAAAATGTTTTGTTTTCTTACATGACGATAATTTAAACATGAATAATTTTAAACAAAAATGTTTTTGTCGGACCGGATCCAGAACTTTAAATGTTTTTTCCTTGTTAAATTAAACCAAAATAAATAAATTAAATTAATTTATTTGGGTCTCGATTGAAGAAAGCAAATATTTCATATGTTTTGCAGTAGAAACAGGAAGTTCGGCCTTCGCTCCTGCAGCGCGTCAACCAACTACTTATTTCATCTCATATTTAATTTATTTGATCTGTGTCCGCTAACGGCCCCCAACCCTCACTTTGACCACCGTTGGTGTGACAGAAGGAGAAACGGGAGGAGTTTGGATCCGACCGGAACCGGAGACGTTCTGGAATGAACTGGATCAAACATTAGAAACTGGATCCTAAACAATAAATTTAGCAAGTCAGGGAATTAAAGAACTGGGCCGGCTGGTTCTGGGTGTGATCTCCGCAGAACCAGTGGCCCACTCGGAGCCGACCCGATCTGCGGTACCAGCAGAATCGCCTGGTTGTTATTGTGGAAAGTTTTCTGATCCTTTAATGAGCTGCTGACCCGAACCCGTTCTGGAGGAGCAGAACCAGGCCCGCTGGCTCTGGGTGGACCGACTCCCTCTGGATCAGAACCGCTGTGGTAGTGTCACTTCCTGTCTCCTGCAGGAATGGCGGCGGAGCTGGCGAGTCTGGTGCAGCGGCTGGAGGTGGCGGTGGGCCGGCTGGAGGCCGTGTCCGGCCCGGCGGGCGGCGCCGCAGGTTCTGCTGGTGGAGGTAAGCCGGGCTCTTTGGACCAGTTTTGGTTCTCCTGAAGGTTCTAAGAACAACAGATTCCAGAGGTCCAGTCAGCTCTGGTTCTGTTCCGGGTTCTGTCAGGCAGGTTCTGATCCGAACTGGATCGGAACCGGTCCGGATCAGAACCTTGTGCGTTCCCTCCTAGCCTTGGCGGCGTTCGTGGAGGCGTATGATGACATCATCAGCGGTCCTGTGGCGCAGTACATGTCCCTGAGCCAGCAGATCGGAGGAGACGTCCAGAAACACGTAGGTCACTGACTCCGCCCCTCTGGCAGCCAGGGGCGCCGCCGCGATGACCGTGACGCTGCCGCGGTGACGGTGACGCTGCCGCGGTGACGGTGACGCTGCCGCGGTGACGGTGACGCCGCCGCGGTGACGCCGCCGTGGTGACGCCGCCGTGGTGACGCTGCCGCGGTGTCGGCGCCGCCGCCACGGTGACGCCGCCGCGGTGACGCCGCCGTGGTGACGCCGCCGCGATGACGGTGACGCCGCCGCGGTGACGCCGCAGTGGTGACGCCGCCGTGGTGACCCTGTTCTGCGCTCCTCCTCAGGCGGACATGATGAAGCAGGCGTTCTCCAGCCAGAGGCAGCTCCTCGCCACCGCTTCCTCCTCCCAGAAGCCCTCAGACGTGAGTCCAGAACCGACCCGACCCAGTCTGGTTCTGTTCTGACAGCAGCAGACGGTTGGTGGTTCTGACCCGGTTCAGGCAGATCTAAACCTCTGCTGCTGGTTCTGAAGGTCAATCAGAACAGTCTAAAACTCTTTATCAATCCAGACAGAACCAGAATCCGTGAAGGCCCAGCTGTCCTCCATGTCTGTAGTTTTACAGAGGCTTGGTTCCGACCCAGTTCTGCTCATTTGGACCCAGCAGAAGTTCTACTAGTTCCTTAAACAGAACCATCTATCTGACCCGCTGCTACAGCGGTCCATTTAAATCAAGCCGGGTTGGTTTAGGTCGTTGAAACTTCTTCATTCCTGTATGTAAACCAAAACAAGGGTTCTGATTGGCTCCTGGTGTCGGCCCGGTTCTGTCTGAGCAGCAGAACCTCTGGATGAGATCAGAGGTCAAACCAGAACCAAGCGGGGAAATCGCACCGATCTGCTGCTGATCTGATGTTATTGATGATGTCACTGTCTTACTGATGATGTCACTGTCTTACTGATGATGTCACTGTCTTACTGATGATGTCACTGTCTTACTGATGATGTCATCCCGCAGTCGGTTCTGACGGCGCTGCTGCAGCCCGTCTCCAAGGCGATCCAGCAGGTCCAGGCGTTCCGGGAGCAGAACCGGACCTCTCCGCTCTTCAACCACCTGTCGGCCGTCAGCGAGAGCGTTCCCGCCCTGGGATGGGTTGCCATGGTAACGCCCAGACTGTGGCTCTGATTGGTTCGTCTGGAGCGAATGTGTGGCGCCGTTGCTTAGCGACCGTCTGGTTCTGGTTCCTTCAGGCTCCGAAGCCCGGTCCGTACGTCAAGGAGATGCAGGACGCTGCCATGTTCTACACCAACCGGGTCCTGAAGGACTACAAGGAGAAGTCAGTACAGCTGCTTCCTGCTTCCTGTCCAGACAGGAAGTGGGTTCCTCACGTCTCCTGACCCTTCCTGTCCCTGCAGAGACAAGATGCATGTGGACTGGGTCAAAGCCTACGTCTCCATCTGGACCGAGCTGCAGAACTACATCAAGCAGCACCACACCACCGGCCTGAGCTGGAGCAAGACCGTGAGTAACTGGACCTGGGCCTGGAACCGGACCGATTGCATCCCTTTATTTGTCGTCCATCTTGTCTCGCCGTCCTCAGGGTCCTGTGGCCGCGGCCTCCGCGGCTCCGCCCAGCGCGCCGGCCGGCGGCCCCCGCCCCCGCCGGGCCCCCCCCCTCCGCCCCAGGAGCTGAGCGGCGTTCCAGGAGGCGGCTGCGACGGCGGCGGCGCCACCAGCAGGAACGCGCTGTTCGCCGCCATCAACCAGGGATCCGACATCACCAGAGGTCAGAGGTTAATCGACCAAAATAAAGACATTTATATGAAAATGCATTTTTATAAATATCCTTTGTATTTGAGAAACTCAGTTTTTTATATTTTTCACAAACATTTTTTCTAAAAAGAGAAATTATTTTTATTTAATATAAAATTTAAGGTTTATATCTTTTAATATTTTTCATTGGTTGCGGTTCCGTTGCGGTTCTGTGCGGTTCCGTTGCGGTTCTGTTGCGGTTCTGTGCGGTTCCGTTGCGGTTCTGTGTGGTTCCGTTGCGGTTCTGTGTGGTTCTGTTGCGGTTCTGTGCGGTTCCGTTGCGGTTCTGTGTGGTTCCGTTGCGGTTCTGTGTGGTTCTGTTGCGGTTCTGTGCGGTTCTGTTGCGGTTCTGTGCGGTTCCGTTGCGGTTCTGTGCGGTTTTGTGCGGTTCCGTTGCGGTTCTGTTGCGGTTCTGTGCGGTTCCGTTGCGGTTCTGTGCGGTTCTGTTGCTGTTCTGTGCGGTTCCGTTGCGGTTCTGTGCGGTTCCGTTGCGGTTCTGTGCGGTTCTGTGCGGTTCCGTTGCGGTTCTGTTGCGGTTCCCTTGCGGTTCTGTGCGGTTCCGTTGCGGTTCTGTGCAGCAGCTTCACTCTGATTTGAACCCTTTCAGGCCTGAAGCACGTCAGCGACGACCAGAAGACCCACAAGAACCCGGCCTTGAGGGACCAGGCGGCCCCGGTGCGTACTGGACCCAAACCGTTCTCCTCGGCCACGCCCCGACCCGCCGGGTCCGCCGCACCGACCCGCACGCTGCCGCCGGTTCTGGAGCTGGAAGGAAAGAAGTGGAAAGTGGTGAGTGGGTGGTTCTGGTGGGTCTGTGCTTCTGGAGCTGCGAGCGCTCGGACCCACTGGTTCTGGTTCTGATTCTGCAGGAGAACCAGGAGGGGGCCCAGGGCCTGGTGATCAGCAACACGGAGCTGAAGCAGGTGGTCTACGCCTTCAAGTGCAACCAGAGCACGCTGCAGGTCAAAGGCAAAATCAACTCCATCACCATCGGTAAGAGCTCAGAACCGGGTCAGAACCTTTAGGTTCCAGTTTAATCCACAAACATTTCCTGTATCGCCAGAGAGGAAGCAGCTCCCCCTGCAGGCCGTTTTTAGAAGTCACTCATTGAATGTTGACCAGAAAACCAAACAAATGGTTTCAATAAAAATCTGAGATTTCATAACTTTATATTTTATTTGTATATCAGAAGCTTATTACATTGTGAAACTGTTTAAATGTGGAAACTTTTGCTTAAGGTTTTTCTAAAATGTCAAAAAAATCAAATGTCTGATCCGCTGACCAATCAGGGCACTGGGCAGTGACTCAGGACGCCTGATTGGCCGACGAAGCCAATCAGACCAATCAGACAGGTGGTTGAAGGCCCAGCTGTCCTCCATGTCTGAAGTTTTACAGACATGGAGGTTTTAAAGCCTTATTTTCAGATTTAAACTGTGATGTAATAAAGCGCTGCTGATCCTCAGACAGCTGTAAGAAGATGGGTCTGGTGTTCGACGATGTCGTCGGCATCGTGGATGTCATCAATTGCAGAGACGTCAAGGTCCAGGTGCGTACGTCTCCTGGATCCGGTCCAGGTTCTGGATCCGGTCCTGGTTCTGACTGCTGACCGCCCGTCTCTCTGCAGGTCATGGGGAAAGTCCCGACCATTTCCATCAACAAGACGGACGGCTGCCATGTTTACCTGAGCAAAGACTCGCTGAGCTGTGAGATCATCAGCGCCAAGAGCTCTGAGATGAACATCCTGGTTCCCAACAAGGACGGAGAGTTTGTGAGTAACTCGGAACCGGTTCCGGTCCGACACGGGTGGATTACCTCTGAGCAGTCAGTGTCTTACCTGGAGAAACCGACTGCAGACAGTCGGTCATGTTTGGACCCGTTTCGGTTCGGTTCTGGTTTCAGTCGGGACCGGAACTGTTGATCCGGTCAGAACCGAGCCGTCAGACGGATTAGCTGAAATGTTTCTGAAGCTAACAGGAAGTTGGAAGGTTTGATTAGAGCAGATTATCAGAAACTCGAGTCGAGCTTCAAATAGGCTTCAGACTCGACTTGACCTTTGACCTGAGTGTCAGAGTGTCCTAGCTGTGAAGTCTTAGCTTTTTTTATATCTATAATGAATCTCCAGGCTGCTTGTTTTATTGTGAAAGGATGAACCTGATTATTAGCCAGTGACGATACTGGATTATTATGGGACGCTAACGTCTTCTAGCAACCAGCTCATGCTAGCTGCAGCTTCATCATAATGACGACATGAATGTATCGTCACCTGAACGCTGCTATGAATCACTTTGGATCATTTCACAACAAAACAAATGTAAATGACCCCTGACCTTCTCTCATTGCTAAGCTAACAGCTACACTGCATGAACACTTCCTGCTGGAAACGTCAAAATAAAAGCGTTTGCTTCGTTTGGTTGAACTGGTTTGCGTTTCCTGTCCTCCAGACGGAGCTTCCTGTTCCGGAGCAGTTCAAGACCGTCTGGGATGGCCAGAAGCTCGTTACCACGGCAACGGAGATCGCTGGTTAGGCGGAGCCCCGCCCTCTCACCTGACTGACCCCACCCACCAGCTAATGTCACACTGTAGACTGAGATTCAGACCTCATGAGTTAACCCCGCCCCCTGCCTCCTATCAGCCAATCACAGCTGCCCCTTCATTAGCCAATGAGAGGGCTGCTCGCGCCTGGAGCAGATCCTCCAGCCAATCGGCAGCAAGCAACTGAGAACTAGATTAGATTCTCAGCAGCCAATCAGCCAACAAGACGCTTCCCTGTTTCCTGCTCCACTTCCTGTTTCATTATTATGCAACTTCCTGTTAAAGCACCTAGAAAACCAACTAAAGCATCACTTTGCTTCTGCTCAGTTCAATCCGGTTCAAACAATCCAGATCAGGTGGGAATAAAGCTCCAGGTTTCCCAGGACATTCCCGAGCGTTGGCATCATTCCATGTCGGAGACAGAAAGCTGCACCTTGATTCACCTGGAAGTGGTGACCAATCTGTAAACATGTTTTCTTTTTTCTCACTTTATTTTTGGGTCCAAATTGAAATGTTCTCATCAGTGCTGAGTCATTAAAACGTTGCAATAACAGCAGGAAGTTTGTGTCTTTATTGGGTTAAAAGCAGCATCAATCACAACAGGAAGCTAAAATCACCAGGAAAGCATCAGTGCAAACGAAGAGTTTCTGCTGCAGCGCCCTCTGCTGGTCTACCTGAGGAAGGGCAGCAGGTTGGCAGTGAACCATTCCCTGCTGAACTGGAGGTGATCTCCGTCTGTGGAGAGGAAGACCAGCTTGTGGGCTTTATCCATGGCGGCCAGGCCCAGACGGTCCTGCAGGAAAACAGTTCAACAGTTAAACCGAGTCCAGACGAGAAATCATCCAAACATGTTAGAAAAATCTCATCCCCTCTTCAGATTTGACAGGAGATGGTTATGATGTCACTGTTTTATGTTAAGTCTTCCTGCATTTCAGGCTGAAGCAGATTTAATGAACTTGAGAAAATAACTGGACAGACAGAAACCAGAACGAGAAACTTCTGCAACATTTCCAGACCAAAAAAGCATTTTCCCTCAGTCCAGCTGAACAAAACTCATTTGAAACTGCAAACTACATAAAATTTTGGAAAAATGATTTTTAATTATTTTTTCATCTGAGATTCATTTTTTTCAGGTTCCAAAACAAAACATTTACAGATATTGCCTTCTATGTAAATGAAACAAAAAGTAAATTACCATAAAAAAAAACAAAACAAAAAAATGAATAATTGTAAAACTGCTAAAATGAGCATTTAGTCTATTTTTAACTTTTAACCAAATGGACTGGAGCGATCAGGGAGCTTTAGCTGGAACCTCTGATCTCTCCAATAGCAGCTGTTTGAACATTCAAGTAGAAATATTTTTTGCACAAATTAATTATGAAATTGAAGGAATAATTTTTAATTTAAATTTTTGTTCCTCTAAATGATGAAACTATTTCCAGAGCAGATTTAAACGTCTAGTAAAAAGCTTCAGTTTCATGGTTTCACCAGCAGGAGGCAGCAGAGCGCCAACAGGATCTGCTCCCAGCTGGGTTCTGCTGTTTTTTGTGGTTCTGGTCCGGTTGGACTGTTACCTCTCTGTAGAGGGCGCTCTCCTGCAGCGTCTCCGTCTCCTTGGCCTGGCCTGCCTTCAGGAAACCGAACCACTGCAGGAGAAAACCAGGCAGCTTCATCACCTCAGCCAGTGGGTTTCAACGGGTCAGAACCAGAATCGGGCTAGTTACCTCGGAGTCGACCGGGTCCACCACGGTGTCCTGCAGGAACTTCACCATGACGAACTTCTGCAGCTGCTGCAGGTTCTTCCTGTACGTCTCATTGACGACCTGAAACAGACGAGATCCGGGTCAGCGGTTCTAAAGCCAGGGGTCGGCGGCCGGGTCGGCGGCCGGGTCGGACCGTCACAGCCGCTGGTTCTGACCCGCTCCTGGTTGATGTCGGCCAGGAAGAGGCTGTGCTGCTTGTACAGGTCGTCGTTGAGCGGGTCGTGCCAGTACTGGGCCTGAACGAGGCTGAAACCCAAACAGAACTGTCATAGCAAGCAGAACTGGGAAACGGGTCGGTCGTCATGGTAACTCACTGCTTCTGGACCAGGTCGCTGTAGGCGCCGCGGTTCAGCGCCTCCCGGATCATGTCGCAGATGTGGGAGCTCTCACCTGGACACCTGGGCAGCCCGTACACACCTGGGCAATCAGAGACAGCTTGCTGTTAGACGGCCCGGTTCTGGTTCTGCCTCCTGAAAAAGAGCCACTCCTTCCTACTGTCGCCCTGTGCTTGTTCAGGATGAGAATCTGAGTATTTGGATCTGTGCTAATAGTGGAGCTAATTTTTAGCATTTTCCTAACTTTGGTCGTGTTTAGCACATTTAGCTTCCCCCACATTAATTTTTCTAATAATTTCTAAAGTGCTAATTTAAATTGTTGAAGTTAGCACTTTATTATTAGCGTCAGCTAAATGCTAAGTAGCTGTAACGCTGTGTTGTTAGCATAACTTATGTTTATAGTTGCTAACTTGGAAAGTGTGTAGCACAGGTTAGCATTCCCTTTTTGCAAAAGTTTCATATTTTTCTTGACTTTAAAACCTGAGAATAAAAATAAAAGGAGGGTTCTTTAAAAATATCAATACATTTTCTATAGTGGATGTTTATTCAAATTTATCCCTTTTTAAGTAATGTAACATTTATGGCTCCAAACAAGTTTTAATTAGCCGGGCTGAAAACAAAGTGGCTCTTGAGATTGTAAACGTTGTAGATTCCTGTGCTGAACGCTGAAACTGTTCCCAACAAAACCAGTAAGTAGTCACACCCCACTGCTATTACAATAATAAATAGTAAAATATCCTGTTTACTTTCTATTTATGCTCATGTTGTAGATCTTTTAATTCTCACACATTTCTTTTAATCATGAATGTACAATATTGTTCCTGTTTTTACATTTTATATTTTTTCCTTAGTTTAAGAAATGGTTTTTCAGGCTGTGAAATCTGCTAAAAATATGTGTTTACGTTTCTTCCATATCAACACTTGAAAACCCCCAAAACATGAAGCTGAGCTCCTGCAGACTAGCTGCAGCAGAAGTGAAACTCGGGGCAGGAAGTGAGAGTACCTTGATGCTGGCCGCCGACGGAGATCAGCGTTCTCATTGGTGGAGAGGGACAGCGCTGAGCCACGGCTCTCCTGTAAGAGCGGAGGACAGGAGTCAGACGGAGCTTCCTCATTCAGCCTGAAAACTTCTGAGCAAACCTCCGTACAGAAACTGGCCTCCCTGGGAGAAACCCATGGCGTTGTAGCCGCCCTGCAGCCGGGCGTCCTGCGCCAGCTGGCTGCACACCATCGACACCTGAGTGTTCACGTCCAGGAAGAAGCCGTTCTCTGTGTCCTGCAGGACGAACCGTCACTCTGTCGTTAATCACATTTTAGTCACACTATGGCTGCAAAAATGCACCTTTTCCAATTCCTCTTTCTGCTGCTACATTATTAAATAAATACACATCTGAGCTCAACAACAACAAACACATTTATAGATTGAATCTGTTCTTCAGGTTCTTCAACCATCAGACTGAAGCAAAGAGTTTCAGGATCCCTGATCATTCATGGAGCTTCTTTAGATGCGGCATGTTTAGCATTGAGATGCTATTTTAGGATAGCATAGCGTAGCTTCATCAATAAGCTAACTTCTTTTAACACAACTTGCACAAATCAATAGTGTTTTCCAGAATCCAATCAGATCGATTAAAAGCAGAAATTAAAACCTGAAGAGACTCAGTTTCATCACTTTATTTTACATATGAATGCAAAATATAAAGTAGAGACTAATTCTGTTCAAATGTTTACAGCGTCGCCATGGGGACCCGTCGCCATGGGGACCCGTCGCCATGGGGACCCGTCGCCATGGGGACCCGTCGCCATGGGGACTGGTTACCTCAACCACGTTCTTCCCGATCATCAGAGAGAGCACGTAGATCCCTGGGATCTCCTCCTCCATCATCTTCTTTATGGATCCCATGCTGAGCGGGTTGCAGCAACTGTCACCTGGAGGACACAGAACCAGGAGCAGAACCGGTACAGAACCAGTACCATGCGTTTTCCAGGCAACTTCAACCATTTAAATTAGCACTTAAGAATTTATTAGAAAAATGAAGTTGGGGGAAGCTAAATGTGCTAAACATTACCAAAGATGGCGCTCATATCCCTACGTCTAGAGCAGAGACGCCACGTTCCAAAGCTCTGAAATGAGCTTAGCAGCTGTTTGCTAATTGCTGCTGGCTAGTCTGAAGGAGCTGAGTGGAGGATGAGCTGCGCCTTAGAGGCGGGGCTAGGTCCACCCAGGCGTTTAGCGGCTGAATGATTGGCATGGAGACTAAAGGAGTCCTGTTTTGTTTTGGATGAGGAAAAACAAAAACATGATGGGAAGATCAGAAAAGTGGATTTTACAAGGGGCGGTACATGATACCACTCCTTCACTGGTAGGAGAACCAGCTCTGATCTTCAGTCAGAGCTGGACTGAAGGACTGGTATGAAGCTACCAGAACCAGTACTGGTCTCAGCCTCTGTTCTGGTTCTGTCTAGTTGGCTGTATTAATCCAGAGCAGACTGACCCATCCCGTGCCACAGAACCAGAGGAACCGTCCCATTGTTGGAGTCAGGAACTGGACCAGAAGCGACCAGCAGCAGCAGAGCAGCCAGGGTCAGGGCGAGGAGGGCGGCGGCCATCTTGAAACTGACAACACAGAAACACAGGTCCGATTAGCAGCTGGAGAACCTCCACAAGTCCCAAGGAGCAGAACATGTTGAAGTGAGACCTCCTGTTTGCACACAAGCTTTGTTGTTTTTATGTTTTCCACCTGTAGTCAAAATAATAAACAGGAAGTGATGTCAGATGTTTTCGTTATGGGTTCCACTGTCAGCATCAGACCCATAAAGTTTATGTTGAGGCTTCACTCTAAATTTATTTTGTCATTATTTATTAATGTAAGTTTTTATTTTACTCTTTAAGATACCAGAAACTGAACCAAACTTGATCTTTTCTGTCTGACGTCATTTATAAATATTAAATCAGGTTTTATCATCAGTCTCTGTTTTCAATAGTTTTTACCTGTACTGGAAGAATTCTTTGGATAAGTTTTACCTTTACTAAAGTAAAAAATATATTTAAGTCATAATAATAATAATAATAATCCAGTTAATTCATAAAGCACGACTTCACAACAAATGTCTCAGCAAGTAATTCTACGGGTCAAACAGAACTAATCTACAGACAGGAGTATAAAATCCAGTCAGTCCAGGTTGACATTAAATCCCAGTTCTGACTCTATGCTGTCAGATCCAGATTATAATCCCATTTATTATCTGTAAAACTAGCAGATTGAGTCAAGGCACCGACCACAAACCGTCATAATGAAAGGTTGATGATGTGTGGCAGACTTTAAACCAATCAGAATCTTAATCATTCAGAGTGATTGGTCTCAGGTTCTGGTGCCAGGTTCTGGTGCCAGGTTCTGGTGCCAGGTTCTGGTGCCAGGTTCTGGTGCCAGGTTCTGGTGCCTGTCAGGTTCTGGTGCCAGGTTCTGGTTCTGCTCGTTAATCTGGTCCAGACTCGCTCCAGTGTTTAAACTTCATATCTAATCAGCTCCTGGTTCTGCTGTTTGGTTTATTATTGAATGAGCAGGAAAGTCTACAGAATGCCCGATAAGGTCTGTTTGAACTAATGATTATTATGGGATGTTACTTCAGTTCACTGCGTCGTTTCACAAATGACCGAAAACAAACCAAATAAAATCCGTTTTTATAGGAACAGAAACGGCGCTTTGCTCCACTGAAGGTTTAGATCCATCAAACAAAACTTTAAAATCAGATTCTTCTTATTTATTGATCTTAAATAATATTAAAACTGTTATAAAACCTGAGGAAACGCAACTCACCGCCAAACTGCTTCCTGTTTGATGGTTCAGCTGCTGGTCACGTGACTCATGTTTGGAGCGAGTAGCCAATCAGAATCCAGCTGAAGCTAAGCTAGCTCTGTTAGCATCCCTTTAACTTGCTGCTACAGAGGTTCTGGAACAGCGAACCCGTCCGGTGCTGAGCCGCTCAGAACCGGGTCCGCCGACATGTTCTGATTCGGTCCGAACCTCCAAGCTATAAACAACAGGCTGCGGTTCCGGTTCGGTCGACTGGGTTCCGATAGCCGGGCTTCGGAGAAGCCAGGAGTCCAGTTCTGATCCGGTCCAGGATGAATATCCAGTACCAGGAGCCGAACCTGGGCAGCAGCTACAGCGTGGTGGGTTCGTTCCCGAAGAGCTTCGGTTATGGCGGGCAGGACCGGGACCGGGACCTGGACCCGGACCTGGACCCGGAGGAGGGGAACCCGTCCGCCAGCAGACCCAGAATCCTGCTGATGGGTCTGAGGAGGAGCGGCAAGTCCTCCATCCAGAAGGTACCGAGGTTCCGACCCAGGAGCAGGATCAGAACCAGGCTGACCACCGGTTCTGATCCAGAACTCCCTGGGATCCTGGTTCTGAAGATGTTCTGTGGTTTTTACCTCCTGTCTGCATCCGAATCAAGAGGTTCTGTGAAACTCCGACCAGATCACAGTACCAGTTTGATTCGGGGTTCTACTTCAGATTATGACCGGAAATAAGATTAGTTACCATGACTACCGATGTGAGGATGCGCCATGACTTTGAAACAAAACTGAAGTTCTAGATCTGACCTCTGACCTCTGACTTCCGAGCCACATAAAGACGGTTAGAAAGTCAGCCTGTCAGCTGAGGTTCAAGATGTTTTTCTGTTTTCACTTTGAGCTCCGTGTTGCTGCAGAAGTAAATGTGATGGTTTGACGCGTTCCTGGTGGCGCTGTGTTCCGGTCCAGGTGGTTTTCCACAAGATGTCTCCCAACGAGACGCTGTTCCTGGAAAGCACCAACAAGATCTACAAGGACGACGTCTCCAGCAGCTCCTTCGTCAGCTTCCAGATCTGGGATTTCCCCGGACAGGTGGACTTCTTCGACCCGACGTTTGACAGCGAGATGATCTTCAAGGGAACCGGAGCGCTCATCTTCGTCATCGACGCTCAGGTAGCAGGTCAGGGCTCAGTCACCTGACGCGCGGTCTGATCAATTATCCTGACGATTGATCTGATAAATTCACATCCTGCAGGTTTTTCAGTTAACCACTTAAACTTTTTTTATTCTTTAGAAAATAAAATAAATTCCTTTTTTAAATAAATGTTTGATTTAAAAAATCTAACATGAAAATCTCAGCTGAACATCTACACAACGTAGAGCTCATCTGATTATCAATTATTGATCACTGATTAATAACTGGATAGAAAAATGTGATAACAGGAGATTTTTTTATAGAATGTGAAACTAAAACTATTAAGACTTAAACGCTGAATGTTTAAATGTTCAGTGTTCTTTCACTAAATGGTCTTTTATGTTTTCCAATTAATAATTAATCGATTACTGAATTAGTTTATTATTCCAATTATCAACTAAAGCTGCAGTATGTAACTTTTGTAAAAATATTCTTTACTTTTTTGTTCAAACTGTTTTGATATGAAATCTGAGAAAAAATCTCCATGTTCTTCCAGAGCTAACTGGAAACAACCAATCGGAGCCAGGAGGCGGGTTTTAGCGCTGTCAATCACCGTCTCCTGTGGCGCTGCTCATCCTGCAATTCCTCTCTGCTTCACTGTAGCTAGCTGTGTAGCTTTAGCTAGTAAAGCTTCAGCCATTGCTGACATCAGATAATTGCTTTTCCTGTACTGTGAGGTTTTTCTCTGTTATTAACACTTTTAACGGCGATTACAGGAGGATTGACTGACAGCACTAAGCCCCGCCTCCTGGCTCTGATTGGTTATTTTTATTCTGATTAATCATTTCAGACCGATCTGGTTTGTGTGAATCCTGCAGATCAGCGATTTCTTCAGTTCCTCTCGGCTCTCCTCTACCATCGTTCTGTAGTCCTCTATCGATGCTTCCTGGATTATAATCCGCTGTAATCTGCAGGACGACTACATGGAGGCTCTGGGCCGGCTGCACCTCACCGTTTCCAGGGCCTACAAGGTCAACCCGGACATCAACTTCGAGGTTTTCATCCACAAGGTGGATGGACTGTCTGACGACCACAAGATCGAGACGCAGCGAGACGTCCACCAGCGAGCCAACGACGACCTGGCCGACGCCAGCCTGGACAGGCTGCACCTCAGGTGAGCCGGACCGGACCGGAACCGGCTCGTCTGGACCGGTTCTGACCGTCTCCCTGCTCCGATCCGCAGCTTCTACCTGACCAGCATCTACGACCACTCCATCTTCGAGGCCTTCAGCAAGGTGGTGCAGAAACTCATCCCTCAGCTTCCCGCCCTGGAGAACCTGCTCAACATCTTCATATCGGTAGGTTCCAGCGCCGCCGCCACGCCGGGTCCGGTCCGGTTCGGTCCCTAACATCCGGTCCGCTCTGCAGCACTCGGGCATCGAGAAGGCCTTCCTGTTTGACGTGGTCAGTAAGATCTACATCGCCACCGACAGCTCGCCGGTGGACATGCAGTCCTACGAACTCTGCTGCGACATGATCGATGTCGTCATCGACGTCTCCTGCATCTATGGGTGAGCAGAACTGGACCCAGTCCCATCAGAACTTTATAGAGATGGTTCTGATTAGGGATGCAAGTTACAGATTAATGAGTTGATCTAAAGTTGATTGATAAGCAGCCATTTTTTTAAAGACCTTTGGCTTGAATCTACATAAAGGACAAAATAATATGTGGAATTACAGAAAAACAAAAAAATTCAACCTTATTTTGTGTGTCATGTATTAACAACTGATTGAATCAACAGAAAAAGGTGGTTTAAAAATGACAAATATTCATAAATTATAACTAAACAGAAACCTCTAAGGTCGCTGAATAGGAAAATGCAAAGACGAAAAGAACAAAATATGTGAAACTCATAATTTCTCATCATCTGGTTGCTTTATTTTTGGTTCATTAGTTCACAACAGACCTCATAATCAACTGAGCTCCAATTTTTCTGCGCCGTTTTTCACAGAAGGGAAACAGCAGCTGTTGTAAAATCTCCTGTAATGTTTAGTGAAGTTGATTGTGCTTTAAGGAGAGATTTATATAGTTTATATTTCAAAACAGAACCACTTTAACCGTTTTACTTCCCAAACCAGACTCTTTCTGGTGTGTCCGCTATTTCTGTTTCTGGCTCCACTTCAGGATGACCAGCAGCTCCCCCTGCTGGCTGGTGACCAAACTACAACAATGAAACAAAGTGTAAGCAGAGGTTATTGGATAAATATTGGAATTACTGCTAATGGAATAAATCATTAATCGACAACCAATCGTAATTCAACTAATTGTATCCATAGTTCTGTAAAGTTTGGAGTTGCTTCTGATGGTTCTCTTGGTTCCTCCAGGCTGATGGAGGACGGCGGCGGCTGCGCCTACGATGACGAGTCTCTGGCCATCATCAGACTGAACAACACCACGGTTCTCTACCTGAAGGAGGTCACCAGGTTCCTGGCTCTGGTCTGCATCCTGAGAGAGGAGAGCTTCGAGAGGAAAGGTCTGTGAGCGCTCCGCTCTCACTCTCACCTGAAAAACTGCTGTTTCGTTTCACTCTGATGCTCCAACGGTCCGGAGAATCTGGAGAAGAAAATGGCTGATGGAAAAATGTCTTCTTTGTGTCCTCCTCTCCTAAAATCCTCTGTAGGACGAAATGTTTTGTTGTTTTCTGCGGAAAACTGAGGAACTTTAAAGGCCCAACAGGAAGTGACCCGTGTTCTGCTTCCTGTCCAGGTCTGATCGACTATAACTTCCACTGTTTCCGGAAGGCGATCCACGAAGTGTTTGAGGTGGGAAGCCTTTTTGACGGCGCCGTCTGGACGTCGGTTACTTCCTCCAACACCAAGCAATTGGCCCAGAAGAGCCCGGTTCTGAACGGGAGCGCCGTGTAAAGCTGCTGGAGACCCGGAAACCTCCAGAACCTCCACAGCCAGACAGCTGGACACAGACAGGAAACCGACTGGAAAACTGCAAGTCCAGATCCGTTTTCCAGGTTCTGTCTCAAGGATGCAGATGGTTCTGGAAGCTGAAATGTTTCCCAGTAAACCCAGCTTATTGGTCCCAGCAGGTCCATCTGGAACCCATAGAACCTCCGTCAGTGGAGACGGGCCTTCATCTCTCAGTGTGAGGTTAGAGTCCAGAACAGAACCAGAACTGGACCAGAACTGACCCAGTTTGACCAGAACACATCTAGAACTGGACCAGTTTGACTGTGCTGGTTCTGAAGAAGCTTTTAGCCACAGATCCGTTTGGTGCTTTTATTTTGGTGTGGATTTTTAAAGGTTCTGCAGAACTTTGTGTTTTGTTTCTGGTGAAGAACAATAAAGTTTTTATGTTTCAAAATCGTCACATTTATTTTAGTTTATATTAATGTGTTTAGTGGTTTAATGTTCCTGGTTAGTGAATCAAACTTCTTGGTTAGAATGGAAACATTGTCCATGGTAGCCATTTTGAAAAATGTCCATCTGAAAAAGGAAACGTCAAGAAAATGTTTGATTTGGTTCAAAATATGTGGGTTTGACACCAAATTTATTCGTTTAATTTGTAATTTTGGTGCAAAAATTCATTTTCCATAACAACTGTGGCGGCCATATTGAAAAATCAGAAAACAATCAGTAGATGCAATGTCCACTTATGTATAATTTGACATCTGTCAGAAATTTTGGAAAATTTAGTGCAAAAATAGAAGTTTCTCAATGATCGTCTTGTTTTTTTTAGCAGGCCCCTGTGAACATCTGTGCCAATAAGTGAAGCTGTTTGGATCCGAAATGGAATCACCAGAACCAGAACCTTTTATTTGTCGTTTAAAATTGATGAATGAATCAGAACCCCCTGCTGTAATTACGATCCCCCGCCAGCAGGGGGCGGAGTAACTCCAAGCCCACCTGGCTGCAGCAAACAGGGAGGGGCGGGGCATCTCAGCTGCTTTGGTCACATGAGCTGCAAACTAAAAACCTAAGAAAACTTTCAATGGCAGGTAAAATAGCAGGTTGGTGAAAAGTTCAAACTTGAGTTAAAACTCTGGTTAAATGTTAACTTTTAACTCAACAACCTGTACCCAACAGGTAGAGGGTAACAAGATCACTAGATCCTCTTAAAGATGGAGAAAGTCCTGAAAGATACAGGAAGTGTTTTCAGCCAAGTTGAGCTGAATGTCCAGGATGACAGCAGGAGTTTAAAACGAGCTTCAGTTTCAACAGGTTGAGAAACTGGAACCACCTTCAGGTTTAATGATCTCCTTTAATTAACTCTACTGCCTGAGGAAAATGGAAAGCTGTTGTTTTGTGAGGAAATTTATATTTTACTGTTCCAGTAATGCCAGAACAAGTGAAATCATTTCATTATGAAGGTAATTAAACATTACAAGAACTCAAAAGTCCAATTCCTAAACCAGCAGGTTAATAACATATTGGGTGGAATTTCTCTTGTTATAGTAACATTTTCTGTTTTACATTCCTCACTTTGTTTTTTCTTTCTATCTGATTTTGTGGCTTCGGCTGTGATCTGTAGTTACTGTTTGAATTCTCATTAAAGGAACCTGACCCGGTTCCGGTTCTCCCATCTGATTCTGACCACAAATAATTAAATAAAGGAAGAATGGGAGGCGAGAAGAGCAGGAGGAGGAGGCAGCGGTCTGCTCTTCCTCCTCCTTCTCCTCTTCCTCATCTTCCTCTTCCTCCGCCTCTCTGCCTCAGTCCGTGGAAAAGATTCCCGACGTGTGGGAGCAGCGAGGAGCAGCGAGGAGCCCTGTAACGGTAAGCTTGCCTTTACTGAGTTGCAGGGGTCACCAGGGGTCACATTTAATCTCTGTGAGCTGCACAGGCCTGTGCACATAGTCTCACCTGTCCTCACTTTGAGCTCGAAGCTGATTGGTTAATTAAGTTGAAGGTTTCTGTCCCTGGACGAGAAACGGGTCAGGAAATGTTTGGTTCAAGCAGACTCCGAACCGGACCAAGGCATAAGCAAACTGAGCCCCGGGGCTGAGACCGCTTCAAATATTTCTCTTAAGTTTATTTTTTATTATAATTTAATGTAATGTTAATGTTTAAGGTAACAATTTGTCACAATGTGACAAAATTGTGCCAAATTGTTATGAGTCACAATTTTATCACATTTCCCTCCAGAAAAAGAGAATTTGACCATGTTGACCTGTAAACTCGGTTCAGTTCTGTTCTACAGTATTTCTGGTCCATTTTGTGGAAATCATTATGCCTTAACGCCAGCATAATGATAATTCCTATTTCTCCATCCCGATGAAAACCAAACAGGAATCTGAATGTTTCTGTGGTTTTCAGCCTGAGATCAGAGGAAAAAACCGGATTCATTTTCACCATTTTACTTTTCATTCTAAAAATTTAACAATTTCAACCCAAAATTTAGCTTCCAACTAAATTATTAACTTATCTACCTTAATAAAATTCCTTGAAATAAAATGACCAAATTAGCAAAGTAATATTTAGTTACTATGCTAAATACTTAGCTTCAAAATAAAACAACGGTTCTGACGGGTCAGACCCCTGCAGGCGGTTCCGGTCCATCCTGCCAAACAGACGTGTTCCTGCTGCTGAGATCCAAACGTTCCTCCAGGACCGGCTCATAGTTTCCGTTCTCATGTTCCGACCCGCTGAGCACCGGTTCTGTTCTGAGCGCAGTCACATTCCTGATGCGTCCTGGAGGTTTGGCAGGCCTCAGCAGGACGGGTTCTGACCCGGTCCGTCTCAAAAGAATTACAACACTTGGAGTCTCAGGTGCCCAAGCTGTGGCGCCGGGCCCTTTGATAATTAGAACTTTTAAAGTTCTGGAAAAAGTTCTGGAAACGTTCCTTAAAAAATGAAACCTTTAAAGATCCATTTAGGTTCTGGTTCTGAAAAGGTTCACAGAACCCTGACAATGACGTAAGTTATGGAAAACATTCTGGAAGTCTGACAGCAGCTGACTGGTTCTGTTGGTTCTGGTTCCAGCATCGGCCCACATGCTGGATCAGTAAAACCTGAAACACCCGATGCTTCAGACATCAGAACCCGGTTCTCCTGGTTCTGCTGGATCAGTTCTGATCATGTTTTAATGGTTCGGCTTGCAGACTGACAGGTCCAGTAGAGAACCAGAACCAGAACCAGCTGGTCCAGTCCTGCTTCGGAACATTTCAGGTTCTGGAATAAAACCTTCAGCTGCAGTTTCCACTCCTGTGATCCGCCATCTTTGTAGTCTTTAAAGCTAAAGGACTACAATTACAGTCATTCTGGTCAACGGAAATGATCCGGAACTTTCTATTGAAGTTCTTCTAGAATATCCAGAACTTTATTGGACCTGGTTCTGGAACCTCCATCTTCCAGCTTCTGACTCGCCCAGTCTGGTCCGGTCCGGTCCGGTTCGGTCCGGTTCGGTCTGGAGAAGCTGTTAAATGTTCTGAAACATGAGGTTCTGATGGAGCAGCCGGCCGGGCCGCCGGTCCAGATGGCCGCAGTGAAATCTCCATAAAAGGTTCTGAATGGAATCTGAGCCGGACGGGTTTATGATCCAGATTTTTCTGACACCGGAACCCGACCGGAGACACTTTCCATCTGGCTCCCATCTCCAAGTGGGCCGAACCGAACCGGTCCGTAAACCTGTCCAGAACCAGAACTGACAGGAAGGAATGTGTTTGTTTAATGTCTGAGCTGCAGGGCCAAACTGGAACCAGAACCAGAACCAGAACCAGACCTCTGGTCCCACTCTGCACGTCTGACTCCGTCGGGTTCGGGTCCGACCCGGTCGGGTTGGGGGAAGTTCCGCTAAAAGAAGCAGCAGATGTTTCTGAGCAGGAAGGAAGTCCATTGTTCTGGTTCTGCATTCCGGGTCAGTAGCAGAACCAGAATAGAAACCCGAACCTCTGAGGACGTTCCAGGAGTTAGCCTGTCTGTTCCTCTGACCCGGCAGAGGTTCTGCTACCAGAACCGAACTCTACCCTCCTTCTGCTGCAGCCGAACCGCAGGTCCATATTGCTGGTTCTGACCCGCTTTCTGACCCGCAGGTCGGAACCATGAGCGAACCGCCGAGCTGCAGGAGCTGCAGCGAGTCGCTGAGCGGACAGAAGTTCATCCGGGAGGCGGAGGAGCCGCTCTGCGTCCGCTGCGACCCGCGGCGCCACGCCCACACCTGCCAGGAATGCAAGCAGCTGATTGGACACGACGAGAAGGTACGTCCTCCACGCGACCGGGCCGGAACCACGCGACCGGGCCGGAACCAGGGTCGGAACCAGGGCCGGACCTAGGGCTGGACCTAGGGCCGGAACCAGGGCCGGAACCAGGCTATGGGTCCTGCTGACTCTAAACTATATGTGATTATTTTTAAAGAGGCGAAGCTTCATCAACTCAAACCTTCTGCTCATGTCAACATGAAACTCAAAATAAAAGATGAAAGTTTTAGTTTTATGTGAGCAGACATTTCCCCACATACCTCAAAGATCGATCAGATTATTTCTGACTGGCTGGACCGGCTGGCCGGTCTGGACTGACGTCATGACGTCACTTCGTCTCACTGGTTTCTCACCAGACTGTCTGACGTCAGAGGAAGTCACTCCTAAAATCCCTTAGATGCTCTACAAATTAATAAATGGATTGAAACCTACATTACTCTACATTATTTTAGTCACTTCATGGTAAAAGTTATATATATATATATATATATATATATATATATATATATATATATATATATATATATATATATATATATATATATATATATATATATATATATAGATATGTTACTGTATCTTACTTTAGCAGAACAGTTATTCTATAAACTGGTTGATACAGAAACACAGTTTTTGATACATTTGGTAGAAAACCTCAGTTTATTACAACAAAACAAAGGCATCACATGTCAATTTATCAATTTATTACATATTAAATTAATGTTAAAGAATGTCTGATTGATTCAGATTGAAGCTGAGCTGTTCTGACCGGATGGAGACCGGATCAGAACATTGCTGGTCCTGTGGGCTGCAGAGGGACCTGACCTTTGACCTGGTGTGAGAGGTTCCAGCCGGACTGTCCCGGACGGGAAACCAGCAGGAAGTGGTTCCTTTGGCGGTCTTCGTCTGCAGGCGGCGGCTCCACATTTTGGAGATAAGGAGCCTGACGGATGAGGCCTTCAGGTTCAGTGGGAAAAAGCAGCTCTGGAGGAAGCAGCTGCAGACAGCAGCAGATCTCTGATAGGCTGTGAGTTATGGCTCCTCTCCTCCTCTTCCTCCGCTCAGATAAACAACAACACATCTTCATCGCTCTGCTTCCCGTCGCCTTAATGGAGCCGTCCATCATCGCTGCAGCTTCTGCTCTCACAGATCTACGTGAACCGAGCTTCAGTCCGCACGCAGACCCGACCTTTCACCAGGCACCACAGGGGCTGCTCTCTCTGGGGTCACAGGTCAGGGGGTGAACGACTCTCTGGTTCAGCTCACCTTCTGATGCAGAACCGGATCAGAACCAGAACCTGAAACAGAACCAAAACCAGAACAGAACAGAATTATCCTTCTCCAAGTTCTTGGTTTCTGAGGTTGAAGAGTCAGTGAGTGGATTTCCTGGATCCTTTAGCAGCAAAATGGCCTCCACTAAGCTCCGCCCTAAAGAGGGCGTTCCCTAACGTGTCATGTCCTTTAGCTTTAGCTTAGCAACTAGCTAAAAGACACAGAAATATTTATTCTAAATATAATCCAGACCAGACCAGAAGAACTCAACCGGACCGGACCGGACCGGACCGGACCGGACTCGCATCAGTGAAGATTAGAACTTAGCACAACTTTTACTTTGAAAGAGCTGCAGGGATATTTTGGATTGAAATATTTTAACTGTGGTCCCCTTTCCCCAACCTCTGACCTCTGACCTCTGACCTCCTCCATGTCTCTGCAGGAGCTGATGCACCAGGACAGATTCTTCCATGAGAACTGCTTCAGGTGCTGCAGCTGCAACCGCTCTCTGACCGCTGAGCCGTTCACCCAGCAGGGCGGCGCTCTGCTCTGCAGCTCCTGCTATAGCAGCCGCTTCTCCTCCCGATGCACCGCCTGCAGCCAGAGCGTCCAGCCAGGTGGGGGCGGAGTCTGCAGCCAGGTGGGGGCGGAGTCTGCAGCCAGGTGGGGGCGGAGTCTGCAGCCAGGTGGGGGCGGAGTCTGCAGCCGGGTGGGGGCGGAGTCTGCAGCCGGGTGGGGGTGGAGTCTGCAGCCGGGTGGGGGTGGAGTCTGCAGCCGGGTGGGGGTGGAGTCTGCAGCCGGGTGGGGGTGGAGTCTGCAGCCGGGTGGGGGTGGAGTCTGCAGCCGGGTGGGGGTGGAGTCTGCAGCCGGGTGGGGGTGGAGTCTGCAGCCGGGTGGGGGCGGAGTCTGCAGGCAGGTGGGGGTGGAACCCAGTTGACCTCATCCACAGGTCCCCAGTGGATCTGGAGTTTCTGCCGAGTCCGTTTCGTGTCCCGCTATCCGTCCTAGAAGTCATAAAACCTGCTGATTAGAGATTCTGATTCTGGTTCTGGCTCCAGCAGCTGATGGACTCCAGAGTCTTCAGAGTCCCGTCGCATGCCGAGCTGCAGCTCTGCTTTCCCTCAGTCTGTCTGGAAGCCAGACCAGCAGTTTGTTCTGGTTCTGGTCCAATCGAGCGGCGTCTGTCCCTCAGGGTCCAGGATGCTGGAGTACGACGGCACGGCGTGGCACGAGGACTGCTTCCTGTGCAGCGGCTGCAGGAAGCCGATCGGAGCCGAGGCCTTCGTCCCGGACGCCGGGCGCTTCTACTGCCTGGCCTGCTACGAGCAGCAGGTGGCGCCACGTTGCAGCCACTGCAAGAAGGTGAGGAAGAAGAAGCCAACTTCGCTTTGGGCTGCAACTATTCTGACGATTAATTGGTTAGAAAACGAAACATTCTGCACATTCTTCATATAATATCAGATCAAAACATGCAAATAAATGATTGAATTTCTTTTTCAATGAAAGAAATCTTCATCTCAAAGTGAAAACCAGCATTCCTTCTCCTGAATAAATCCTTCTGACAGAAACATGAAAAGCTTCAACAGAATGTTTTACAGTGTTGGAATCCTGAATCCTGAACCAAGTTTTCACTCATCGATTAATCGATTCAGCTTCAGCTGTCTGGAGCTCCCGACCCTGTGCCCAATCGGTTCCGACCCGGTCCTGACCCGGTTCTGCCCCGCTCCGTCCTGCAGGCGCTGACCAAAGGCGGGCTGACGTACCGGGGCGAGGTGTGGCACCGGGACTGCTTCCTGTGCTGCGGCTGCGGCTCTCCTCTGGCCGGACAGACCTTCACCTCGCAGGGCGAGCGGCCGTTCTGCGTCAGGTGCTTCAGCAGCCTGTACGCCAAGAAGTGCGCCGCGTGCAACACGCCCATCACAGGTGAGACTGGTTGGCGACCCGCCACAATAAAAGCCTGGAAATCATCTCCAGGTTTTCATCTGGAGAATCAAATGTTTGCAGAAAGAAACTGATTATGAGAGAAAAGAGAAGTGTGATCAGTAATATCACTAATATTTTTATTAATTTTTTTGGTTGGTTTGGTGCCGTAACTTCCTGTCTAGTAATAAGAGAAACAGCAAAACATTTTCAACTGCATTAGATTTTATTCCAGCATTATGTGAGCAGAGGCGGCTTGTAAATATATAGTTATTAATAATCATAAATAGTTCTATCTGAATACGTTTTGGAAGAGTAAAAGGTTTTGGGATAGTTTTGCTAAAACAGACATTTTACTTTTATTGGAGTAAAATTTCAGGATCGTCTGACCATAACTTTGTTTGACGTCATCATTATCAATAATAAATCGGATGTTATCATTGAACCCTTTTGCCAAATTCTGCACATTAAAGCTGAAGTCAGTTTTGATTTCTGTAAAATGTCTTGAGGTTCTGCGGAGGAAAACGTCCATGTTGATCCAGCAGCATCAGAGGTTTAAACAGTGATATTAGCGAAGCGGATGACCCGGTTCTGACCCAGTTCTGACCCGGTTCCGCAGGTTTCGGCGATGGGAAGTACGTGTCGTTCGAGGAGCGCCAGTGGCACCAGCCCTGCTTCAAATGCTCGCGCTGCTCCGTGTCGCTGGTCGGGTCCGGGTTCTTCCCCGACCGGGACCAGATCCTCTGCGCCGACTGCAACAGCGACGACTGAACACCAGAACCGGTTCCAAACACCAGAACCGGCTCCAAACACCAGAACTGGTTCTGCTCACCGCAAAAATCATAAAAAATTGAAACACGAAACCTTGTGTCTGCTTTTATTCGTTGTTAGAACCGGGTCGGCCACTTGGTTTTGGAGCTGAAGGTCGATATGGACCAGAACCTGATGCAGATGGTCCGGTTCCCTGCTGGATGCGTCGGGGAACGCTCAGGAGGTTCTGGAGAGTCGGCCCGGTTCTGAGATTAAAATCTGATTTCTGAGATTAGAGTCACAGTGTTTGCTAACCAGAACCTCTGTCAGAACCTCCCGGCTCATAAATGTATCTTTGGGAAGATCAGAAAGAACCGCCCCTCCATGATGTCATCAGTGATGTCACCAGTGATGTAATCATCTAAATGTTTACAGATCAGAACCTCTGTGCTGGTCCTCTTTGATTGTGTTTATGTTGGACCGGGCGGGCTCCCTGTCAGATGTTCTGCTTAGAGTCCGGCTCTCATGCAGGATGTGAGACGGAACCGGAGGTCGGGCTCTGAGGTTCTGGAGCCTTCCTGTGATGGAGTTTAGAATCAGTTGAGGTCAGCGTGGGGTCATGCGGCTGAGGCGTTCCCATGACTCTCCTCCAGTCTGGTTGACCTTCCTCTCTGGTCCCAGCAGCGCCAGACCCCGCCCACTCACCAACTGTCCCCGCCCACTCACCACCAGGCCCCGCCCACTCACCACCAGACCCCACCCACTCACCACCAGACCCCACCCACTCACCACCAGACCCCACCCACTCACCACCAGACCCCGCCCACTCACCACCAGGCCCCGCCCACTCACCACCAGGCCCCGCCCACTCACCACCAGGCTCCGCCCACTCGCCGCCAGGCCCCACCCACTCGGCCATGGATGAAGATGACCACATTGTCTCCCTCATGGCGGAAGCAGCAGGCCCCGCCCCCAGCGTCATGATGACAAACATTAGCATGGAAAGCTACTGGTTGCTATGGCTGCAGTTTGGATGATTCAGCCTGGCAGAAACACAAAGTCATATTTTCACCACGTTATCCTTATTCATAAATGTAACAGTTTCAGGATAAATATTTAGCTTGGAGATAAATATTAATAACTGATCAATATTTAGATAAATATTTTGGATAGCATCTAAAATGAATGAGCTTCAGTTCAATAGTTAACTATCTGAATGTTTAGCTTGCCTACTAAATATCGATAAATAGCCCAAATTATTCTTGTTCTTTTGTAACTTTACAAACTCTTCAGATCTGGATCCGTGAACATTGAAAGTTCGGTTCCTTTGATCCCGTCCTGTTTGTGTCTTTGGGCCCAAATGTTCGGGACCAGCTGTGCTGCAGTTGATTATTCAGTTATTTTTAGTCACCAGTGACCCGCTGACCCTCCGCTGGGTCAGAATCACAGCGACCCGCTGTGGCTCAGAGAAATCGCCTGTGAGTTCTGGGTCCTCCCAGCGGTTCCGGTTCGGTCCAGCCCTCCCAGTGACTCAGGCCCGCTTTATTATTGTGAAGACGTTCGGTGACGTCATCAGGAAGGTTCTGAGTGACTGGTTCAGCTCCTCATCTTCACTAATAATTACTAACCTCTGATGGAGATCGCTGAAGACGATGTTTTTCCCAAGGTGCTGTATCTAAGTATCACAGAAAGTCGAGTGGAAGGAAAAAGTGCAGCAACACCAGGGAAAACAGCAGCCATGAGCAGATTGTTAAGCAGAATTCATTCAGGAATCTGGAGCAACTTCAGCAGGAGTCAGAACATCCAGGTCCACCGGGATTGGACCCGGGCTGAGGGGAACCAGGACCGGTCCAAAGTCATCTGGGCATCCAGTGACACTTCCGGTCAAAAATGATCTGCTCTGATCACTATGGTAACCTCCACATGTCCCTTCAAAATAAGATGCAGCTGCGCCACAAAAACGACATTTTACTTTGGTGAAAGTTTTAACTCAGGATATCGACTGATGGACCCTGAGCTGTTTCTCCTTCTGGAGACGAGAGACACCTGGTCTCCATGGTGACGAAGTCTGAGGCTTTATCGCCTCATCAGCATCCGGTCACCTGATCATGCAGAGCAGCTTGGACTGTGGGAATCAACCCACCGGGATAAATCCATCCTCCTGCCTCTCTGGGCCTTTAACCTTCAGACAAACTTAAAATCTGTTTCTGACTCATTTTGCTGCTTGTGGCTCAATGTTGGCGCGCAAGATATTGTAGGAGTTTCAAAATAAAAGATCCTCCAGACTCAATACATAAAAACGGAAACACGTAATTATTTCTTGCTGCCCAGCACCAATTAGTCCACAGACCGGTACCGGGTGTTGGGGACCACTGCTATGAAGTATTTATTTTTTATTTAGCTTAAATAATTTTAATTATTTTTTTCTTCAAAATAATAACATTTTGAAGAAATCTTGATTTTGAAATTCAAACAACATTTGAATTTCCCATTTAAATGCTTGGAAGCGCAGCAGGTGAGGCAGCAGCGAGCCGAGCCTCACCTGGACTGATGCTGTCTGTATGGCGCCAATAAAATGGTTAAAAAACATTTAATACATGGACTGATTTTCCATAATTTAGCTTATTTATATAATGTACAGTTCGTGTGCAGAGAAGCGATCAGAAATCAGAACAGACTGGAGGCAGTTCTCTGGCCTTATAGCAGACACCGAGACTGCAGAGTAAGATACAGTGAGCTACTAGCCCCTGGAGCTACTAGCCCCTGGAGCTACTAGCCCCTGGAGCTACTAGCCCCTGGAGCTACTAGCCCCTGGAGCTACTAGCCCCTGGAGCTACTAGCGTGAGAGCGGCGCCACAATTCGGGATATTTACGGGAAAATAACCCAGGAGTGCGGCGGGTAAAACACGGTAGTTTCCCGGCCAAAATGGGAGACTTTTTTGTCACGGCAACGAGTTTGTGTGTAGCTTCACCGATATAGAGCGAGACAGAAGTGGGTTTGAGTTGTACTTCAACGGTTTTTCTGTGGAGCATAAATTAGAAATATCTACATTTCCCGGTTGAATTGAGTGAACGGCACGGCGAAGGAAGGCTTTTGCCTTTCAGCGTCGTGCGCACGAGTGACATTTCCCTATGTGAACAACAGCATGCAGGGGGTCTATATTAGTAAATCCGATTATGATCCAATCAGTGCCGCACATCACTGGACCAGAGGTTAACTGAAAGGCCTCCGGCGCCTCCTGCTGGCAGCAACATGTACTACAACAGGAACTACAACAGTCAGAAATCCAACTAAGCTTAAAGTTTTATGGAGAAATACAAAAGTTTCCGTTATGATTATAATAAATATTATTCAGGTACAAATAAAACTAGATTATTAAGAAAAGGTCTAACAGATTATTATTTAGACTTAAAACACATGCAGGAAAACCTGGTCCCAGACTGGTTCCAGTCCAATTCTGCTCTCCACTTGGAAAAATCACTGAACACATCTGAAAAAACCTGCTCGTCTGGCCGGCTCGGCCCGGTGATGGATAGTAGAACTTTCAGAAATCAAACATCAACGTTTCCAACATTTTATTGGTTTTCTGTAAAACAAACAGCTGATAAAACAAAGAAAAACGTTGGTGGGAAACATGAGGAAGAGCTGAACAATAAATACAGGATGGTTCTGATCCAAACACAACCAGGACACCAGGTGGGAATGTTTCAAACTAAAGTCCAGCAACACGCTGGTCTGCAGAGGTTCTGAAGCGACCCGGTCCATCAGGTGGAGTAATCCTGCAGAACAGAACAGAACCTGGTCAACGGATCCAGAACCCAACAGCAACCCACTGACCCGTACAACTGGTTCTGCTCTACTCACAGCTCTGGGTTTCTTGTTGACTTTCATGTCGAACCTGAAAACAACACAGAGTGACCCGGTTAGTTCTGGACGGGAGGTTCTGATTCTTAATGGGAACACTGGGGGCGGAACTACTACAGAACCACGAAGAAGTTTGGAACCCAAACAGGTCAAACAGAACCTTCAGAGTAAAACAAGCAATGAGTTGGTTCTGGAGTCAAACAAGAGATGCAGAGAAAGTTCTGATAGAACACAGGCATGCGTCAGAACCGGGCCACACATCAGAACCGGGTCATGCAGTTAGAATCTCACAAAACAGCAAAAAAAAGAAAAAAAAAAGAAAAAGAAAAACAGCAGAGCAGGAAGTGGAAACAGCAGAGCAGGAAGTGGAAACAGCAGAGCAGGAAGTGGAAACAGCAGAGCAGGAAATAAAAACAGCAGAGCAGGAAGTGGAAACAGCAGAGCAGGAAGTGGAAACAGCAGAGCAGGAAGTTGAAACAGCAGAGCAGGAAATGAAAACAGCAGAGCAGGAAATAGAAACAGCAGAGCAGGAAGTGGAAACAGCAGAGCAGGAAATAGAAACAGCAGAGCAGGAAGTGGAAACAGCAGAGCAGGAAGTGGAAACAGCAGAGCAGGAAGTGGAAACAGCAGAGCAGGAAATAAAAACAGCAGAGCAGGAAGTGGAACAGAGCAGGAAAAGGAAACAGCAGAGCAGGAAATGGAAACAGCAGAGAGGAAGTGGAAACAGCAGAGCAGGAAATGGAAACAGCAGAGCAGGAAGTGGAAACAGCAGAGCAGGAAGTGGAAACAGCAGAGCAGGAAGTGGAAACAGCAGAGCAGGAAGTGGAAACAGCAGAGCAGGAAATGGAAACAGCAGAGCAGGAAGTGGAAACAGCAGAGCAGGAAATTGAAACTGCAGAGCAGGAAATGGAAACAGCACAGCAGGAAGTGGAAACAGCAGAGCAGAAAGTGAAAACAGAGCAGGAAATAAAACAGCAGACCAGGAAATGGAAACAGCAGAGCAGGAAATGGAAACAGCAGAGCAGGAAATGGAAACAGCAGAGCAGGAAGTGGAAACAGCAGAGCAGGAAATGAAAACAACAGAGCAGGAAATGGAAACAGCAGAGCAGGAAGTGGAAACAGCAGAGCAGGAAATGGAACAGCAGAGCAGGAAAAGGAAACAGCAGAGCAGGAAATGGAAACAGCAGAGCAGGAAGTGGAAACAGCAGAGCAGGAAATGGAAACAGCAGAGCAGGAAAAGGAAACAGCAGAGCAGGAAGTGGAAACAGCAGAGCAGGAAGTGGAAACAGCAGAGCAGGAAGTGGAAACAGCAGAGCAGGAAATGGAAACAGCAGAGCAGGAAGTGGAAACAGCAGAGCAGGAAATGGAAACAGCAGAGCAGGAAATTGAAACAGCAGAGCAGGAAATGGAAACAGCAGAGCAGGAAATGGAAACAGCAGAGCAGGAAGTGGAAACAGCAGAGCAGGAAAAGGAAACAGCAGAGCAGGAAATTGAAACTGCAGAGCAGGAAATGGAAACAGCAGAGCAGGAAGTGGAAACAGCAGAGCAGGAAATGGAAACAGCAGAGCAGGAAATGGAAACAGCAGAGCAGGAAATTGAAACAGCAGAGCAGGAAATGGAACACAGAGCAGGAAATGGAAACAGCAGAGCAGGAAGTGGAAACAGCAGAGCAGGAAAAGGAAACAGCAGAGCAGGAAATTGAAACTGCAGAGCAGGAAATGGAAACAGCAGAGCAGGAAGTGGAAACAGCAGAGCAGGAAATGGAAACAGCAGAGCAGGAAATGGAAACAGCAGAGCAGGAAATTGAAACAGCAGAGCAGGAAATTGAAACTGCAGAGCAGGAAATGGAAACAGCAGAGCAGGAAGTGGAAACAGCAGAGCAGGAAATAAAAACAGCAGAGCAGGAAATGGAAACAGCAGAGCAGGAAGTGGAAACAGCAGAGCAGGAAATGGAAACAGCAGAGCAGGAAATGGAAACAGCAGAGCAGGCAGCAGGCAGAATGTAAATTTCAGACTTACTCAAAGTCATAATCAAACATGGCGGAGGGGCTGAGGGAGCGTTACGGAGGAAGAGAGCAGCAGCTGTTAGTTCATCAGACGGTCTGGACCAGCAGACCGCCAACCTGCCGCAGCTGCAGCCCGTTGACAATCATTCACATGGTTCTGGAACTAATCAGGTCTGAACCAATAGTCAGGTCCAGGTTCTACAGGTTCAGACCTTCTAACTAGATGAGCCTCAGCAGGTTCTGAGCTGCTGCAGGATCCAGCATTATTGAGCCCGTCAGAACCTGCTGTGGGTTCTGTACCTGTGTCTGTTCTTGTTCTTCCTCTTCTTGTGGTTCCCGTGGTGACTGCTGGACGAGGACGACGACGCGGCTTTCTGAGGCTTCAGGTCTTGCAGCGCCGAGTCCACGTCCTCCGTGTCGTCCTGGCTGGGCTCGTTCTCTTGGTTCTGAAGGTCCGGAGACGTGTCGCTTTCTGTGCCGCTGCCGGCTTCGCCTGCAGAGACCCGTCAGAACATCAGAACAAGCAGGGGGTGCTGCTGCGGCAGTCTGACGGTTTAACACCACTCACGCTTTTCATTCATGTGATCCGGGATCCCTCCGAGCGCGCACACCGCCTGCCAATCACAACCCAGACACCGGCATGAGCCTTCTATTCAACACAGAACCAGGACCAGAACCTGACACAACAACAGAACTCACAGCGACAGACGTCACAGACGACTTGCTGAACAGACGCTCCGCCTCCTTAAACTTCCGGTTCCTTCTGTCAGTTTTACTGTTGGAGTTCCTGTGTAAAAAAAAATGGAGGATCTGGTCATCAGAGCCAAACATCAGAAGGTAAAACCAGTCAGACCTTCATCCTCCTCCTACTTCTGGTTGGTGAGGTAGCGATCCCATCCACGGATGATGTTTCCATACATCTGGGTGTCCTCCAGGTAGCTGCCTTCAAAGGCGTAGATTTGTCTCTCCAGGTTCACCAGCGTCTCCTGTTAGGTTACAACATCCAGCTGTTCAGATGAGGGGCATGTTTGGACAAAATCAATATTATTGGATAAAATAATAAATAATTATTGGATGAATCAATTTTTACCCCAATTTGTTTTTCTAATTTCTAGTGTTCATCTGAAACATTCTCCTCTTTAGTGTTGTAAAATGCAAATTAGTTTGAAATGGAATACTGTTGTATTTTCTTATGTCCTTACTTTCTATTATTGTAATTGTTCTATAAATACATTGTTTTACCGTTGTGTGTCTGTACGTTTGAATTGCAATTATTATATTCTGTTTAAATTTCGAAACTACTCAGACATAAGCTTATGTTTGTTCGTCTGAAAGTCATTAAATAATATTAATTTCATCAGTTTATGTCCTCCAACAAACTGGATGTTTTATTGATATCGCGAGATTTCAGTCAAGCCGTTAGCTGCTCCACGTTTCAATGCTAACTCCGGAGCGTTATAAACACATATATTCTGAATGTTTCAACGACAATAAACATCTGTAAACCTTTAGGAAACACTACCTGGGCTTTTTATCCATTCAATATTTTTCTAATATAGTTTTAGATGCGTTTTAAAAGGAAAGTTACAGTTGAGTTATCAAGAGCTAAACGCTAGTTAGCCTTAATTAGATTAGCATGCAGGCCTCATTTAATGGCGGAGCAACTAATTCCGCGGATAAAAACTCCCATATCCACATCTACTCACAGCCAACTCCTGTTTCCTCTTCACCAGCTCCGCCAGTTCCCTCCTGGTGTCCGGGATCTGAGGTGGGGTGGCCTTAGCATGCATTGCCATGACGGGAGGAGGCTTTCTGGGAAACGGCAGCGGAGGAAAAGGTAGAAGCAGCGGGCTGCAGTGTCGCAGGGTCCCTATACATCCGGCAGGGGGCGCTCCAGACTACGGCAGGGCTCCAGTAGAATTCAAACAGTTACTATGACAACAACTCCGTCTTATCTGCAGCTTTCATTTTTGATCAGCGATGATACCGATTTAACAACTGAGAACATAAAGTTGATTCGTTTTAACTGTTATTTCACTGGGTTCAAAGTTTTATCACCAGCATTTATCCATCGAAGTTTTCCAAACATTTCTGGTTTCCTTAAACCAGAAATGGTTGAATGACTCGTGGAGCTGGAAAACAACCAGGAAATGCTTTCTTCTGCTTTCAGGAATATTCTCAATGTCCAAGCAGATGTCTTTTGTTTTAAATAAAATGTATGTTTCAGTTTACTGCAATCCTCATGGTGGGGCAAAAGACTGAAACATTCCAACAGCTCCCTCCTGCTTGACATGAGTTATAAATTACATTTTCCATCCCTTTATTATCTATTAGTGTGAGAATGAATCAGCTGCTGTGGAAGGTCAGCTGTTTTCTGACTGGTGGTCATGTTGTAGCAGCTGCTGGTCCAGGAACAGCTGTGTGTGTCATGTGACTAAGTGGTGCACAACGAGGCCAGGCAGAGCTGCTTCAGATTTAAAGGGTCGCTGTCTAAGAGATGGTGACATCTAGTGGTCACAATGAAACATAGCAGCTCCGTTTATCGTTGCTAACCTGAGCTCATCCTGCCTTCATTAGCAACCAACAGCCTGAAAATGTTCAGGTACAAGTTTGTCTAGAAAACCCTAGACAAACCCTAGACAAACGGTACACGAGTTCGGCTCGTGTACCGCGCTGGTTCTGAGGAATGAACCCGTCTGCACCCTTTCTGGACCGACACCATGGATTTTAAAGAGCTGGGGGTTCGCCTGGAGGAGAAGCTGACCCTGACAGACAAATGACAACGGAAGAAGGAGATTTTAGCTGAAAACTAGTTTATAGGCGATAAATAAATCTTTCGCTTGCTAGCTAGCTATTTATGATTATTTATGATGAGCTAAATATTTAGACTTAGACTTGTACTTTATTGATCCCTTGGGAAGACTCCCTCATGAAATTGAAGTATACTTGTGGCACATGTGGTTAGTTGGTATACTTGATATTTAGCTTGATATTGTAATATCTATAAATAATTAATACAGTGAAAATATAATTTGGAATATTTTTCTCTTCTAACAGACCAAATAACCCAAATTATTGTTACATTTTTTTGTAAATGATGCTGCATGATATGTGAATCTTCATCCATCTCACTCACATCCAGTTTTTCCTTTTGGTCATTCCCCGCATGGTGCCTGCATGATTCATTTCGTCCACATTTTTTCCAGTCTTTCCTCCTCTGACGTGGCGCTTTCTCTCCAGCAGCTGCTGAAGCACAAAATAGACGCAAGGACAGAAAACTTTCCTCAGAAAGCAGCAGCAGCAGCAGCATGTCCTCCCCAGCAGCTCGCAGGCTGCGGGGGTTTTCCTGCTTCTTCGTCTGGCTGCTGCAGCAGCTGCTGCAGCTGGTCTCCTGCTGCAGGCCGTAGACCCGCCCCACGCAGAGAGAGAGCCGCTCCAAGGCAGGAGAAGAGATGCTTCCTGCTGGAGGGGCGAATCTCAACATGCATCACCGCTGCTGCAGCGCAACCAGCAATCTGCATCACTCACTGAAACCAGCAGCATCATAAACAGAACCATGTCTGTCCTCTGCAGCAACAAGGCCAGCAGCACAGAGTTTGTTCATTTCGATGAAAACAAATAAATATGACAAATGAAACTGACATCTTGTTGGAAAAGCTGCAGCGGTTTGAGGTCAGATGATGAAACCAGCACTGAAATCTGGTTAGCCAGAAATATTGAATCGATGATGAAACTTGATATTAAAATGATGCACCAATGCTACATTTTCAGCCATGACTGGAATCAAAACTGATTCAGCCATATTTGCATGATTTTATATTGAGTCACAGTTAAGGGATCAATATTGATTCATGTACATTTGATAATATTAATATTAAAAAATGCATCAAACATGCAAATAAATAATTGCATTCATTTTAAGTAAGAAAACCAAAGTTTTATTGGCTAAAAGCCAGTAACTTCATTCCTTACAGAAAGTTTGAATATTTGATCTGCAAAATTCTTCTGACATCAACAGAGAGTAAATGATCTGGTGATGATTTATAGATGAACTGATTCATAACCAGATGCAAAAGTCAAGCTAAGTTTATTTTTATAGAACAGCAGCACACAGTTCAAAATGCTTTAAACATTTTGTCATCAGAATCAAGCAAACACATCAAATATGTGCGCAACGTTCATAGTAAATTATGATATGTTATTTTATTACGTTGTTTCATTTTAGACTCTTTTTGTGAATGTTATAATTATCATCTCCCCTCGCCGCTTTCAGCTGCTCTGAATCATCTGGCGGACCGAACCATTCAGGGTCCGAACCGCAGCAGAACCTCCCGGCTCTGGGTTCGCTCCGAGGAGAACCACCGTGAGGAGAACCGGATCGGTTCGTCAGAGTTCCCCAGAAATGACCCGAGGTCCGCTTCGGCCAGAAAACCCGATTCTGCTCTTGCTCCAGTTGGTTCCGTCCATTTGTCCGGCATGAAGGTTTTGAATGTGATAAGAAAAAAGTCAAGGCAGCGTCAGAGAGCGGAAATTAGATGCTCCAGCCTTCAAAATAAAATGAATTGACCAAGTGAAAATTAAAGTCAATCATTAGAATAATCCATAGTTTTGTCTAAACTTCAAAAACAGAATCAAATTTTAATTTAATTTATAAAGTACACTGTAGAGGTCTGGAGGAAATTCCTCAGCTTTAACAGAAGATTTTTCTGAGCTGGTTATTTATTAAATAATTAACAGAGGTATGTTGTTGTTTGAGGTTTGGATTGGCCTCTTTTTAAAGTTTTATTAGCACTACATTATTACATTCATTCATCAAGAGCCATTCTGTTTCACATCATTTTAAAACATTATGTCAAATGTTTAAAAAGTATTGCAATTATTGACTATTCTACTTTTATTTAGTTTGTTTTTTCAATTTTACTTAATCATTAATTAAAATTTTCTTTTTAAATGTGTTCATATTTTAAAAATTTCTATATTAAATCTTTTTTCAGTGGAAATTAAACAGACAAAATTACATTGTAGGTCATTTATTGACATGGATTTAATTTAGTTTTATGCTTTTTATTTTTTTTCTACTTTATTATCTACTTTCTTTTACTATTTAATTTAGTTTTATTTTACTTTGATTTGCTTGCTTTAATTAATTATTATTAATAATAGTAATAATAATAACAGCATGTTTTATTTTGAAGTGTGTGACCGGAAGTGTGACCTTCCTCTTAAGAACTTGACCTCCTCGGTTTTCAGTCTCTCCCTGTAGATTCCTCAGTGAAGACCCTCACACCGCAGAACCGAACCGAACCTCTGAGTTTCAGAACTCACCTCACGGTTCCGGTTCGGAAACCAGATTTGAACACTTTTTAGATTCCCGGCGTTTGTTCTATTCGGATCCCGTTCTTTCCCCCGCACTGTCCGCGGTTCCGTTCCTTCCTCTGCAGCTGGGTGTGTTCGGCAGAACTGGACCGGAGTTCGGCTCGTGTACCGCGCTGGTTCTGAGGAATGAACCCGTCTGCACCCTTTCTGGACCGACACCATGGATTTTAAAGAGCTGGGGGTTCGCCTGGAGGAGAAGCTGACCCTGACAGAGAAGAGTGAGTAACCAGAACCCGTCCTGACCCGGTCCGGTGCGTGGCACCGGTCCGGTTATCACGTCCATCACCAGCAGAGAGTCAGCCAATCAGATCAGTCGCTCAGAGGCTCTCTCTGCTGGTTCTGCCCAGGTCGGTTCGGCTGGTCCAGAAGGGAGGTTCTGGACCAGAACTTTCCTTGTCCAGAAAAGTCCCGGATCATTAGTTGATGCCTCAACAGTTGATGGTTGCAGGTTTGAATCTCCAGATGTTTCTGCTGGGTTCTGGTGGAACCGTCTCTGTGTGGGTCAGAACCTCCTGCAGGTTCTCCAGAACCTCCTGCTGGTTCTCCAGAACCTCCTGCTGGTTCTCCAGAACCTCCTGCAGGTTCTTCTGGATGTGTGACGGGGCAGCGGACTGAACCAGCGGCAGGGGAAGGTTCTGTTCACTGCAGAGGTTGGTACCGACGGTACTGCTATGATCCGGGTCAGAAGCCCGGTCTGAATGGTTCTGCTGCAGAGGTGGTCCAATGTTCATCTTCTGGGTCTGGTTGGTTCTGGTTCTGGTTCAGCGGTCTCCAACCTGGGGCTCTTTGATAATTATTTATAATAATAATAAAAAAGTTATTTTATGATTAATTCTGTTTTATTTCTTTCTAAAATAATTTTTCCATCTACATTGTAGAAGAAAATGTTTCCATCATCAATCTTTGAAACTCTGGACCTGACTCCGGTTCTGTTGGTCCAGTTGACCAGTGGAACCGGCAGTCCTCTGGGATGAGCACTTGGACTAGGACGTTCTCTTCCAGATGTTCTCCTGGTTCTGCTTGGCTTAAACTGGGTCCAGAAACCTCATTCTGGTTCTGTGCAGCGAAACTTGATGGGTTTATTCTAGAGCTCAATCGATTAATTGTGATTAATTGATTATAATTGTCAACTAATTTTGTTTAATCGATTAGCGATTAATCGCTAACAGACTCTAAAAGAGAGAACAGAAAAATAAATATAAACATTTTGCATCTGAGATGAAAAAACTTTCTTGGTTTGTCGTCCTCTTCCACCAGAGCTCCTTTAGCAGCAGGTTCAGCTTCACCTGGTTCACTTTCTATAAAAATATCATATTAATCACCTTTCATGACCCGTTATTAATCAGTTAATAATCAATAGAGCGGCTCAGTCTGCAGATGAATTATTTGCCTCAAATGTTCACTAAATCAAAGCTGTTATTGATTTTCATTTTTATATTTAAAAAGAAATTCATTTGTTTATGTTTTCACATAGTAAAAAATACATTTAAGAAAAATCTGCAGAATGTAAACTTAAAAAAACGATTAATTGTCAGAATAATTGATAACTAAATGATTTCCAGCTGCAGTTTGTTTGGTTCTGCTCAGCTGAGTTTGAAGTTTGCTGGTTAACCTGAAGCTGTGTCAGATGCTGTGCAGCCAGAACCAGAACCAGACTCGGAACTGGACCTGCCAGGTGACAGTGGGATGACAGGAAATGGTTTTTCTTCCTGGCCTCTGCAGCTCTGATCGTTGAGTTTTTCTCTGGAAGTTTCTCAGCGTTCCGGAGGCGCAGCGCGGGAAGATCCGATCCTCTGCACCAGTTCTGGAATCAGCTGGAATCAAGGCAGATTCCTGAACGGCTGGACGGTCCTAGAGGAGACCGGGCCATAGGCGTCGTAACAGGGGGGGCCAGAGGGCCATGGGCCCCCCACTTTACGGGCCTGCCCCGCCCGTCAGCTGGTCCCAGACATCCACACAGCCTGCGCACATCTCTGTGTTTATATACAGACAGAAAACCTGTGGCACTGAGATCTGGACCCAAAGGCTCCAGATCATAACAGTCACCCAACGGTGTACGGACCGGCGCCGCTCCGGGTCGGGTCGGGATCCGCTGGGTCATGTCCGGAACAGTTTGGCCCAAAAATGAAATAACAATTCTGTATTTGTGCCACATCTGGGCCACATGGAGTAGTTCGAGAACCGTGGCGACATTTTCTTTCCGCCAGCGTTGAACCGTCAGCTTCACCTGCAGCGGCGGCCATCTTGGCTCTGGGTGAGGCGGAAAGCTGCCAGACTCGGAGGAAGACGTCTGATCCCAGCGACTCTTCATCGTCTGTCTGTGATTCACAGAGCAGCTGATGTTTACCAGCAGAGGCTCCGCAGCGTCATCTGACCCCGTTTCACTGCTGACTGTCTCAGCAGCACAACTTCAGGTCAAAATATCAAAACGTTTCGATTATTTAAAGTAGGAGGTGAAACTCATGAGGTCACTTAAAGAAACCCCAACAATCAGGAGTTCACAGAAAATGATCTGCCATGTCCAACTCATGAATGGAAAGTTGAGTGGAAGAAGAAAGTTGGTGAAGAGTGAAGACTGCCAGAATCCACAGCTGCTGAGAGTCTGGTTCGCTTTGGTTTGGATCAGTTCTGGGGTTCTGATCTGCTTCTCGGCCCGCTGGGTTCTACCGGGTCTCTGATCCAAACTCCACTGGTTCTGATCCGACTGGTTCCCCCTTGATTCTGACGGATGCAACAGAACCAAACAGTTCTTCTGGTTCTGGTCCAGATCCAGAGCACCTTTCAGCTCCTCTGTCCTAAACATCTGGACCAGAACCAGACTCTGATCAGAACCAGACTGGTACTGCTGTGGGTGGAGAGCCGGATCCTTCAGAAGAACCTGGGTGTCTCTGAACCCGGC
This sequence comes from Poeciliopsis prolifica, assembly GCF_027474105.1. NCBI lineage: Eukaryota > Metazoa > Chordata > Actinopteri > Cyprinodontiformes > Poeciliidae > Poeciliopsis > Poeciliopsis prolifica. The sequence continues at coordinate 640,089 of NW_026562416.1, read as the reverse complement.
CCAGTTGGGCTCAGCTAAAGTGGGTTTAGATTTGTATGTGTTTAGAATCTGACGAGTTCAGGAAGTGATGTCACGATGAGGTCATGGAAAACAGGAAGTGAAACTCAAGATGGACGCCTTGATTTCCTCCTTTTTCCCTTTGGCCTCCTTCGGCTGGCGGTCGCCATGGTGACCAGGGAAGCAGGAAGTTGATTGTGAAGGCATCGGTTCTGGTTTGGTTCTGGTTTGGTTCTGGTTTGGTTCTGGTTTGGTTCTGGTTTGGTTCTGGTTTGGTTCTAGCTCCGTTTAAACTGGACCTAATCTCTGACTAACTAGTTTCAGTTCAGAAGCAGATTTTTGTTTTGGATCAAACTTCAGTCAGAACCGCAGAGTTTGGATTTTTTTTCCTCCCTGCAATCAGGAAAGGTTCTGGTCGGGTTCTGTCAGGATGCATGCTGTCTGCTTCTCCTCGTTCTGCTGGCTGTGAGGAGGAGCATGTGAGCCGTGCTGCGACACTGACTGCAGTGTTTTGCTCCAGGAATGTGTTTCCTCTGTCCCGCGGCGCTTCCGGCCCTGAAGGAGGAGGACGCGGGGTCCGCCATGTTCCAGGGGGTTTTCCAGGACAAATCCAGGTTTTTCCAGGTCTTCCTGTGTTGTGATCCTGCAGCAGCTGCTCTGTGGTGAGGCGTCGGCTGCTCAGAAACATGCCGCAGATTCCTGACCCAGATCCAACATGTCCGCGCAGCAGCCGGAATGTTTCCCTGTCAGAACCCTGAAAACGGGCCGGCCCGCTTTACTGAACCCCAGAACCTGTTCTGCTTTCAATGACCTGGAAACATCCCAGCTTAGATCATAATAAATCTTCTGTGGGACAGAAAGTGAAGTCTGACTGGCTCTGTGAACAGACTCCCTGCTGCAGACGCTCTGCGGTCGGGTCGCCGCCCTGAGGAGCCTCGACTGCAGCCAGAACCTTTTATGGGCCACATTCTCTCCAGCTAATAATATCTTGCAGCAGGCGGAGGAGCTTTCTGGGAAATGGAGGCGTCAGGAATGTCAGCATCATATGATGCTGCAGCCTGGAGGCCGTTAGCATCAGACATCCGAAATATCTTCCAGCGTCATTCATTTATTAACACCGAACTCCACAGAACCTCCTGCAGCTTCCAGGAGGTTCATGAACCGGATCCAGAGTCAATCAGAGGATTTGGATCTGCAGCGTCTCCAAACTGAAACAGAACCGCAGACCGACGTTCATGTACTGGTACATTATTAATCACTTGTTAAATACATTCTGCAGCTTTTTTCTTTAACTACGAAAGCCTTTCTAGTCTTCAGCTAACTCCGCGGCTAACTCCCCGGCTAACTCCCCGGCTAACTCCCCGGCTAACTCCGCGACTATTCTTCTTCAAAAACTTCTTCTTCTGGAAGTTCGAGGAAGATGGCGGACAGGGTAGTCATGTTTCTCTGAGCTCCCTAACATGTCCCTAATAAATACTACTAGTAAATATCTGAAATATCAGTGCGAACATTGAAGTATGAAGAACAGCAACAGGTTTATGACTGCATCCTCAAGGCTCCGACAGTGATCAGCTGCAGCTAGCAAAAGGGTGAGAGGAGCCAGGACCCCGACCAGCACTGAAAAAACACACATGGAAAAAAGAACAAAGGGTAGAAGAAATGAACACTGAGGCTATTCTGAGCGCTATAAGTTCCTCAGGACAGAAAGTAAATGACCGCATGGCATGCTAATGAAGCAGCACAGTGCTATGCTAGCGGCTATTGCTAAGTCGGTTCAGCTCAACTAAAAGATTGCAAAAACAAAATAATAGACTTGGAGAAACAAGTGGATTCCCTCTGCAAAGAGAACATGCAGTATAAAGAAGGAGTGCTGAACTGTGAAAGATATAAAACACGGTGGTTCAGTCAGAACATCCAGATGAAGTGGTGAATGAAGAGCCGATGTTGTCCAGAGTGGGTCGAAAGCTGCATCAGAGGGACAGACAGATCATCATCTGGAGGAGAACTAAAACTTCTCCCATGTGCAAAGAAGAAGGAGTTCTCATCTCTGAAGATTTGACACCAGAAGGTTGGAAAGCGAGACCAGCACTCTGGACAAAAATGGAAAAAGCAAGAAAAGGCAAAGCTGCGGCTTCAGGGCCCGTTTGGGTTCATAAACGCATCATGGATATTTATTCAGCTGAGAACTGAGATGCAGCACAAATGAATATGGAAAGGTAGTGGACAGTTCTGCTAAATGGACTCTCACTTAAAGGTTCTCAGTCTCCTACACCAGTCTGGTTTCTGCCTTCAGCGCATGTCAAGTTTGACCTCTGACCTGTCTTCTGTGTTGCAGCCCTGCCTCTGTCGTCAGACTCTCCGTCCCTCCAGAAACGAGACCAGAACCCAGAGAAAGACCTGCTGACCCCGGACGACTCGGCCGTGTCAGATCTATCCCCTAAATCAGACTCCAGGACGGACGGCAGACCTCTGACCCCGGCCTCCAGCAGCTGCAGCCCGCAGCCCAAGAAAGGTAGGGAGGGCTGCACGCTCCTGGGAGACCGTCCTGGTTCAGCTTAAATTAACATGAACTTTGTTTATAAAGCAAAATAAAGTGAAACTAGTCAGAAAAACATCTGAAATGTTTTTCAGTGTGCTTAACACACACACACACACACACACACACACACACACACACACACACACACACACACACATGCGTTAGCCTCAGTTTACATAAACACATTAGTGCTACTCTCATCATATTTCTCCATATTGTGAAAATGACCTTTTGTTTCCTTTTAAATTCGATAAAATTTTGACTTTATCTCCTCATTTAACTTGTTCTGTAATTTTACGCCATGAATTGAAATACAAAAGCTCGTTCTTAGACTTAGACTTAGACTTAGACTTGACTTTATTGATCCCTTGGGAAGACTCCCTCAGGAAATTATAGTTACCAGCAGCTCACAGGCAAAAATGTGGCACACAGTAAGCATACACAAAATACAAAAAAATACAAATTAAATACAAAACAAAGAATATAAATACAACACAAAAGGAAATTATAGCAATTTGGTCGATAGATTGACCAGTGATATGGTATTATTAATTGACGACTTGATTCCATCGTCACAATATTTGTGATGATGGGATCATCACTGTTATTGTTTTTATTGCTTATAAAAAGCAATGAAATGATGATCAAACTTTCAGGCAACAGTCTCTGAACCTGCTGATGCCTCACGCTGCGGATGTGTTACCATGGAAACAACATCTTTAGGAGATGTTTTCATACTGAGTCTACTGGGTCAAACCGGGTCGCTCACCAGAACCATGGTTCATAATGAGCTACTGATCCACTAACTATCAGTTTTAATTTTTTTGTATTTTTCAACGGTTTCTGATGTTTGATGGCGTTTTCGGGGCGTTTAGCTGCAGATAGCGGTGCCGTGTCAGAAGAAGGCTGAGCCACTTTAATGAGCAGAACCAGATCCGCTCTCAGCTGCTGCAGCGCTCCTCAGCTGGGCTTCCTGCTGCAGACGGACTGGGACCAGTCTGTCCCTCCCAGTACCTGCTGGTCTGTCTGCCTGTCGTTCTCCTGCTTCCCGAGCGACTCGCATGTGGAGACGTGGAGGCGATCTGTGTGGGACGCTCTCTGCAAGGTGGAGGGAGGGAGGGATGCAGGTTGCTATGGAGACAGAGCAGAGAAGTGCTGCAGGGAGCTCTGATTGGCTGATCATGTTAGCACACATGTACAGGGCGCACAGAAGAGAAGAGAGGCCAAGGTCTCTACCGCCACAGACCTGCTGAGCCGGTTCTGGCTCTCCACTAGCAGTCAGTGTTGCAGTGCATCTGAAGAGGCCTCTGACTGAGAACTGTTGCTGCCTCACATGCTAGCAGCTTAGCATCCAGGCAGCAGAGACGATATTCCACAGTAACTTCCTGGATGAGTGGATCTGCTGATCATTTGCTTTTGCTGTTTCAGTCTGTCTGGCTGTCAGAAGGCTGTGGGACGACACAGTTCCCCTGAACAATGTAATGCTCCGGCTGGGTGTTTGTTTGGACTGGAAGCTCCTCCAGTTGGTTTGCCAAAGATCTGTTGCTCATCATGACGGATGGACAAGAATCCTGTCATCTCTGGGATTTGGGGTCATAGGTCAGGTATTATTGGAGCTTTTGAGATGGTAATCAGCTGAAAACACCTTGTTGCCATGGCTACATATCAGGACTGTTGGAAAGTGAAAAAGTTCATCCAGATTGAGAAAGAATAATTATCTAAACCATTCAACCAGAAAATGATGAACTGAACATCTGGAAACAGCTCCAGCCTGCTGCCACCAGGTGGCGCTGTTCTGGATCATTACAGCTCCGGCCTGCTGCCACCAGGTGGCGCTGTTCTGGATCATTACAGCTCCGGCCTGCTGCCACCAGGTGGCGCTGTTCTGGATCGTTACAGCTCCGGCCTGCTGCCACCAGGCGGCGCTGTTCTGGATCTTTACGGCTCTAGATGGAGGCTGATTTCTTTACCTGCTCAGTTCTCAGATTTTTAATTGGTCTTTTTACTGTTTTCCCTTCAGACTCCATGAACTCAGAGCAGCGGCAGAAACTGGCCAAGGAGCGCAGAGAGGAGCGCGCTCGCTACATCGGTAAGATGTACATGGTAACCACAGTAAGCACTCTGACCTCCGACTCTGATGCATGAAGCCGGGTTCGGTCTGGAACTTACCTCAGTTTCTAACGTTTGTTGTTGTTTTTCTGCTGTCAGAGCAACAGACCCAGCTGCAAGGTAAGCTGCTATGCTAGCATCCAACCGTCCATCCAACCGTCCACTCCTCCCCCTCTGCTTCCCTCTTGTCCATCCATCCATCCATCCATCCATCCATTTTCTAACCCCTTGTTCCTACTGGGGTCAGGAGGAGCTGCTGCCTCTCCAGCTGCGTTCCAAGTGAGACGCGGGGTCACCTGGACAGGTCGCCAGTCTGTCACAGGGCAACACAGAGACAGACAGGACAAACAACCAAACACGCTTCCCTCTTGATTCTGTTTAAAGTTCATGATGTCTGACTCCAGCAGCAGCCAATCAGATCACAGTAAACTTCAGCCAGACCAGATTGATTATTGAATGGTTAGCAGGTGCTCAAAGATCCGCCCCCTGACCTGATTGGCTTTCATTCAGCCTGCATGTGGAATCGTCTCACCTGGCGCTCTGTGACAATTTCATAATGAAGCAGTGAAGGCCTGATTAGTAATCAATTAATCACAATTAGTCAATTATTGAAATAATCATCTAATTTAGTAATAAATGAACTGCTAAGCGGAGTAAACAGTACTTACTTTTTACTGAATGTCATATTCAGATCAGCAATGAAGCCAAAACTGAACAAAACATGAACTTTCAAATTAAGATGAAAACAAACATCTTCATCTGAAAATCTGTTTTACCCAGAATTCCTCTAGTGGCATCTGAATAAATCCATTCATCACCCTTTTCTATCCATTTATCAATTATTTGACCAATAAACAATCAACAGATCAGCCATTCACAGTATTGATGTTGGAATGACTTTTAAAATGATATAAAGAAGGCAGATTGTTTCAGTGAAGAAACAGCATCAGGCTGCAGCTTTAATGTTTCCTGACAGTTACAACTTGTTTTATTCTGAAAGGTCCAGATTTAGAAGCCACTTCCTGGTTCACTCTCTGGCCATCCAGCTGCTTCAATCAGCAGCTGGATGGATTTATGACATCAGCTGCAGCTGATGGTGGTTGTCAGTGAATCACGGTTCTGGTTCTGGTTCTGGTTCTGGTTCTGGTTCTGCTGTGTTTGAAAAATCCTGCAAAAATTCCCCAAAATGTAGAAAGAAAACCAGATTATTTCAATGTGGAGGACGACAGGCGATCGGCTGGGATCAGCCCCTCAGGTGACTTCCTGTTTGTCATCGGCTGTGTGTCTGTGTGCCGACGCTGCAGCCGCCAAGAAGGCCCAGTGGCTGGAGAAGGAGGAGAAGGCGCGGCGGCTGAGGGAGAGCCAGCTGGAGGAGCGGCGCAGGAAGCTGGAGGAGCAGCGCATGAAGGCGGAGAAACGCCGCGCGCTGCTGGAGGAGAAGCAGCGGCAGAAACTGGAGAAGAACAAGGTGGAGACTAACAGCTCTTCAGGAGTCGGTCTCCAATAACCACTTAACTATTTCCACAAAATCAACAGCACTTCAATTCAGAACCTTTTAACTTATTGAATCATCCGAACTCCACGACAAACATATTTATACATGTAATCTGTTCTTCAGATTGGAGCAAAGTTGATCTGTCCAGAGTTACTCTGATCATTCATGGAGCTTCTTTAGGCATTAGCATTAGCTAAGAGCATCTGAATGTTAGCTTTGCTGATAGGCTAACTCCTTTCAGCACAACTTAAACACAACAAAAACTAAAAAAGGTTTAAACTGTCTGGCACGTTAAACTGGGCTGCTGGTTTCCATAGGAACGATACGAGGCGGCCATAAAGAGGTCAACAAAGAAGACGTGGGCGGAGATCCGGCAGCAGCGATGGTCCTGGGCCGGCGGCCTCAACCAGACGTCCCGCAGAGAGAGTGAGTCTCAGAAACCTGACATCCTGCTAGTAACCCGACGCCTGGCGCTGCGGCCGATGCTGCCGGCGCTCTGCGGCTGATGCTGCGGCCGATGCTGCCGGCGCTCTGCGGCCGATGCTGCCGGCGCTCTGCGGCCGATGCTGCCGGCGCTCTGCGGCCGATGCTGCCGGCGCTCTGCGGCCGATGCTGCGGCCGATGCTGCCGGCGCTCTGCGGCTGATGCTGCGGCCGATGCTGCCGGCGCTCTGCGGCCGATGCTGCCGGCGCTCTGCGGCTGAATCTATACCAGGAAGCAGCGCATCATGAGGGGCGTGCCAGGCGCTGGTGGCCCAGATCTATTTCTCCTGCTAACTCTTAGAATCCCAGAATGCTTTTGGGCATCAGTTGGTTGAGTCTGAAGTCATTAGACAGCAGAGAAACTGACTTTCAGCAGCTGCTGTCCATCAGTGACGAATTCAGATTCTGAATCTGGTGAAATCAGGTTTTTATTCCTAACTCTCCCAAACCTTCCCAAACTTTCCTTCCATCCCAGCTTCCACAACAGAGTCCAGATTGGCTGAAAGGCGGCGGGGGTATCCCGACCCTGGCTGAAGGTGAGCCGGGTGTTCTGGCCCCCCATGTGAACAGCTGTCTGTGTTGCGTTCTCTCCGGTGCAGGCAGATGCTCGGCCTCCACGGTCAACCTGCCCCGACAGGTGGAGCCTGTCATTAACAACAGGCTGTCCAAGTCCTCTGCCACCCTGTGGAACTCCCCCAACAGAAGTAAGGACGAGCCGACGTCAGCATCCACCAGGCCTCCCTCCTCATCCCCTCCCTGACCCGGTCTCAGTGTTCGCTGTCGTCTGTGGTGGCCTGCCTGCCTGCTTGTGCTTGGTGACTGGTCATTTACCACCTGCTCCCTCCTGCCGTCACGCTCTCGGTCTCGTGTGCATCGTGGGTTTTACTTTGAGTTGGTGGTTTGTCTTTATTTGAGTCCTTTGCATTTTTGATCACCTCTACATCTTTATCGGTGTGTCTGTCTCATGGGTCTATGAGCTCACATCCTGCTTTTCACTGAGCGCTCTGTGCTGATGGTGCTGGGTGGTGTTCAGTGCTTATTGAGCACACTGTTTAAGATGGGAGACATCATAATATGTTCCAGTTAGTTACTTAATGAGTTCAACTAACAGAGCATCATGTTTCAAATCAAAATCTGACAAAGATTTTGTTGTTTTATGCAACCCTTCCATTTTATGAATGTTAATGACTCATATACTCTCCACTATGGTGGATCATTTGCTCAAAGCAAAGTTTTACCATTTAAAGGGCTGTGAACTTTTTCACTGCATCACTTTGAAAACAACAAACTGTTTCTTCTGAGGCTTTATGGCTCTGGAGTTCTTCAAAGTAAATGTTAATTGTTGTGGTATTTTTAACCACATCAAAGTTCAGAATACCTTATAATGGCCAACTTTCTCATTCAGTTACGTACTTCATATGAAATGTGATATAATTTGGAATTAAAAGAAGAAACTTGGCTTTCGGAGGTTCCTTCTGACTCTAACCAGGAAACACATTTTGAGCCAAAGGCCTTTTTTAGCATCCTCAAGTAGCAGCAGGATCAGTGGATAAATACAGTTCTACCTTTGGCTCACAGAAATGTTTCGAGCTGTAAAGTGTTTTAGAGTTAACAGTTTAACCAAATCACTTTAAAAACAAGAGCCCTGCTTTTGAGTTTTCATGACTTTGCTACACACTGGAGTAAATGAAACCATGCACTGTGGTAACAAAGTTAAACATATTTTATATGGACATGATGTGATTTAGGGTCAAAACAAGAGAGCTGTCTGTTGTAAGTTAGCTGCTAACAACAAGAAGCTTCGAGCTACTGCAGAATGCTAACAGGCTAGCTCTGAAAGCTCAGAGCTCAATGTCAGGACAAATTATTATCTTGTAATAATTAATAGATGGTTGGTTGTAGTGCAGGTCCAGCAAACTGACCTACGCGGCGGGTGCCGGCGGGGTCCTGGTTTAACTCACCAGGATAGAGGACCTTTGACCTGCTGAGGAGGAAGAGGAACATGCAGGACCCACTGCAGCTCCACTGATCTAACATCTTACTATTGTCTATTTTTATTATTTTTCATAATTTTGAAGTTGTATTTCAACAAGGATAGTTTAAACTTCATAAACTCTGAAGGGCCAAGATGCTAAACCAGATCTGTAGTTCGATTTGAACAATTTTGGAAAAGTAGTCAGATTAAAACTGAATTGGAAAAAATCATCATATTTTGATTCTGCAATCATATAATAAGAAGCTGCAAATTTACCATTAAAACTTATTCAATTTGGGCCAAAGGGTTTATTTGTGATCTATATTTTAATCCAACTCATGGCAACTTAATGAGATTTATCTAAAACATTTACTCTACAATGTAAAAATGATTGGAATAAGTTCATTTAATTGTGGTTAAACAAGGGAAAATGTTACAGCCTTGTTCAGTATCACCTGAGCCGCACCTGGAGAGCCAGGAGCCTCATGAACCATCAACCATTAGCTGCTTTTTATTAGGCGCCTTCAGTTCAGCACTGGCTACGTTGCCACCGGTTTTACACTCAGATTTGTCTCATTTAGTCTCATTTGGACTGAAATCATGCTGAGTTTAGGGAGGAACAGCGCACAGGTCCAGCGAGTTCATCGCTGTCAGTTAGGCTCATTAATTCAGCTCCTCAGTTGAATTAGCAGCATCGTTTTTTTATTTCAGACTGGTTTCTGATCAGCAGGTTAACGCCCAGTTCATAGCTGTCATAGTTAGATCATCAGAGGAAAAGGAAGGAGTTTCTCAAGGCCACACATGATCGCCTAATGATCCCTAATAACAACAATAATAAAGCTTATTACTCATTAGTTAAGCTTAATTATCGCTAGCTAACTTCTCTGGGCTTTGATTTATTTATTCGGCTTCACCAGTTGTAACATGAACCATTTAGAGCTAGCTCAATTCGGCATCTCCATAACTTCTCCTTCCGCCTCTCGTAGCACAGAACGTCCGGTCACATTTCAAAATAAGAGGATCAACATAAGTCACCGTGAGTTTTACAGTAGCAATTTTCAAACGTTTGTAAGCAGGGAGGAATAAATGTAAATACCTTGTGTTAAAAAATAAAATCCGTTTTGGTTACTGAAATAAAGTGAAACTGACATAAGTAGCAAAAAACTAATAATTATTACAAAAATGATGCTATTTCACCTGGCCTTGCAACAAAGCATTGTGCCGTTAAATCTTATTTTGTGGTTGAAGGTTTTAAAGCAGTCCCTGCAGATGAGTGATTTCTGTCAGTGAATGAAAGATTTCTGCTGCTGGAACCAGCCAAGCAGTGTTTGCTGCAGAATCACCCACTGTGAATCTGCAGATAAACTTCATCTCAATGCAGCTGCAGCAGAACGGTGATCACAGAAAGCACAGAGCCGTTGGTTAGGGTTGGGGTTAGGTGGGTGGGGTTGGGGTTAGGGTTGGGGTTGGGGTTGGCTCATGCTCTGGTTAGGAGGATGGATGACGGATGATGGTAAACAGTCCGTCAGTAGCTCAGCTTCGTCCTGCTGCTCGGCGAGAGGAAGAGGAGGAAGGATATGTGTGTTTCCTAGCAACAGGAGGTAGTGAGGTTGTCGGTTATAAAACCCGATGAAGAGCAGCCTGTCGTCTTGCTCAAGGGGTTGCTGGCTCGTTCTGTCGGTTTAAAGCGTGTGCCACAGTCGTCCATCAGCGGTTCTGTTTCCTGTTGCTGCTCCAGTCAGAGAAAAAAAGTGAAAATGTGAGTAAACATTAAAACAGCTGTGATGTGTTCAATGGCGGTCTGATCATTAATTGGCCTCGGCTGCTCAAGTTTGAAAACTAACAAGCAAAAACAGGCAGACCTCCTTTTATTCTAAGTTCTGAATACTAATGAAATCTTAGGAGCTTTTTTACAAGCAAAAGGAAACGATAGGACCAAAAGTTTACCTGTTTCTGAGCCTTAAAGGAAAACTAATGGAGCCAGAACTATTTTATGATGGAGAACCAATGAAAAATTGATTCTTGAGTAAGATCCTTGGTTTTAAGAGACATCAGAAGAAGGGCAGTTCATTGGAGGTGAAAGGTCAAATCTGAGGTGTGTGTGCACCTCAGATCTGTCCCAGAACCAGCTGTAAATGTTCTGGTCTCTTCTGGAAGCTAATTCTCAGATTCCTGGCTGGACCAGTCGGTGGTGGGCATCGCTAAGTAAGAAGAAGCTATGCTAGCACGATATTTAGCCAACACTAATGCTAAAGTGCTAGCTTCAATTCAGATTATATCTGTCCCTGAAAACACTTCAACCCTGGATCAGCAGTTTAGTTTTGACATGATGAATCCAAACTTCATCTGGTCGAACTTTATTTAACATTTAAAGTTTATCCAGACAAACTCATTCAGGAGAACCGAGACGCGCTAAACGTGGTGAAAGGAGACATGAAGAAACCAGCTTCAGGTGTAAAAGTTTGCCTGATTTCTTGGATTGTTGGGATGTTTGTGAAGGGATGAATGTTTGGAAGCTGCAGACTGACATCAGAGATCCATCACCAACCTCATCATCCTGCTCAGTGCTTCATGTGTTCATGGATTTATAACACATGAAGGAAGCAGAAGCACATCAGCAGTGTGTGTGTGTGTGTGTGTTTCTCTGTCTGTGTGGCGGTGAGCAGTCAGTGACGGCGCCCTCTTGTGTCAGCCCGCAGCCTGCGCCTCAGCCCGTGGGAGAGCCGCATCGTGGAGCGGCTTATGACGCCGACGCTCTCCTTCCTGGCCCGCAGCCGCAGCGCCGCCACGCTGCTGAACAGGAGCGACTCCGGTGAGTGGTGAGACGACGGGGTTCTGGTTCTGGTACTGGTTGTACGACCTGCCGATTATTCCTGTTTATAAATAGATAATAAACTAGAAATATTTCACAGTTTGGACTCATTTTAGTCAGAGGAAGAACTGTGTGTGTTTCTGTTTCTGTGTGTTTCTGTGTGTTTTTGTGTGTGTGTTTCTGTGTGTGTGTGTTTCTGTGTGTGTGTGTTTCTGTGTGTGTGTGTTTCTGTGTGTGTGTGTTTCTGTGTGTGTGTTTCTGTGTGTGTTTCTGTGTGTGTTTCTGTGTGTGTGTGTTTCTGTGTGTTTCTGTGTGTGTTTTCTGTGTGTGTTTCTGTGTGTGTGTGTTTCTGTGTGTGTTTCTGTGTGTGTGTTTCTGTGTGTTTCTGTGTGTGTTTCTGTGTGTGTGTTTCTGTGTGTTTCTGTGTGTGTTTCTGTGTGTGTGTTTCTGTGTGTGTGTGTTTCTGTGTGTGTTTCTGTGTGTGTGTTTCTGTGTGTTTCTGTGTGTTTTTGTGTGTGTTTCTGTGTGTGTGTTTCTGTGTGTGTTTCTGTGTGTGTGTTTCTGTGTGTTTCTGTTTCTGTGTTTCTGTTTCTGTGTGTTTTTGTGTGTTTTTGTGTGTGTGTGTTTTTGTGTGTGTGTGTTTCTGTGTGTGTTTCTGTGTGTGTGTTTCTGTGTGTGTGTGTTTCTGTGTGTGTTTCTGTGGTGTGTTTCTGTGTGTTTCTGTGTGTTTCTGTGTGTGTTTCTGTGTGTGTGTTTCTGTGTGTTTCTGTTTCTGTGTTTCTGTTTCTGTGTGTTTTTGTGTGTTTTTGTGTGTGTGTTTCTGTGTGTGTGTGTTTCTGTGTGTGTGTGTTTCTGTGTGTGTGTTTCTGTGTGTGTTTCTGTGTGTGTTTCTGTGTGTGTTCTGTGTGTGTTTCTGTGTGTGTGTGTTTCTGTGTGTTTCTGTGTGTGTGTTTCTGTGTGTGTTTCTGTGTGTGTGTGTGTTTCTGTGTGTGTTTCTGTGTGTGTGTTTCTGTGTGTTTCTGTGTGTGTTTCTGTGTGTGTGTGTTTCTGTGTGTGTTTCTGTGTGTGTGTTTCTGTGTGTTTCTGTGTGTGTTTCTGTGTGTGTGTGTTTCTGTGTGTGTTTCTGTGTGTGTGTTTCTGTGTGTGTTTCTGTGTGTGTGTTTCTGTGTGTTTCTGTGTG